>NW_023270320.1:6232763-6523443 GCF_011800145.1 Mirounga leonina
ATAGATAGATAGATAGATAGATAGATAGATAGATAGATAGATAGATACTGGACAAGAGACAAAATTCAAGAAGTAAATAAAATATAATCAATAATAAGCCTGTCTTCTACTCCTATCCTTTACCCTGTTTCCCTCCCTAGAAGCAACCACTGTTACCAGTTCCTTATATAATCTTCAGAGATATCCTGTGCACATACGAACACTTGTATGTTTCTTATCTTCACATAAAGGGCGATCTATACACACTGTTCTGTCCTTTGCTTTTCTTCACTGAAATGTCCTGGACATTGATTCATACCCGTAGCTGTAGAGCTGCTTCCTTTTTAACCGTCTGTAAAGGATTCCACTGTTGCACGGAAAGGCCATAATTTGATTATTCTCCTATTTATGAACTTTAGGCTGTTTCCAATCTTTTGCTATTATAAATGGTGCTGCAATGGATAATCTTTTTTTTTTTTAATTTTATTTATTTATTTGACAGAGAGAGACACAGCGAGAGAGGGAACACAAGCAGGGGGAGTGGGAGAGGGAGAAGCAGGCTTCCCGCGGAGCAGGGAGCCCGATGCGGGACTCGATCCCAGGACCCTGGGATCATGACCTGAGCTGAAGGCAGACGCTTAACGACTGAGCCACCCAGGTGCCCCTGCAATGGATAATCTTATAGATATGTCATATTGCACAAGTGAAATTTCTAGGTCAAAGTGAATGCATTTTTAAATTTTGAAAGATTCCATGGAGGTTTTTTATCAGCAATGCATGAGTGCCCCTCTCCCCAACCCTCAACAACACAGTGTATTATCAAACTGATCTTTGCCAATGTAACAGGTGAATGTGATATCTCATAGTTTTAATTTATCTTATGAAGTTAAGATGTTTCATACGATTATCATCTTAGAGTTTCCTTTCTATGAAATGCCTGCCTGTATCCTAACACAGGAATTTCTGGATAATACACAGTGTCGAATATCATATGGCTGGATTAGTATCCTCACTCCTTGGTGGGAAAAATGATACACTCTTTCAAGAAAGCTATTGGACAGTATGAACCCACTCAATGCTCTATGTTCAAAAAAATAAATGATTTTAAGAACCTTTCTCTACAATATGTTCATCTTCCAGCCAGAGCAGGTCCAACAGGTAAAAAGAAATAGCTACCTGACACAGTTTCAAAGTCACAACAGTGGCTCCTATTCCAAAATAATTTGTATATACTTTATAGCATTTCCTACAGTTGCAAGAATGAGAATTTTAATAGGAGTTACTGCTTGTTTGAAAACACTGATGCTCTGGGGTGCCTGTGACTCTGTCGGTCAAGCGTCCGACTCTTGGTTTTGGCTCGGGTCATGATCTCATGGGTTGTGGGATCAAGGTGGGAGCTCCGCCTTGAGCCCCACATCTAGCTCCGTGTTCAGCGGGGAGTCTGCTTAAGATTCTCTCCCCCTCTTGTATGGTGACTAACATAATAAAATTAAAAAAAAAAAAGATTCTCTCCCCCTGCCCCTCCCCCAACTCATGTGTGCACATGTTCTCTCTCTAAAATAAATCTTGAAAAAAAAAGAAAACATTGATGCTCTTAGTTAAAATATGTTGTCAGTGGGAAAATATTAAACATCTGTTGCCAAAGCTAACACTTTACATTGGCTTGGGGTACTAATTAGAAAGTAGTCCCAGCTGAGCCCTCAGTGCAAGGTTCAGACCTCCAGATGGATTCATACACAACAGGCCTTGGATTTGAGATTTTGTCTGGGGCCCTTAAAATACCTGGAGTATGCAAAATTCTAAGGTGGTCCCAAGATTCCTAGTCCCTAGTGTACCCACACCTTCTCCCAGTTATTCAGACATGAATCTAGGTGCTGCCGTGAGGGATTTTGCAGAAATAATTAGGGTCGCGAGTCAGCAGATCTGAAAGCAGGAAGTTATCTGAGTAGGTCTCACCTAATCACGTGAAGCCTTTAAATCTGGAGCAAGAGGTCAAAAAGGGGAAGTCTGAGATGTGAAGCCTTTGGGGGGCCTCGTGTTGAGAAGCTCTCCTTTGCTAGCTTTGCAGATGGACGGGGCCTAGAGGTGAGGAATGCAGGGGGCCTGCAGGGCTGAGGAGCCTGGGGCTGACAGCCAGTGAGGAAATGGGACCTCAGTCCTACAGCTGCAAGAAACTAAACTCAGCCAACAAACTGAATGAGCCTGGAAATGGAGACTTCCCCCAGAGCCTCCAGATAAAACACAGCCTGCACTTCTGACAGAACATATAAGCTAATAAACCACTAAGTTTGTTGTCATTGTTTAAGCAGCAATAGATTCGAAGGGGTACATGCACCCTGATGTTTATAGCAGCATTATCAATAATAACCAAATTATGGAAAGAGCCCAGATGTCCATCAACTGATGAATGGATAAAGAAGATGTGGTATATATATATATATATATATATATATATATATATACACACACACACAATGGAATATTACTCAGCCATCAAAAGGAATGCAATCTTGCCATTTGCAATGACATGGATGGAGCTAGAGTGTATTACACAAAGTGAAATAAGTCAGTCAGAGAAAGACAAATACCCTATGATCTCACTCATATGTGGAATTTAACAAAGAAAACAGATTAACATACGGGAAGGGGGAGAAAGAGAGGGAAACAAACCATAAGGGACTCTTAAGGATAGAGAACAAACTGAGGGTTGATGGAGGGAGGTGGGAGGGGGGATGGGCTAGATGGGTGATGGGTATGAGGAGGGCACTGGGTGTTGTATGTAAGTGATGAATCACTAAATTCTACGCCAGAAACCAATATTGCAGTGTATGTCAAGTAAGTGAAATTTAAACTTAAAAAAGAAAGAAAACTAATAGAGTACCCTGTCTCCATCAAAAATAAATCTAGCTTCTTCAGCGTCCCACTGCTCAATTAAAGAAGGCAAATTAGGTGGGACGGCTCGCCTGAAAAGTAGAAATCACAGTGAGGTCTACAAATCGCAGGGGACAAAGTTCTAGCAAAAAGGGCTCAGGAGAGCTGCAACTTGCCTCTGTGAGCTGCTGTCTCAGTTGTTCCTCAGTGAGACCCAGGGATCTCATCCCCCGGGCCCTGCAGGCGGCTTGCAGTTCTGACACGCTCAAAGCACTCACCCCTTCTCTGGCAATTACCTGAAAGCAACGTAAGAAATGGCATTGGATCTCTTGGTTCCAATTTTACTGAATCCTACATTCCAACAAATCAGGGGCAACACCAAATCTGATGCTTTCACATCGGATTGTCCTCTCGCTGACTAAAGGGGCAGCAGCTGAAAATGAGGGGAATCCTGCCAACCGGTATTAATAATATCAGAAGTAGTCACATAACTCCTCCCCAACACTTTGTCACCAGAGTAATCCTCTCCCCTCTTGACGTGCATTTCCCCTTCATGGCACCTTCAGGATTCATTAGAAAATATTCCACTTGAGAAGCTTGCGGGGTACCATTTGCTGGATGTCCCGGAATCGCTCTTCCCCTACCATCCCCCTACCTCCACCTGGGAATGGCCCTAACTCTGGTCCACAAAATTCACTCGATACATAACACGGCTTCTGCTTGGTGTGACCCAAAACTAGGGTACTTCTGGGACCAGTATTGTTTATTCCAAAATTCTGAAAGCAACAGCTGAAATCTAAATGAGGCCACAGGGATCGTGCTTTCTCAGTTCCAGGAATCCTGCTCCCTCAGGCAGAATGCTCTAAAGCAGCTGATTCTGATTCAAGAAACATTCTTTCCATTTTTTAAGGAGTCTAATTAGTAGTTATGATGCCTTTCCTCCATCAGATGTCTAGGCTCGGCTCTCCCTCCCTGCATTACACCTTGCCACCCCTCCTTATCAGGCCAACTCACCCAGCAGAATATTTACTTTGGCACCAGCTCTGAGGAAGGGGAGCTGAGGTGTGAGAGTAGAGCACTGTCCTTAGCAATGGAAGACTCAGGAACCTCCTGGGGGCTGTTCCTTCCTAGTGGGTCCTAACTGATGTAGATTACTAAATCACTAACTGCTTATGAGGGCATTCTCCAGAAAATGCGTCAGAGTATGACAAACAACTCCTAAAATGAGTAATCTGGGTTCAGATTGTCATGGTAATGATTGTTTAAACCACTCAATGGTTTGCAGAACCCATCCATGAGCAGATCTAGGAGAAGATACTACACTTTATCACAAAGCCACCCTAAGGGATCTCCCAAGCCTTGCTAATTCCCCGTGTCTACAGTTCAGCTCTTACTTCATCATCTGCTTTTATAGACTTTAGTTTCATCAGAAGTTGAAAGCGGAGCAAATTGTTGGTTCCAAAGGACTGCAACTCTAGAAGCTTGCAGAGGGCAACCAGCTGAGGTCGATCTAGGTGCTCCAAGGTTAGCTGATCTTCAAATAGTTTGGAAAAGCGAACTATCTCCTTTGTGCTGGGCTTGTGGCCTGTCTGGACCTAGGCAGTGGGACAAAGATGTTAATTAAAATGTATTTCATAGGGCTCCGGGGGTGGCTTAGTCAGTTGAGCATTCGGCTCAGGTCATGATCTCATGGGTGGAGGGATGGAGCCCCACTTTGGGCTCTGAGCTCAGAGGGGAGTCTGCTTGAGATTCTCTCTCCCTCTCCCTCTGCCCCTCCCTCCCACTCACTTACACTCTTTCCCTCTCTAAAATAAATCAATAAATCTTTTTTAAAAATTATAAAATGTATTTCTTAGTTCAACTTTCCCTGTAGACTATTTGAAAGACACATCAAAGCATATTCACAGACTCTATCTTATGCCTGGAAATGGGCCCTGTGGTACCAAGAGGCATAAAGAAGTCTGTCCAAGTCAGCCTGAGTCAACTGCAAAATCAGGAGTAGTTCAAAAGTTTGGCTCTAAATCTACAGTTCTTTCCAAAAAGTTATTAACGTCTTCAGTACATGACTGCTTTAAGGCAGGTTTTCCCCCACACTACTATAAATGTTTGCAACATTGCATGCGTATAACTCAGATATTTGCAAAGTCAGAGACTGTGAACAATCTGGAAGATCCACAATGACATGAATTTTTCATATAACCGCCAGCCTAGCAGTTGTTTGGTGTGTTACACAAAAGATTGACACCTGTTTGACATAGGAGGAGAACTGTACAGAGGCATCTCCCAGCTTGGCCCTGTTCCTCCTGGCCATTTCTGTAATCGTTTCTTGAAGAAATTTTGCTAGTTCCAACTTTGCAGCCATTTTCTTTTTCTGTTTTTCCTCCTTAATAATAGAAGAGGAGAAAGTTAATCAATCCTTCATGGTTACAACTTCATAGATAAAGATGAGAGGAAAAGAATTGTCACTTTGTTCTTGTTCATCCCTATTTTGCATGTTAATATTATTTTCAGACCTAGTTAAATGGGTTTTGTGAAAATCAGAACAAATAAAAAGTAGCCTCTATTTGCAACTTGACTCCTTGATTTTACCTTTTATTTCTTACTAATACAATGACCATAATTATTTGATAGATCCAAAATATCCCCTCAGTGGAAGCTTTGTCATTATTTAGAATGAGATACTATCTCTTAGCCTGGTATAAACCATCTAGGCTGCTAGTTGAGCCAGCCCCTGGTCCCAGAGCGGTCCCAGATTTTGTGTGGGCCACAAACAAAGAAAACTAGGACATTAACTCTATGCTAGAGTAGCATATAGCTTCAGTACAAAACAGATACAATTAATTATAATACACCGACTTAAGTGTTATAACAGATATGAACAAAGCACTACACAAAAGAGAATTAAATGTACTTTTTTTTTTTTCTTTTTTAAGCAATCTCTACTCCCAAGGTGGGGCTTGAACTCACAGCCCGGAGATCAGGAGTTGCATGCTCTACCGACTGAGCCAGCAAGGTGCTGGCTAAATGTATACTCTTAAGACATGATGTTAACGAGTACTTCTAAATCCTCATTTATTATCAGACATGCAGTGTGGTAGCATTTTCAAAATAACCACAGTTAAGGGCGCCTGGGTGGCACAGTCAGTTAAGCATCCAACTCTTGGTTTCGGCTCAGGTCGTGATCTCATGGTCATGAAATTGAGCCCTGCATCAGGCTCCATGCTCTGTGCAGAGTCTGCCCGGGATTCTCTCTCCCTCTCCGTCTGCCCCTCTGGCTCACGCGCTTGCTTGCTCTCCCTCTCTAAAATAGATAAATAAATCTTTAAAAAAATAATAACCATGGTCAGGACTCAGGGGGATGGAGAGGAATGGGATTCTCTCTATTTTTTTTAAGTTGCCCAAGAGATTCTAATGATTAGTCAATCATAGCAATCATGAATTTTTAGAAAAATCTTAAAGACTCAACCAAAAAAATCACACACGGCAATGGCAATACCATCATTAGAACCCACTTAGTCATCCATTTCCTACATCCATATCCATCCATCTATTCATTTATTTATTGAGTATCTACCTTGTACTAGGTGCTGGGGATAAAATGAGCAAAAACAGGTAAGAATTCCTGCCCTCATGGGACTTCTGGTCTAACGGGAAAGACAAACATTAGTGACTAATGATAATCCAGTAATTCCACAAATTAAAGTATAATAGATAAGTACTACTAAAGAGAAATGCATGGGTGCTCTGATCTTACGTAAATACAAAGTCCTGCTTCCTCCCACTCTGCCTCCCACAACCTCCTCCCCTCCACCACCACTTCTCTCTCTCTCATTTTCTCATTTGTTTTAGTCCATGGAAAAGAAAGAGAGAGAACGTATTTTCTAAAACTGTGGCCATGGTGTGTATGTATTATATCCGGGGAATGAGCAGCGTTGAGGAAAGAGGAATCTTTAGATAAATCACTTCCTTTATTCCCCCCATCTTCCTGCATTCACGAACACATTCCTTGGAATCCCATGGTATTAATTCTAGGTCCTGATTACCTTAAATGTAAGTAAACTAAACCACTGCCAGTCACATATTGCAATTTGATTCTACCCCTTACATGTGTCTCTAATGTATCTTCAAATTTTTATTCCTAATGCCACTTTCATAATTTAATCCTCTCTCTCCTGTGCTACTGTAAGAGGATGCCAGCCGATTTCCCTCCTTTGGCTCTGCCCTCGTCAATCCTTTTAGCCAGCCAGCAATATCATTTTTTTCTAAAATACAGATCTAACCGTGTTACCCACCCTCTGCTTAAATTTACGTTCCATTATTCACCATAGTCAAAGGCAAAGTCTAAATTTCTTAGGGTGGTAGACACTTTCCAACCTGACCCCAACACATCACTTTGTCTCATCTTCCACAATTGATCCCCTTGTATTCCCTGCTCCAACCACAAAGAAGCGCTCAGTGTCTCAGATTATATGATACTCTTTCACATAAGTAAGCCATTTTAAGTGCTACTCTTTCTATCCAGAAAGCCTTTCAAATGCTGTGGCAAAATTCTACCACTCTTCTAGTCTTGGTTGCATAGTTATCTCTTCTAGGAAACATTTCCCAATCTGATTTAAGAGTTGTCCTGTTCGTCCTCCCATCACGTGTTCATGCCTTCAGACCTCTGTCCAGTGGAGTGGCACAGAATGGAAAGAACAAAGGGGCCACCTTAATTTTCCCAGCCCGTCACCTTCACAGTGACCATCCAGTGAGGACCCCTCTTCTCCAGGACTACTCTCAAGCACTAAAGGGTCTGTCTGGCTAAATCATGCCCACTGTTCAACTAGTCACTGCAATAACAGTTGATTTTTGTTTTCTTTATTTTTTAATGGTTAAAAACAAGTTAAAATTCAATGGAAATGGGGATCGTTTTTTCAACAAATGATGCTAGGGAAACTTGGGTATCCACATGCAAAAAAGAAAAAAATGAATATTAACCCTGATGTTCCACCTCTCACCAAAATTCACTCAAAATGGATCATAGACTTAAATTTAAAATTCAGAACTATAAAACTTCTAGAAGAAAATGTAGGAGGGGTGCCTGGCTGGCTCAGTCAGTAGAGCATGGGACTCTTGCTCTCGGGGTCGTGAGTTTAAACCACACGTTGGGTGTGGAGCCTACTTAAAATTAAAAAAAAAGAAAATGTAGGAGAAAACCTAGGTGACTTTGAACTTGGCAGTGAGTTGTTAGATACAACACCAAAAGTACAATGCAAAAACAAAAACAACTGATAACTTATATTTGATTAAAATAAAAAACATTAGCTCTGTGAAAGACAGTTAAGATAATGGACAAGCCACAGCCTGGGAGAAAATATTTGCAAGACACATATCTGCTAAAGGACTTGTATCCAAATATACTAAGAACTCCTAACAATTAGAAAATGAACAACTCCATTAAAAAGTGGGCAAAAAACAGATACATCCCCAAAGAAGATCTACAGGTGGCGAATAAACATATGAAGAGATGCTCAATATCATACATCATCAGAGAATTGCAAACTAAAATAACAGTGAGATATCACTTCACACCTATAAGAATGGCTGATATTCAAAGCACTGACAATACTGAATGCTGATGAAGATACAGGGCTATAGGAACTCTCATTGCTGGTGGGAATGAAAAATGGTACAGAGACATCGGAAGACAGTTATTTTTTACAAAACTAAACATAGTCTTACCATATGATCCAGTAATTGCTTTCCTATGTATTTAGGACTCCAAATGAGTTGAAAGCTTATGATCATAAAAAAAAACCTGCACACAGATCTTTATAGCAGCTTTATTCATAATTGCCAAAAACTGGAGTCAACCACAATACCCTTCAACAGGTGAATAAACAACCTGTGACACATCCATACAATGAAATATTATGCAGTGATAGAAAAGAAATGATCCATGAAAGGACTACACACTGTATGATTCCAACTATATGACATTCTGGAAAAGGCAGATCTATGGAGACAGTGATGGCCACTGGCTGGGGGAGGTAGGAGGAACAACAGATGATGCACAGGGCATTTTTAGGGCAGTGAAACTATTCTGTATGATGGCGTGATGGTAGATACCATGACATTATGCAGTTTTCAAAACCCATAGAACAGTACAACAAAAAGAGTGGAGTCTAATGTAAAGTATGAGATTTAACTAATAATATCTCAATATTGGTTCTTCAACTGCAACAAATAGATCACACAAATGCAAGACATTAATAACAGGGAAAATGGGGGGAGTATCTGGGGACCCTCTATACTTTCTGCTCAATTTTTCTATAAACTTAAAAACTAATGAATAGAGTCCATTAATTTTTTTTTTAAGTTAAAAAATCCTACATACCTTTTTGGATTCACTTTCAAAAGTTGATGGCAACATCTCTGGGAAGAATTTCAGAAATGCCGGTAATAAGAATTCCATGAAGGGTACAATTATGAACACCATAAATGGAACCAGGCGGAAGAAATCAGCACAAGTCCTCAAGAGCTAAAGAATTAAATGCATAGGCAGTATTCATTATTTTAGGACACGCCCCAAACAAAAATATGAAACAAAAAAAGCCTGCCTTGGTCCTTAAAGTGTTAAAAACCCTAGACGGATTTTCTGCAGCTTTGTATAAAATGGAAAGGTAGGGTTTTCCTCTTTACCATCACTCTGAAGTAACATCTATGGGATACCTTCAAGGAAATCTATGACAATCAAAACATATTGCTGACATCATCTATTGTTAGCTTTCATCTATGTCAGGGGTCTGTACTTTAATAGCATAGCGTCTGTTAAAGACTGATTTTTCAAATGCATATCCTTAATATATTAACAGCAGTTTCTATTGCGGGTCCACAGATCAAACTTGAAGCTTCTCAATTCCTTGGGGAGATTAGAAAACACAATTATAACCATTTTAGAGGCAAATATGCACAAATCTCAAGATCTTGCCTAAAATTGCACAGTAAGTCCGTTTCAGACGAATAAGAAACTCTGGTTCTCACCATCAGTTACTATTCCTACTTTGGGATTTTTAGGATGAATTTTCAGGTGAGTTTAAAACTTGGTTGCCATATAGTTCATTTTCACTTTACATTTTCTTTCTCAAATATGATCCTTGCCTACCCTTCGTCTCTCTCTTCTGGTCAGCACCTGCCCATGCAACAGCCTCCAAACCATTCTGGCAGCAACTTTGGTGTCAATCCACAGCAAGTAGAATCCATTGTAATAATGTTTAAGTTCACCCATAATTCTTTGTCTATAAGATCGCTTTTCTTCCTTAATCTTCATGCCAGGTCCTTTTGTGGGCTGAGGGCTTGTCACCTGGGGCTTTTTCAGGGTTTGCTCCAGCTGAGGTTTACCAGGGACCTCTTGTAACCAGCAAGTTGACGTGTGTAGCTTTTGTATTATTCTAGTTCGTAAGTGAAGTACTTTATTGCCTGACTGATTAGGATAGGAGTACTTCTTGCTTACACAGTTCTTCATGTATGTTTTATTTAAATGGGAATCTGGCAAGTGAAGAAATGCAAATGATGCGGAATAAGAAGAGCTCATAGGATGGACAAAATAGCTAGGGAATCTGGAATAAAGAGCAACATCCTCTTAGTTGAGCACATACTGTTACAAACTTAAAAACTAAAGAAATAAATATTTTAATATTTATAATATTTTAAAAGCAGATGATATTTATAAACAAATGAAATATAACTTTTTACCCCAGTTGAAGAACAGTGTGCTTTATGGTTGAATGATAGACTCTATGAGAAATATTAATAAGTTAATTCCTAAAAATAATTGCTATGTTACAAGTTAGAAACTCTACAACTATTCCTGCGCAGGGGCCATGTTAATCTTCTCTGTATTGTTCCAACTTTAGTAAAAGCTCTGCTGACGCAAGCACGAACGTCTGCAACTATTAATTTAAAAATCTAACAGCAAACATTTTTCTACCAGGGGTTGTGTTTGAAAAACAGGTGGAACGCTTGCATCTTTGGTTACTCTGCTGACAGTAGGAATATTGCTTGAACAAAACACTTCATGGCCTCTGTGGGAATTAACCAAACACATAATACTGATTTGTCTGTGTGGTGCCCATGGACTCCCTCAAATGAGAGGCATTTAGGGCCCAAATGTCCTTCACCTCCAATTCCTCAAGAATGTTAGGAATAAGAATTAGAATTGGGCACCCTAGCCAGGGATCTCTACCTTCTAGTTTTGCAACAGCTCAAAATCTTCAGTTAAATTAGCACATGAGATTGTTTGAAAATAAAAATAAGACCCATCTAGGCAAAGAAAGTTCCTGGCAAAGACATTTCTTCTGGCAAAGAGAGGGCTTTTCCATTCTTTCAGACTGTTTTTAAATCACACCAAGATAAAGCACTTTTTGAAGGGCCAAAAGGGAAAATGTACAATGTATCTGGCCCATAGTAAGTTCTCAGTGAATATTCTTTGGAATAAATAAGTGATAACAGACCCTACGAGGGCAGGTATATGTCCTAGGACTGGCTTGTTTGCCAGCCTTTTTACTCATTTTTATATCTAAGGGCCCCATGTAACATTCATTAGTTACAGAGGTGTCACCGTGAAACCATTACATCTTCTCTCTTCCCTGTGCCATACATCTAAAAATTACTCAGCCTGAGTTCTAAGGCATATAGAAAATCTGGGGTAAGTGTAAATACAATAAAATGTCAGCTTCCTAAAAACCAGAATTGTTAAAGGCAACAAAGCTTTCATTTGTTGTGGAACAAGCCTATCCTTTTACATATATCTTTTTCTAGAAGAAAGTTCATATAAATATTGCAGGGGAAGAGGGGATTCCACAGCTTACCTTGTTCGGGCAATAGCTAAGACTGTTTTATAACTGTAGAAGGCCATACTTATATTTGTCTCAACTAGTCAACAAGGGAACCTAGACAGAAGGATTAAGTAAACAATTTAGTATTTTAAAGACACACCAATTATAAAGATACCAGGATTTCAGTGTTTACTATTGCAAGGGTAGAAAATTTCCATATTCCATTCAAGGTGTAAACCCTCTCTCAAGATCATTTCCAACAATCATGAATGTTTTCTCAGCTTGGATTTGAGAATGGTACTTTGAGATCCCAACAAGTAGAAATGATCTCTAACATCATGGTGCTCATGATGGTTATATGGTCTTCAAAGACTTTTTTATTTCTGGTCAATAACACCTAGCAACCTACTTGAATGGTTGCCAGGTATTTAAGAAGCTAAGCAATACATACTTTTTTGTAGCCTAAAAATACAGGTAGAATAAAATACCCTGGATTTGTTTCAGTTAGCTTTTTCCCATACTTGGCCAAGTTGCCCCAAACTTTGAAGATTGAAAGTAGGGGCACCTAGCTGGCTCAGTCACTAGAGCATTGGATTCTTTAATCTCAGGGTCATGAGTTCAAGCCCCACGTTGGGCACAGAGCCTACCTAAAAAAAAAAAAAAAAGTACTCACTAACCACATTTATGTAGCAGTGAAGATACACATGGTACCTACTAATGATTCAAGTGCAGGTAAATCGGTTTCCTGTACTGGTGATTCTCCAAAGAGATCAAACTGAACTACCTTTAAACAAGCTTTATCAAAACCTTTCTCCATCCTGTGGTCCTTTCCAGTCAAGGGCAGCAAGATGTTTTGGTATTATCTCTTAACGTCAACACTACTTTCCTGCAGCTGGAAAAGGCGTAGACCAGGGTGCTCTCCTGTACGGAAACCTCAACCACAGAGCTGACATTTTGAACGGGAGTTCAAAGAATCCTTCGGAACATCTAAACCCAGGCTAAGGGCGGGTGGTCTCCTGCCGGAGGCATGCCACACCCGATCGAGCGGTTAACCCGCTCTCTGACCCCTGGGCACTCCCGCCCGAAGCTGCGGGGAACCACTTCCTAGGCGGGGACGGCCGGGAGCCCCGCCTGCGCCTTCGCGCCGCCCACGCCCACACGCGGGGGCCCCAGGCTCCCCGGGTTACCTTTGCTTCTGGCCCTTGACGACACAGGGGCAAAACGCGCCGTCGGCTTCCGCAGCCGGCGGCTTTTGTGCACGTAGTGTGTTGGTGGACTGTGTTTGCGGTACCGGGGTCTGGGGGTTGGGGGGCGGTTCTTTGTGTTTGGGTGCGGGGATGGTGCAGGCACGGGGACGACAACCTTGTTGGCGATCCAGGTTTATGGAAGGAAGACAAGGAGAAGCCGGGCGCAGGGTACGGAGGAGGAAGCGGAGCACAGAAGGAGGGGAAATGGAGGTTGAACTCCAAAGTTGGGGGGCGGGCAGGGGCACGAGGTCAAGGGCTGAGGCAAGTGCGGTGGGGAACTGGAAGCTGTCGGGAAACCTGGGCGCTGATGGGAAGAGCAGGATGCGGAGAGAACGGGCTCCGGAGGAAAAAAAGGCAGGCAAGGGCCACCAAATAACAGCCTGAGGACTTGGCCCGCCCACCCCTACCTCCTCGGGCCGGCTCCCCGGAACGGCTGCCTCAATCCTCCAGTTCCTTCCCAAACCCCCCTCCCCCAGCTCCCCAGCTAGAAGGGCCCCAGGCCAAGTTTCTATGGCTCCACCTCTTTCCTAACCCGTTACGTCACTCTGAGTGACGACACCACTCACCAATGAGCTCTCAGATTATGGGGAGGGAGGACGTCCTTTGCTGTGGCAGCCCTGGAGGCAGCCAAGGTCCGGTTCCCACCGGCGAAATGACCTCTCTATTGGGTTTAGTTTAAGCAGAGTCTGTGCTGCGGGAGGGGGCAAGAGTGACGTCTTTCCGCCTGTCTACACTCTCTGGGCTGTGGGCTAACTTCCCCGAAAATCCTCATTAAAGGCTAGATTAAAGAACCTTTTACCCTACCGATAGCGTAATATGCCTGATAGTCGCCATGGTAACCATCTTAAAGTCACGAATTACATCACTTTGATGTACCCCCCCCCCCCCAAATCAACAACTGCCGGGGTTGGGATGGCGCGGAGAGCTCTGCGGAGAGGGAGTGGCAGAAAGGGCGGGAATGGTTAGGAAAACATCCCTTTCCTTTCTCCCGGGCCTAAGAGTGGAATGCTGTGAAATCTTCATATGGAAATCTGAATTCCACTAAAGTAATTTGCTTTATAAATGCTCTCTTATCAGGTATTGTTTATGATCAGTAGTTTGTGGAGAAGTATCAACACTTAAGATGTATATTATAGTAACTGTGCAGTGACGTAGGTAGGCACTGCAGGTTTGGGGCACTTCAGTTCCTAGGTTGGGTAACTGAGCCATCTTGGAAAAATGAAAGATACAGAAATGTTCTCGCTCTCCTGTTATCTCTACCCATCCATTTCATCTGGCTCTAGAAGGAAAACAAAATTTTTAGTGGCTCTACTTGGGCTAACACCAGACAACAAGGACTCGCTTTCACAGGGAGAGTACTTCTCTTAACATGTGAGTTGACCAGAGACCTCTCTCATCTAGGCTGCACATTTATAAGAATGAAAGATGGCGGGTATTTAATTTCAGGTTTGTTTTGTTTTGTTGTTTTTAATGTAGACTGCTTTTAATCCACAAAGCATTTTTCAGTTAATAGCCAAATGGATCAACCATGTTAAATAGGCAGAACTTTTCAGTTTGGCCACTAGAGGGCCCTTTGTGCATGCTCTATGCCCGAGTTTCTACATAAAGGTTTCACTTCATGTTCTATGTTTACTAGAATTAACAAAATCTACAAAGCTTTGGTCTCTTTCCCTTTCCTTTCCTGAAAATTCCCGATGGCAAATTTTGAGCTCTAAAAGTCCAGATAGTTACAATTTTCACATTAATTCAAAAATTAATCACTGTACTAACATGAACATGTACTTTTCTGGAAAAGATCATAAAGATGAAAAATACTCCTTTCAGTTCCCTGGGAGACATTTTATACCAGGAAATATTCTTATTCATGCATTGTATTCACTCACAAACAGGCACTGTAAAATCATTAAGTATTCATAAACCAGATGAATGATTCCAAGCTCAGTATTGGAAAGATGAGCTAGATTTTCTACTACAGTCATATGTCAGCAATCCTATTCTGAAAAGGGAAGGGTTAAGAACCTTCCTATTGAAATCCCTTTGTTCAAAGCAATGTTTGCCTTCTGCTGTCAGGCCTGGCAATTTTTTGACTTTCAGGATTTAAGTGATTTATCATGTAAGGAGTTTTTGGATATGATCTTCGGAAGAGAAACAAAAAATTCCTTTCTCCTTAATTCTGGCCCTGGGAATTGTGTTAGATTGCTGTCTTAATGAACTGTTTGCTCATTTTGTATGGAGAAGAGAAAGCATTATCTGAACCTCAGAAGATGTTAGATGCTAAAAATGTAAATTATTAATTTTAATGGCCATTTCCCTAGATATGGCTCAAGAGCAAATATTATTAACAGTATATTTTCTAAAGTTTTGCAGGAAGAGATTATATATCTACTTCACAGAACTTTAATTTTCAACTCTTGTCAGCCTAGAAACAGATTAAAATAAAATCCCTGAGGTCAATTTACCAGATTCTCCTCAAGGGGATAATCCAGGTGTCTGGTCAAGGCAACAGTTTATCAACAAAGCAAGGAGTATACAGGAAGATGGAGAGGAAGGATGGTGGTAGAAAGGATCATAGGGGGAAAAAAGACCAATTTAACCTCTTTCCAGGAGACACAATCAAACTGAAATAAGCTCAGGAGGCCCTCTTTAAGAGGTCTGTGTTCTAAAAAGACATTTTAAAAAAAATGTGCTTTTTACTGATTCCTTTAACTTTTGGTACTGCACAAAACAGGTACTACATAAGCATATGTTTAGAAATAGTTAATGAATAGGGCGCCTGGGTGGCTCAGTTGTTTAAGCATCTGCCTTCCGCTCAGGTCATGATCCCATGATCTCAGGATCCCATGATCCTCAGGTCATGATCCCAGGATCAGCAGGGGGCCTGCTTCTCCCTCTCTCTCTGCCTCTCCCTCTGCTTGTAGTGCTCTCTCTCCGTGTCAAATAAGTAAATAAATCTTTAAGAAAAAAATAGTTAATGACTAACAGTAATGAGAATGCTTAATTCTCAGTATCATCTATAGTATAATTAAAGGGTTATGTTTTTTAAAAACCTGAAACATAATTAGTAGTCATTAAAATAATTGATCGGTAGGAATCTTTTAATTTCTTGTTTAAATGGTATTTAAAGATAAAGATATCAGAAATTTCTTGTGGCCGTGCCAAACAGATCCAGAACTATAATGTCGGTGCAGAATATAACATCTAGGAGTGACACAGCTTTATTATTCTCAGAACAGAGCGCAGAGTATAGGTTTCCTCATCTGATTGCTGCTGCCTGTATTTCCTTCGTACGTTCAGGTCTCTGTGCCGCAGCGTTCTAAGTCATCACCACCAGGCCCCAGGAAATATCACCAAATTTTGTACACTCCGGCAAGACGACTTTACTGTGTCACACACCTTCCATTGTTTAACACCAATTTCCTAGCATGGCGAGGGCTTAGAGGGTTACAGAGAATTTTGACTCCAGTTTCCTCCGCTCTTTCTTGCGTGAGTTCTCTCGAGGACTGATGCCCTCCCATCCCTCGAAGCGAAGGTCTGGCAGTGAGCAGCAGAGGGCCCAGGCACGTGACGGGCACCGAGCTCTCTGGGTCCCTAGGGGTCCGGGCCGCAGTCGGCGCTGACGTCCTCCTCTTTACCCACAAGCCTCCGGGCCCGCAGTGCGAGCAGGAAGAAGGCGTGCGGGGCCCGGTGGCTGCCAGGGAGGTCAGCGCTTCCTCACCCTGAGATGCCGCACGGCTTGCGATCGTGGGGCGGGACGGGGGTCGGCGGGGGGGCATCCGGGACTCACATCCGAGGCTGAAAGAGAGACTGTTCCCCACGGCTCAGGTCTGAAATTGCTGCCACGGTTTCCTTACGCAGACCCGTGTGAAATAGGAAGCCCTGACTCTGACAGCTGTCGGACAGAAGGCACCCAAGGAGGCACACAAATTGTTCTTCCCTTTCCCGGTCACCTTAACCCGGCACTCGTTTGTAGGTTGTTTCTAACATCTAGGGAGTGTGCAGCAGTGTCACTCTGAGGAGTACCATATGGTGTTTAATATGTGCTGTTATTGAACAAGTCTCGAAGAATACGCACGAACGCAATTTTACCTCACAGGCCCAACCTTTAACCTGTCTTCTGTTTTTTTGTTTGTTTGTTTTTTACCCTCCTTCGTATCATTCCTTCCTGTCTCTGCCTTTATCGCCTGCGGTCTCACTTCTTGTCTAGACTCTCTCGGGCCGCTCCTCTCCGCCCCGCCGACTACCCTCTTCCTCCTTTCGCCCCCCTGCGCCGCAAACCAGGGACTGCATTTCCCGGCAGGCGCCGCGGCCAGCGGCCAATGAGGGGCTGAGGATTTGGCGGCGGCGGCGGCGGCGGCGGCGCTCCGAGAGCCGGGTGGGGGGGCTTTGTGCGCGGCGGCGGCGGCGGGAGCGGGCGGCGGCGGCAGCGGCGGCGAGGACGGAGGCGGAGGCCGAAGGGGACTGTCCACTGGTCGGTGCGGAGAGGCGTGCGAAAGCCAACTCGAGCCCCCGAGGACCTTGCTGCCCCGGCCCGGCCGCCAGCCACAGCCTTCTCTCTAGCAGCAGAGGCTGCGCGGCGACCCCCCATCCTTCCACCGCCCCTGCCCACCCCACCTCCCGCAGCCTTCCTCCTCTCAGCTTCACGCCCGGCCCGGCCCGGCCGCGGCCCTCCTCGGTGCCGGCAGCCATGGCAGAGGCGTCCGGCGCGAGGGAAATCTAGCCCGGGGATTTCATGCGGCCTAGCTCGGTTCCGTCTCCTCCCCCCGCAGCCCCGGCGGCTGCCCGCACCCCAGCCCCACTCCGGGCCTCCGTGTCTCTCCTGTGATCGTACTGACACGGCCGGGGGGTTAGAATGGAACAAACTGAAGGTAAAGTGAATGCGTGTGTGTGTGTGTGTGTGTGTGTGCGCGCGCGCGCGCGTGCGTGTGTGTTTTGGAAGGAAGGACTGAGGAGGGAACGACGAGGAGGGGGCGACCTAGGGATGGGACCCGGGTAGAGAGACCCCAGCAGGGATGGGAGGACAAGCGGGTGGCCGGAAAGCGTTCAGGGGGAGCCCAGAAGGTAAAGCAGAGGGCCAGGTGAGGGGTGTGGAGGAGATAGGGAGGTGGGGCAGGGGAGGTAGGATTGGGATAAGAGATGGAGTGGCGCTGAGCTGGGAATTGGGAGTAGAGGTGGGATGGGGGCGGGGATAGAGATGGAACGGGGGAGGGGCAGGGAAAGAGAAGAAGAGTTAGGTTTGCAGAAGATTAGAGACCTGGGTGGACTGAGAAATAGGGAGGTTTGGGGGTGCAGAGTGGAAACTAGAAGAGTCTGGGGGGAGGGGTAGAATTTGATGGAGAAATGGACATCAAAAGAGAAACGCGGGAATGGAAGTGGAGGAAAAGGATTAGAAAAGGGATAAGAAATTATTGAGACAGGATGCATAGGAAGATAGGAAATAGACTCAGGAAACTGGAAGATCTAGGATTGGTAGAGGGAAGGAAATTAACTAAATGTTGAGAAGGATGAGAACTATCAACCAAACATCACAGAGTGGGTGGAAAAGAAGGGGAAGGGGGTTGTTAAAGGAAGAGAAAGCCTTTTGTTCCCGTATTTCTGTATATTCTGGGCCTTTTCTTTCAAGGCTAGAGAATATAGAAGCTAGTGGTTATGGTGTTGTGATTGTTGTGAAATGGGGAGGTGTGGGTTTTACTGTTTTGAGGGAGGAGGAGATGTGTTAGTGTTATGGTAGCAAGACACTAGAGACATGGCCATAATTTGATGGTTTTGCTGAGGGAGTGAAGACTGTTCAGATTTAAAGGGGGTAGGGGCAGCCATGTTTGCTGCCAGGCACTGCAGTGTAAATAAATTCCTTCTTTCCGACATCAGTGTGAATCTGGAAGGGGCCAGTTCAGATTGTTAGCCCCCGTTCTTTCTATTCATGAACTCTTCCCATACATCTTGTGGTAATTTACTATTATTCATAACCACCAAAGGAGGTAGTGATGTTTTCCATCTTGTGTGTTTTGCTGCTCCCCCCACCCCCTTTCCCTCTTCCTTCTGGTTGCAAACAAGGCATGCTAATGAACTGCAGTGTAAAATTAACCCTTTTTATAAAGTTGAAGCTATTTTTTTACTAGCTGAAGGAATCATTACTATCATATTTCAAATGTGATCATAAAGTCTTAAATATTGAAAATTCATTTGTTTTAGAAGCTTCAGAAGCAGTCATCATGTTTTCTGAAATTCTTTACGTAAACAAGGAAATTGCATTGGTTATTTTTCTTGGGCTTGTGCTCTTGGCAAAGCACTGTGGGGGGGGTGAGATGGGGTAGAAAGATCTGCTTGTGGTAGATTATCTGCTTGCTGTATTTTGAATGTTGGAAAATTAGAAATATATGTATTTTAAAATAGTGTTTCTGGAAGTTCACGCTTATAGGTGATGGGTGTGTTAAGAAGTGTTTTCTTTTTTTTAATGCACTCTCTCTCCTCCATCCCTTCCCTTTGCTTTCCTGTGTATAGCACAGTACAGTCTCCAGATGCTAGTTCAGCACAGTGCAATGATCTATGAAGTAGGCATGCAGTTCTTAGAGCCTCAATGAGGTGCCAGTTTTTTGTTTTTTTTTTGTTTTCTTTGTTTTGTTTTGTTTTGTTTTGGTGGGAACTTCAGGTTACTCTCAGGAAAGCTACAGTAACTCTTCAATGTATCAAAATATAACTACTTGGGCAATTTGAAATGGTTACTGTTCTAAAGGTTTAAATCCTGCCAAACTTAGAGTAGATAAATTGTTAAGTGTAGCCTATTTTCATATTGAAAGAGATGAAGTGTGTGTGTGTGACCTTTTGTTTTTGTTTTATGATTGTAATTGGGGTAATCCAAACTTGAATTCATCATATTGATTTTGAAACTGTTGTCTAATACCAGAAAGGCCTGTTAAAATTGTGCTATGATGGACTCAAACCAGTTGTACTCCATATTGATTTAACCTGTCTAAATGCAACATCCTTTCAGTTGTTACAAAGAAGTTTAGGATGTATTCTTGGTGTGTTGGAAAAATGAAATTAAATATTGTTAGAGTGGTACTTTGTGAGAGTATTTTTAGTTTAAAGGCCAGATTTACAACTTGGAGTATTTTGGTTTGAAGATAAGCAGTCTGAATTTTTAAAAATTCTGTGAGGAAAAGTTTCACTCAAAAATGCCATTCAGTATGCTTTTTGGAATTTATTTTTATGGAGATTTTTCATTCTTATGTCTTCCACTCAGTGGACATGTTATCGACAATTAATTGGTAAATTGTGTGCATGAACTATCAGTGCCACAAATTTTTAGGAAAACGAGAAATTGTTTTATATTAAAATAAAAAAACTCATGTTAGAAGCTTGAATTACTTAAAAAAGAAAAGAGTGTATTCCTGTGTATTCAGCGGTCAAGATCAGGGTCTCCTGCCTAGCTGCAATGAGTATTCTGGCTCCTTGGATGGGTATCCATATAATGAAGAGGGCTATTCTAGCTAGATGATAATTAATTAAAACCCAGACTTTGCTCTGATTACTGTGTCTATCAGCACACCTGCTACCTGCGATAGCTTTTTTAAAAACTTTAATAAGTACGCTCTTTCTTATAGTAACACATTGATTGAATTTTGGGTAAAGGAAATTGGTTGCCTTTGAGACTGGTCATCACTGAGTAGATTGTCAAATCTGATTCTGAATAATAATCATAGGAAAGCTACTAACTAGTCATCTTCTTACAGTGTGCTATGCTGAGTGTCTCACATGTATGATTTCCTTTTATCCTCCCAACAGTTGTATGAGGTTACTACTGGTTAACTCCCTTTTACAGGTGGAGAAATTGAGGCTAAGTAACTCAACACCACACAGATGGTAACTAGCAAAGCCGTATTTGAATCCAGGTCTTTCTAATTACAGAACCTGGATCAGCAGAACTTTCAGTTTCTTTATAAAAATTTGTAAAGATAATATATGTTCATTATTTTTTTTCCAAATATTATAAAAAGGCTAAGAGGTAAAAAAAAAAAAAAAAAAGTTAACACCCTGTTTCCCCTTGGTAACCATTTTGAGGTTTCTTCTGAGTCCTAGAAAATATCTGTACATACATATGCATATCTGTCTTCAAATGCATACAAATTGGTCATACTGTGCATTTTGCTTCTGTGCTTTAATAGGCTACCTGGGACATCCTTTTAAGTGAGCACATATTGATCTACAGCTTTTTTTTTTTTTTAAGGGTCACATAGTATTCCGTTATTTGGAATATTGATTAACCTTAGGATGTTAACAGATTTTTTGCTATTTTAAGTAATATAGCAGGTCTTGAATTAAGTCCCTAACAGCCTATTTAAATGGAGGAGATATAGTCCAACTACTTTATTTTATAAGAGAAAACAGAGGCCTGAGGAAGTTACGTTCAAAGCTTTGGTGACAGACCTGTTATCTGGCTCTTTATACCACACTACATTACTTCATTATTATGAAGGTATTTGAGCTTTCTGTAAAAGCTCAAGGTGAGGGGGATCATTCAAGGTTAGGCACGTTTAGCATGAGTGCAAGGGGATTAATTTGCAGTGAGGCAAAGGATCTTGCTTTTTTTTTTCATACTTTGTTCACCATATTGTACATATAGCATATGCACAAAATATTTTTGCATATGTAAATGAAGCCTGTGCAAGTATCTTAAAGTTTGTGTTTTGGGTAATGAAGTGGTTTTGGCAGAATTTTTTCTGTTTTAATAAAATTATCAGTGAAATAAGATAGCAATGAAATGAAAAAATAAGAGGTCCATCATGGTCCTGGAAAGGAACTTGGAAAGAAAATTGAGGCACTGGTAAGTTTTTTTTAAAATGAGCTAAAAAAATAGCTCATTGAAAACAACTTTTAAAAGATCTTAGCAGGCACCACTGATTATTTTTAATTATTTTTGTCTATCAAGAAGAAAATAAGTTACCATGGATATTTATTCTTTGGGTTCTTTTGAAACAAAGTCTGTTTTAGACACTTAAAAAATGAAAATATAAAAGCCTTAAAAAGATTTAGAATTTGGTATCTATAAAATCTGATTCTTGGTGCAATGGTGTTTTTAGTTTTACTTTAAAAAAAAAGTAGTGTCTGTTATTTTTTGAAAGAGCAATTAACATGATTTATTCCTTTGTTAATAAACAACATGCCCAGGGCGCCTGGGTGGCTCAGTTGGTTAAGCGACTGCCTTCCGCTCAGGTCATGATCCTGGAGTCCCTGGATCGAGTCCCGCATCGGGCTCCCTGCTGGGCGGGGAGTCTCCTTCTCCCTCTGACCCTCCCCCCTCTCATGTGCTCTCTCTCATTCTCTCTCTCTCAAATAAATAAATAAAAATCTTAAAAAAAAAATAATAACATGCCCAGCTTTTGAGTTTTTAAATGAATGGTGACCTTTATTTCTGCAGGCTAATCTTTTTATAAATGTTAATAAAGGTAAATTTAAGAAAATGATTATACTACAACTACCTATGCTACAACTACCTAACGCATTTTTAAAAAGCTTACAGAGTTTTGGTTTTGGTTTTTATTGTTGACTTTATTAAGTACTTAATAAGTACTTTCAAACACTTCTGTATTATGTTGTGCCTGCACAGTGTGGCATAAAAAGAAGGTAAAAAGCATAATTAAAATTTTGTGAATTTAGAGAATGTTCAGTTTTTACTAGACGGATATGTGTTGTTACTCCTAAAGTACATCTGCCCATTGATGAGATTTTGAATTTGAAAAGCTCTGTGAAAAATGATTCTTGGCTTATTTTTTAATTTTTTAAGATATGGATCTGTGTCATCATTGACTGATCTACAATGATAACTCTTACTTCTTACTAGGTTCCTTTTTTTCCATGTAGATTTAGAGCTATATTGAGAAAGTGAATAGGACAATGAAAAAATTTTGTATCTTATAAGTATATGAATTCTATATATATGATATATAAATATATGAATACATAGATAAATTTAATACCTTGCACTTACTACATTTTCTGAGATGTTTGAATTCTTACACAATAACTTGACTTTGTTTTAAAATGTGAAGTTGGAAAGCACAAGAATTATTTAACCCAAATTTAAAGATGAGAAAATTGAGATTTCAGGAAATCCTCAGGCTAAATAGATTGACATGTTACGTAGAATAAGGTTTTCAGATTTCTGTCTGATTACTTAAAAAGAATTTTTTCAGGGGTGCCTGGCAGGCTGTCAGTAGAGCATGTGACTCTTGATCTTGGGGTCATGAGTTCAAGCCCCACTTTAAGGGTGGAGCTTACTTAACCTTTTTTAAAAATTTGTGTTTCTTGACTTCTTTTCATAGCCTGCATTATCTTTCTTTTAATAAACATTAAATAACAATAAAGTATTTTTCTACCATAGAACATGCTTTTTAAATTTTGGTATAATTTATGTACATCTTGAAATATAGAAGTAGATATTTTAAATTTAAGAAATGTATGTATTCCTCTGATTTTGCGAGTAAAACAAAACTTAGTTTATCAAATTGATTTGAGGTTAAGAAGTCTAATATGGAGGCTTGCTTTTATCTAATGGCATTTTGGCTGTAGCCAAGATAGTATGTCTGTTGAGTCTTGTATTACTAGTATCTCTTAGCTGTAGAGTCTTAAGAAAACTGTACATTTAAAAACACACACACACACACAAAGCACCTTAAAAAAGAAACATTTTTAAACTTTTAAGTTGTGAAACATGACATATAAAGAAAAAAAAGCATAAAACCTAAATGTACAGTATAAGCAAATAATTAGAAAGTAAACATCATGTAGTCACCACCAAGGTAATAAACCCTTTAAGGAAAGCTATAGAGACCACCTCATTGGTTTAGCTGGTGTTACCTTGGTGGTGGTCGGGCTTTCAGGGTAACGACATCCTGAAAGTAACCTGAAAAATTAATAACCGTGAAGGGTCAGGAAATGTAAAAGCTGAATCACCAGTTTTTGTTATTATCAAAAGTGTTATCTAGATAATTAAAAAAAAACCTGTTTCCTAGCAGTATAGTCATTTGGTGATTTGAAATCTTAGTGCTATATTAATGAATGTGAAACGAAAAATAATACTAAATTCTGTAAGAATCATGCCATTTTATACAAAGTGGCTTTTTTTTCAGAGTTCATGTCTGTTGCAGTTTTTGTTAGAATTTAATGACTACTGGTGTTAGATTGATGTGCAGATTCTAGCAATGACTTTTTTTTTTTTTTAAAGATTTTATTTATTTATTTGAGACAGAGAGAATGAGAGAGAACACATGAGAGAGAGAAGGGTCAGAGGGAGAAGCAGACTCCCCGCCGAGCAGGGAGCCCGATGCGGGACTCGATCCCGGGACTCCAGGATCATGACCTGAGCGGAAGGCAGTCGCTTAACCAACTGAGCCACCCAGGCGCCCTCTAGCAATGACTTTTGCTTAGAAAATATCCAATTTGCTATATATTAATATTCTAACTTAAGTATCTTATTTTATAAAAACTTAGACTCTCTAGCTTTCACATTAATGTAACCATTCAAGAAGTAATAGCCTAGAAGTAATCAGTAGTGACAGTCTATTTTGACACTTCATCCTTGATGCCTCTTGATTCTTACCTTTTCTGTATTTTGTCTAGGTGAATCAAATTTTTTGAAAGTGGAGAAACTTTATTTTGCTTCCCTGTCTTACTAGACTTTTCTTACATGTTCGGAAGGGTTAAATGTTGGTTTTTGAGGACTTTGATAATAGAAAAACTTGAATTTTTTTCCTTTCTACGTGATAAATACAGTCTATTTGCATAAAATTCTGCAATGTGGATTTGAAAAAGACATTTTTATAACACATTTACATACATAAATTAAAGCCTTTATTTGGTTATTGTAATTTTGTCACTTTAAGCTGTTTGTTTCTTTTATGATTTCTGCAGGATCCAAATACATTAGAACATAGTATTTCATATTTGATTATGATGAGAAACTTCTTGCTGTGCTTTTACCATACCCTTGAATTCCTTTCTTTAATGCAGTAGAATGCTGTTTTTTTATTCTGGCTAATTTTTCCCCTAGCAAAGATAATTATTTTAGATTTTGAAATGAACATGTTAGTTTTCCTAGATGTGGAAGCAAACATGATTTAATATAATTTTGTAAACCTAGATTAGGTTTACAAATATGCTTTTGGCCAGCTCATGGTTTCTGTGTTATCACCTGTGAAATTAAGCATGGATCATTAGAATTTATTTTATTAGGGATAGAATTAGTTAAGGTTTTAAGGTATTGAAGTTAATGTATTAATTAAAGCATTGCACACATATACATACATGCACACACACATAATACTCCTAAGAAATGCTGATGGCCCTTTTAGTTTTTACTTTTTAATGGAAAATTTGTACTTTTCAAAGTGGCTACTAGTTTAAAAATAACATTTATTGTGTTTAAGTTATGAAAGGATTGTTTATTGTAGAGAAATTGAAAATCAGTGAGATATAAAAAAGATTAAGATCACTTGAAAGCCTGCCAACTGGAAGTAGCTATTAACATTTCTATATCTTTCCAGTGTTTTTTCTTACACATCTATGTATTTTTTTTAACAAACTGGAATTATACATTAGTATTATTTTGTAGCATGCTTTACTGTGAAATTAATTTTTTTGATATTGTGATTTTTTTAAATTGACATATAATTTCGTTGTATAGGTGTGCCATATCTGCTCACGATTCTTCTGTTGATGGTATTTTAGGCAGTTCGCAATTTTTGGATATTATGATTTGATGAACATCCTTACACATTAAAAAAACACAAAAAAAACCCTGTCATTATTTCATTACAATAAATTCCTAGAAGTAGAATTACATAACAGACACAAACATTTCAAAGGTTTTTTAAAAGATTTTATTTATTTTGAGAGAGAGAAAGCACGAGTTTGTGTGCACGCTTTTGTGCGTGAGAATGGGGGGAGGGGCAGAGGGAGAGAATCTCAAGCAGACTCTGACTGAGCACAGAGTACATATTGGACTTGCTCTCACAACCCCAAGATCATGACCTGAGCTGAAACCAAGAGTCTGATGCTTAACTGACTGAGCCACCCAGGCATCCCAGGTTTTTTTTAAAATAAGTTTTGTTGAGAAATAATTCACGTACCATATAATTAACCCTTTTAAAGTACACAATGCAGTGTTTTTTAGTATATTTGTAGAATTGTGCAACCATCACAACTAATTTAATGTTACTATTTTTTAAAGATTTATTTTTATGAGATGAGAGAGAGAGAGAGAGAGAGGGCCGGGGGAGGGGCAAAGGGAGAGAATCTCCAAGCCGACTCACCGCTGAGCGCAGAGCCCAACACAGGGCTTGATCTCGTTACCGTGAGATCATGACCTGAGCCAGAACCTGGAGTCAGACACTCAGTGGACTGAACCACCCAGATGCCCCTTATCACAATTAATTTTAGAGCATTTCCAGAAAATTTTGAGTCAATTTAAACTCCCAGCAATGTCAGAAAAGCTTTGTCGAATTTTTTGATTTTTAAAGTGTGGTACAAACATACAATAACACAATTGCCTGTGTGATACATAGTTTTTCTTTGTAATCACCAGCATTTATTTTTTAAATTTTATTTCCAGCTTTATTGAGATATAATTGACTGATACATACTTTACATCCATTTATGAGTGAGTTTAGAAAGTCATGGATGAGAAGAAGGTGCTCGTATTTCCTATGTTAAGAAAACCTGACATGCAAAGTTTCTTAAAGTTTAAGAAACAAAGTATGTGGCAGATTTTTTTTTAATTATAAAATCATTCCCCTGTCCAGTCAAAATGTCTTTATTGAAAGAAGTTGTATGTGGTTTAAAATGTTTCTTTTCATTCATATTTTATTTAGAAACATTTTATTTTAGAAAATATCTGTAGAAAATGTGCTATATCTATATAATTAATGGTAACAAACTTGCTTATCCTATAGAAAGTTTTTTTATTTTTCTTATTGAGAGATTTGCTTTGCTCTAACTGACCTTCACCCTGAAAGTTGTTCTGTCATTCTGGTCATTCTGTTTGCTTTAAGCCATTTAACAAAACATCTTTTTTTTTTTTTCCAACTCAGTGGGCAGTGAGTATAGGGCAAGAATCAAGGAGACCTATTCCCACCCTAACAACAGAGGCTCAGTGTTGTCATTTCTGGAGATGAAAATGACTGCTTTTTGGAGTTATAGGGATCCAAAGTAGAACTGCTAGAGTGTACCTGGAACTGTACCAGGCATACAGCTGATAATTAATGACTTTTTTAATATAAGAAAAATAACATTTGCAAAATGAACTCGCTCTTAGTCCCATGTTTAATGAAGAAATGAACTCAGTTGGCCTACATTCGCTTTCATAGAAGTTAAAAGTTGAACAGTAACTAATGCTTGAACAGAATCGTTGCATGGGTTATATGAGTGTTTCCCAGTTGTAAAGATTCGTGCTGGTACAAGTACGAACATGAAGTTAACTTTCCAGTCCAAATTTACTTCCACAGTTGCTGTTATTACAATAGCACGATGGCTATAGCTTCACCAACGCTTAGTGTTCTGATTAAGCAAATAGGTGAGTGTAAAATTTGAGTATATGGTATGAAGTGCCTTATGTTCTAACTTTTATTGCTTATTTTCAAGATGAAATGTTGAATACAGTTGATCCTAAAATACTAAAGTGAAAAACCTGATGAACCAAAAACTGGTCTTTAGAGGAAAGATAAACTCAGTAAATTATGATTTTAGATATTACAATAAATTACTTAGTATTTTAAAAACTACGTATCGTTGGGCGCCTGGGTGGCTCAGTCGGTTAAGCGACTGCCTTCGGCTCAGGTCATGGTCCCGGAGTTCTGGATCAAGTCCCACATTGGGCTCCCGGCTCGGTGGGGAGCCTGCTTCTCCCTCTGACCCTCTCCCCTCTCGTGCTGTTTCTCTCTCTCTCTCTCTCAAATAAATAAATAAATAAAATCTTTAAAAAATAAGTAAATAAAAATAAAAACTACATATCATTTCTGCGATGCATTCTCTTTTTTGCCTTGCTGCAGGGAATGGAGAATATAAGGTAAAAAAGTCAAATTTGAACATTTGCACCATTTTAAGAACTAACTCAGAAACCACTGTACTATAACTTAAAAGTTTGTTGGTGAAAGAGGAAGATATGTGGATCGACTTGTTAGTTTACTAAATTTCATAGTGAATGGAACAAGATGACTGTTAGGAGTTAATTAGTTTGTAGTAATTTTAAGTGTGAGCCAGTACCCTTGATGTAAGGGATTGAAAAATAATTTAAATTTTCTTCAAGTGGTAATATTGTGTCTGTTGTTGCTGGGTGTGGTCAAGAACAAAGTGAAGACAGTTGAGGTTAAACCAAATAGATAAGGGAAACAGGGTGTATTACTAGTAGGTTTTGTATTGGTACAAGGCAGTTCAGTAGTACTGTGGTTTAGTCAGGAAAAAATGAGAACTACAAAGCAACCTAAAATATTCTATAACAAAGAAATCATAGTCAAATGAAATTTGTGTAATTGTATTTAGTGACACAATTTCTAGTTCACTGAAGTACAACATAGGGTTGTGTGGTTTATTTATTATTTATTTCATTGTGTTCATTTCATGCAGGTCACTTCCTAATACAGGATATTTTAATATCCTTAACTGTCGTCCACATGGTTTTCATGGAAAATTTTTAAGTGAAAATTTCAGAAAATATTTGGGCCAACAACACTAGAGTTAAACAGATTGTGGGGTAGTACAGTTATGCTTTTAAAAATAGTGTTGCTCTTTTATTAGTATAGACTCAGGAAAATTAAAAATAAAAATTAGAAGAAAATGTGCCACTTGTCTAACACCTTGATTACTTAGAGAATTTTGTAGAAAGCAATATAGTGGTCATGCTGATCTTACCCTCTACAATTTTATTTATTTACAGAAATAGATATTGGTTGTGAATTTCATATAATTGTTTGCTCTTTGAAATAATGAACATCTAGGGGTGCCCGGCTGGCTCAATTGGAAGAGCATGCAACTCTTGATCTCGGGGTCATGAGTTTGAGCCCCACGTTGGGTGTAGAGAGTATTTAAAAACAAAATGTTCTTTAAAAAAGAAGGCGGGGGGCGCCTGGCTGGCTCAGTCAGTTAAGCATCTGCTTTTGGCTCACGTCATGATTCCAGCGTCCTGGGATCAAGCCCCACATTGGGCTCCCTGCTCAGCGGGGGGAGCCTACTTCTCCCTCTCCCTCTGCTGCTCCCCCTGCTTGTGCTCTCTCCCTCTCTCTCTGTCAAATAAATAAATAAAATATTAAAAAAAAATAAAAAGGCGGGGAACACTGGGTGGCTCAGTCAGTTAAGCATCCGACCCTTGGTCTCAGCTCCGGTGTTAATCTCTAGGGTTGTGAGTTCAAGCCCTTTATTGGGCTCTGTGCTGGATGTGGAGCCTACTTAGAAAAATAAAACAGGGCGCCTGGGTGGCTCAGTTGGTTAAGCGACTGCCTTCGGCTCAGGTCATGATCCTGGAGTCCCAGGATCAAGTCCCGCATCAGGCTCCCTGCTCGGCAGGAAGTCTGCTTCTCCCTCTGACCCTCCCCCTCTCATGCTCTCTCTAGCTCTCATTCTCTATCTCAAATAAAGTCTTTAAAAAAAATAAAACAAAACAGGTAACATCTTTATGTAATGTTAATATGGTAGGTTAGACCTTAAAGATAATTTTTTTAAAAAACCGTATATATTCTTGTCAGAATGAAGATCCAAACCATACATTTATCGATAACTAGGAGGAATCACGGCCCAGTTTCCCATTGTTTGGGGTCATTTCAGTTATCTGGATTGCCTGATTTAACCTCCATTATGAGCTATACACAGAAGCCTAAAGATGTTATATATCCCTTCAGAATTCATGCCGCTAAGTTAAAGGTAGAATCAGAACTAAAATTCCAGTCTCATTACTGAAAGACCAATGGCAGAGTACATTTTTACTTATCCTCAAATTTATCTGAGTCCTAAACCTCCTCTTCTGTGACTTCTTTCTGGCTTCACAGTACTATTCACCCATTCCTTTAAAAAGTTTATGGGAAACCTTATTTTTTATAAGCTCTTTTGGAATGTTTTTGTTCAAATTTGAAAAATAATTTACATCAGCACTACCCAATAGAAGTTTTTGCAATGATGGAAATGTGGCTAGTGGCAGCCACTAGCCACATACAGATACTGAACACTTGGTATGTGGCTAGTGTACCTGAGCACTAAATTTTTAATTTTATTTCATTTTAATTTATTTAAAATTAGTCACATTTGGCCAGCACAGATTTAGATATTCTTTTTTCTTAAGATTTATTTTTTTATTTTAGAGACAGAGAGAGAGAGAGAGTGGGGGAGAGAATCTCAAGTGGACTCCCTGCTGAGCATGGAACCCAACATGTAGCTGGATCTCATGACCCTGAGATCATGACCTGGGTTGAAATCAAGAGTCAGTGCTTAACTGAGTGAGCCACCCAGGCGTCCCTAGATACTCTTTTTTTGGGGGGGGAGAGAGAGAGAGAGAGAGCATGCCCCCACATGCGCCTGAGCTGGTGGGGGGGCAGAGGGAGAGGGACAAACAGACTCCCTGCTGAGGGGAGCCCCATGTAGGGCTTGATCCCAGGACCCTGAGATCACGACCTGAGCTGAAGTCAGATGCTTAACCGACTGAGCCACCCAGGCGCCCCATTCCTAGATACTCTTAATAAAGGAAAGAAGTAGAAGTGGACATATTTTTTCACATTCTTTGCTCTTATGATTACTGTATTTGTGTGTTTTTGTGGGGTTGGGTTTTAAAATCTCATTTTTAAAAAATACTGTCTGTGAATAAATCTAGTCAGAGAAAACAGCTTAGAATAGCTATTCGAAAGCTATTTTTAAAAATTCTTTTAATTAATACAATTAAGCAACTGTACACTGCTGACCAACAGAATAATTTCATTTCAGTAGTATTTTGGAATATTCCAGTTAAATAATATTTAAAGCTTAAACTTTTCATAAATGCTTGACTAAACTATTATTTAAATCTTTTTACTATAGCCATATCTCAGAAGCCTCTGAAACAAAAAGAGACATTGAAAGGAAATAAGATATGCCTAATGATCACCTCTTCACTTGTCCTCTTCAAATCTTTACATATGACTAATTCCTGGCTTTGATTTTGTGAATCCTATTTATACCATCTAGCCCTCCAGTCATTGTATCCTATTACCCTGTTTTATAGTAGCTTAACACTATCTGAAATTTTCGTGCTTATTAAGCTCCATGAGACCAGAATCTTATATCTTTTGATTTCCCAGGACCTAGAACAGGGTCTGGCATATAGTTGGTGTTCAGTAATGAACCACATGTCACAAACAGAACAAAAAGGATTCTGTGAGGAATAAGATATATATCTGGAATAACATGCCACTTGAAATGTGGGAATCGACAAGGTTTTGATTATCTTAATGATGTTGGTGTGGGTAATTTAAGGTGATTAGTTTAGAATGATTTTGTATAGAAATGTTTCTCCGGGAATTCTTATTTTAAAAACAAACTTTAGTCCAGACATACATGTATGTACTAAATAAATCCCATCCACATAAAGCCTCAGAGAGTTGACAAAATAGAGGGGAAAAGTGAGAAAATATTTCCATGATCAGTTTTTGAGTATTGAGCCTCATTTCCTAACCTCTTAGAGATCAAGGGGTTTACTTGAAGTCATTTTGTATACCATTGGTTGGAATGATAGGAGAACCATTCCAGCAGAATTGCCTACTCCTGATTTTCCTATGTGTTGTTTTGACTTAGGATCTATGAACAAACAGTGCTGTGTAGCAGACATGGACACTTTGATATAAACAGTAGTTGGCTGATAATGATTTATCTGCAAGTAGTTGGAGCACCTGGGTGGCTCAGTTGGTTAAGTGTCTGCCTTCAACTCAGGTCATGATCCCAGGGTCCTGGGATTGAGCCGTGCATCAGGCTCCCTGCTCAGTGGAGAGTCTGCTTCTCCCTCTGCCTCTGCCATTCCCCCTGCTTGTGTTCTCTCTCTTGCTCACTCTCTCTCAGATAAATAAAATCTTAAAAAAAAAAATAGTTGGAAATCAAAAATATTCTCTTGCAGTAAATTAGGTGATTTAATTTCTGATTTTTAAATGCCAACATGGTAAGTGTGGGAAGGATTCTATTTTTACTTATATCTGTACATATTCTTAAATAGTTACAGTGTTTTAAGATGTAAATGAAAGCCTTTTTATTTAGGGAACTTATTGTTATTTGCCTTAACAAAATACAGTCCCACCTAGAGGTTATTCATTAGAGAAATACTGGTGTAATATAGTTTTTTTGAATGGCTATGTGAGGCTTTTCTTTTTTAATCGGCTATCCTATGTTTAAATTAACAGATTTTTTTTTTAATGGCTCTTACCATAGTGCTGTCTTTACTATTGCAGATTTTCTCCCCCCTCCCCACATATTTTTATGAAAATTGTTCACAAAATCCAGTATGGCCCAGTGATTGTAGTTATCAGAAATTGAAAATCCTTTTTTTTTTTTTTTAAAGATTTATTTATTTATTTGAGAGAGAGTACATGAGAGGGGGGAGGGTTAGAGGGAGAAGCAGGCTCCCTGCCGAGCAGGGAGCCCGATGCGGGACTCGATCCAGGGACTCCAGGATCATGACCTGAGCCGAAGGCAGTCGCCCAACCAACTGAGCCACCCAGGCGCCCGAAATTGAAAATCTTAAAAACAGTATTTTAGGGGTACCTGGGTGGCTCAGTCAGTTAAGTGTCTGCCTTCGGCTCAGGTCATGATCTCAGGGTCCTGGGATAGAGTCCCATGTAAGGGGGCACCCTGCTCAGCAGGGAGTCTGCTTCTCCCTCTCCCTCTGCTCCCCTCATCCCCCCACTTGTATGCGCTCACTCGAGAGCTCTCTCAAATAAGTAAATAAAATCTTTTAAAAAATGTATTTTAGTAATGAAAGGACCCATAACATTGTGTCATGTATGGGAATGGCTTTACTGCCCTTTCATTATTTGTATCACATCTATGACTAGAATGAAAGTAAACTCCCAAGCATAGAAAGCAGCAGTGACTGTGCCAACAAAATGGGAAGAAATAATTTCCTTTTCTTCTGCATGTATTAAAGGTGGCAGCAACACCCTACTAGCAATTAAAAGCTAATGGCTTTTTCTGGCTGTCCAGGGATAAATTGTAGGTCACATTAGTATATTTATATCCATAAATAGGAGTATTTATGTTGTGATAGGTAAGAACTTTTTAAAGTGATATTTCTATTTCAAGTTCCCTAAATCTTAGTTTAACGAATCTATAGTAATTTCCCTCTCCCTTTTATATGCTTTATAGGGATGTTAGTGGAACTAAGGACAACAAAGTGAGTGTTTGGAAATGCTTTCAGTTTCCTGTTGCCTCTGTAACAAATGATGTCAAACCTAGTGGCTTAAACACAACAAAATTTAAAACAACAGATTTACTATCTCGCAGCTCTGGATGTCAGAAGTCTCACGGGGCTAAAATCAAGATATCGGTAGGGTTGCATTCCTTCTGAAGGCTCTAGGGAAGAATCTGTTTTCTTGCCTTTTTCAGCTTCTAGAGGCTGCCTGCATTCCTTGGGTTATGGTCCCCCTCCTCTGTTTTCAAAGCCAGAAATATAGTATCTTCAGATCTCTGACTCTTCTCTCTCCCTTTTTCACTTATAAGGATCCTTGTGATTATATTGGCCCCACCTAGATAATCCAGGATATTCTCTCCGTTGTAAGATCCTTAATTACATCTGCAAAGTCCCCTTTACCACATAAGGTAACATATTTACAAGTTCTGGGGGTTAGGATGTGGGCATGTGGTAGGGGGGCATTATTCTATCACATTCTCTATGCAAGTTGAAGATATTGTCTTTGTTAACTATAGTAATAAGGGATATTTTCTGACGCAGTAAACATTGCCTTTCTAAAGTAATACAGACATGGCAGAAAAGTGGTTTAATGGTCAATGACAGTATAGCATGTGATAAACAGTGCAGGTTACAAGTAAGACTGTCTCAGTTTGACTCCTGGCTCTATCCCTGTGTGACCTTGGACAAGCCACCTAACCTGTTTTTCAATTTCCTCATCTGTAAAATGGAGATGCTAATATTCACTTTACAGAATTTTTCTGAGGGCTAAATGTCGTAATTCTTGTAAAGCACTTGGAACAAGACATAAGTGCTCAGTAAATGATACTGTTTTACTTAAAGCATCTTTAAATTATTCATTTGAAATTTCAAGGGATTCTTATATAGATAAAAATCTGGGTCTGTTGAGTTGCAGTTTTTTTGTTTAACATTTTGAATACTTACATCCAAATATTCCAAATATTTCATATTTGGGAAAACATCTGTGCCCATTAGTCATTAAAAAATTGGGTACAAGCTGAGTAAATACGAATATTTCCTTGGTTTATAATCAGTGAATTGTATTTTTTTCTTTTGAAAACGTATTAAAATTTTTATATGCTCAGTATAGAATCTACAGAGAAGCAAAAGGTAAAGCAAAAAAAGAAAAGAACTCATCCATAATTCCATTCAGAGATAGTAAGCATTTACATTTTAATGAACATCATTTTAGGGCAATGGTTCTCAACCTTGGGGCGATTTTGCCTTCCAAGGGGACATTTGGCGATGTCTGGAGACATTTTTGATTGTTAGTACTGGCAGGTGGTACTACTGTCATCTAGTGGGTAGAGGCCAGGATGCCCCTATACATCTTAAAATGGACATGACAGCCCCCCACAATAAATTATCTGGCCCAAAGCGTTAGTAGTGCTGAGGTTGGAAAACCCTATTTCAGAGTGTGATCTCATTGATAAATGTATTGCCTTCTTAGTCTAATTCTCAGTCATGTATTTAAATTTTGGATCACTTCTTGATCCGTGAGTTATGTAAAATCTAGATACAAAAGACCAGATTTGTTTTGGTAGGTCATATTTGGCTCTTGAGAAATGTTAGTAATTTTAGAGGTTAGTGTAACAAAGCAGTTTGATGAGGTTTCCAAAGGTTACATACTGAAATTACGTGCATAATTTTAGATTATGAAGTTGAAGTCATGTTTTTTGTTTTTTAAATATCTTATTTGACAGAAAGAGACAGCCAGAGAGGGAACACAAGCAGGGGGAGTGGGAGAGGGAGAAGCAAGCTTCCCGAGGAGCAGGGAGCCCGACGCAGGGCTCAATCCCAGGACCGTTGGATCCTGACGTGAGCTGAAGGCAGACGCTTAACGACTGAGCCACCCAGGCACCCCAGAAGTTGAAGTTCTGTTACAGTAAACACTAATGCTGTGATTTGGGGCTATGCTTTTGACTGTATTTTGATAGCCAAACGTATTTTCTTCTGTCATTACTTGGTTGGTAATGAATATTTAGTAAAACCGCAGTTATAATTTCCTTTGGTCTTTTCTGCCATCTCTGTATTCATTTAGCAGCCTTTCTCATTCCCTTACTGTACCAGGGGATAGGGTACAGCAATGAACAAAACATAAAAGTACCTTTTCTAGAATTGAAGTACAGTTGCCCATTGAACACCATGGTTTGAACTGTGCAGGTTCACTTGCATACAGATTTTTTTTTTAAATAAATACAGTGCAGTACTGTAAACGTATTTTCTCTTCCTTGTGGTTTTCTTAATATTTTCTTTTCTCTTGCCTACTTTATTATAAGAATGCAGTATGTAATATGTGTAACATACAATGTATATATTAATTGACTATGTTATCAGTTAGGTCAACAGTAGGCTATTAGTAATTAAGTTTTGGGGGAGTCAGAAGTTATCTGCAGATTTTTGACTGCACTGGGTGCTAGCCCCTAACCTCCATGTTGTTGTTCAAGGGTCAACTTAGTTTGGTTTTGATGGTTAGTTGATTTTTCCATGATTAAAGATGGCACTGTTACCCTTTGCATTGGAAATTAAAGATAAATAAGAATTTCAGCTATCTGAACACATTTGTCAATTCTCTGGATGGTAAAGTTACTCAAAGACACCTCAAATATAGCTTGGCATTCTAATATAAATTGATTTTGTGTTTAGTGCAGGTTTTGTATTCATCTATAAATGATTTGAAAAAAGGAAAGTCATTTTATTAGAGTTCCAGATTCTTATCGTGTGTTATGCTCAATGATGATAATATTGTGACAGTTTCTCTTGATATCATTAGTAGTGATTGCAGGGCTGTTTTTTTGTTTGTTTTTTAAGATTTATTTATTTTTTTAGAGAGAGAGCAAGCTGGGGGAGGGACAGAGGGAGACAGAGAGAGAGAGAATCTCAAGCAGACTACACAGTGAGCGTGGAGCTCCACACGGAGCTCAGCCTCCCCGCCCTGAGATCATGACCTGAGTCAAAACCAAGAGTCGGTCTGATTCTCAATGGACTGAGCCACCCAGGTGTCCCATGACTGCAGTTTTTATACACTAAAGCAAAAGACAGAAGAGATTCATTTCATTATATATCATTATATATCTACTGTTTTGATAAATATGTTAATATTTTATATATGCCTATAGAATTATTAGAGTCATGGTAGTGAGCTTCATATTAAATGTGGTTATGTAAATGTTTAGTTTCCTGGGAGAAAAATCTCTTGTCTGTCAGTGACTATTTTGTGTGATGTGTTTATGCTCTCTATTTCCAGCACTTAATATTAAGTATCTTCTACTCTGGGGGTGCCTGGGTGGCTCAGTCAAACATCCAGCTCTTGGTTTTGGCTCAGGTTATGATCTCGGAGTTATGGGATTGAGGCCCGCATCAGGCTCCATGCTCAGCATGGAGTCTGCTTGTCCCTCTTCTTCTGTTCCTCCCCCTTCTCTCTCTCTCAAATAAATAGATAAAATCTTTTAAAAAAAAATCTTCTCCAATTTCTAATGAAGAGATTACTTGATAAAATATAATAAGCTTACATAATAACTTTTGGAAAAAGTTTAAAAATAATTGGGGCAAATTTTTTTTGTTGTGTTTTCCTCTCAGTACCTGATTACCTACTGCTAGTTTGGTTTTGTGTTGGACATATAATCACAGTGCAGATACTTTTTAGCTTTATTCATGACCTTTCTTAAGAATGTATAAAACAAATCTGTACAGTCAGTTCTAAGTGCATGCTGCTAACAAATAGCCTGTGGCATTTCAGTAAAACTAGTTAATGGTTATAACTCATATTAAAATATTTACATTGTTAAGCCAATCCTATGGCCCCTTACTGTATGCTCCCTTTTGTTTACAATTGATTTGTTTATTGATAATGTGTCAGGCACAGTAGTTGGACTGGGGATTCAGGGATGAAGTAGTCCCACGTCCTTAACATAGACTTTCAGTCTTTTCATATTGTCTGGTATCTGAGTTGTGTTTATTTCCATGAATTTTATTTCCATGATAGTGTGCTTTCATTAAATGCTTATAATTTAGTTTTGCAACATATCAAGAAAGGCCCTTCTAATAGTCTAGATATTTGGAAGCCGTGATATTAAAAAAGCCAAGAAAGTTATTTTTTCTTTCTTTCTTTTTTTTTTTTTTTAGGTTTTATTTATTTATTTGAGAGAGGGAGAGAGAGAGAGTGAGCACACTCAGGTAGAGGGGCAGAGGAAGAGGGAGAAACAGACTCCCTGCTCAGCAGGTATCTCACTGTGGGGCTCGATCCCAGGACCCTGGAATCATGAGCTAAGCCAAAGGCAGATGCTTAACCGACTGAGCCATCCAGGTTCCCTGAAAAAAAAAAAAATTTTTTTTTTTTAAGTAAGTTCTGTGCCCAATATTGGGTTTGAAATCAACCCCAAGATCAAGAGTCCCATGCTCCACCATCTGAGCCAGCCAGGTGCCCCAAGAAGCCAAGAAAGTTCCTAGCTGAAACCCTTTTAGGTAATGGTTAATGTAGGTTTTTGCACAGGCACTTCCCTCCCTTTCCACAGGTTAGGACTTTCTTGTTTTTCTAAGTCTGGAAATGTCTGAGGTCCCCAGTATCCTCTGTCAGTCCTCACATCCCACAGCTTCTTAACCCTTGATGTTTTCTTTTGCCATCCAGGCATTTGTCCCTTTCTGTCATCAGGGACTCTGATTTGCTCATCTTTTATCTCTGGTACTCAAGACTAAACGTAATATGAGTACTTGATATGAAATGAATAAATGAATCTTAACTAGGAGCAATTTCTGAGCCTCATCTTTAGCACTTGCCCTTTACTGCTTTTCTCTTTCCAGTAATAATGTAACTGTACAATTGCAGGAGCCATGTCTGAATTTTCATCCCTATAACTTCAGTGCTTAGCCTAGTGTCTCATAAACAGTAGATGCTCAATAAATACTTGTGGGTTTTTGTTTTTGTTTTGTTAGTGAAGCCTGTGTAGGTTGGGGTGGGGACAGCCTGGCCGGAACTTTTGCTCTCCTTCCCACTGCAGTCGCACCAGAATGGAAGGAAGGAGGAGCTGGTATGAACCTTGGCCTAACATCGTCACAGCCCACAGAGGACAAGTAACAGACAGCAGCTGGTGTCCAGAGTTTCACAGATGTACGCACGCACGCAAGCACGCGCGCACTTCCTTTAGGTTAAGATAGGTCTTTACAATGTATTAAGTGCTGTGGTAAAGCATAAGCAGGATGCTATGCCAGCAGAAGAGGGTACTTGACCTGGCTTCAGAGTGTGTGTGATGTGTGAGAGGTGGTCCGGAAAAGCTTCTTGGAGTATTTTAACACATCTGAATAGAATCTTAAAGTATGAGTCGTCGATGAGAGAGGAGATGCTAGAATGGTGGAGGGCAAGGTGGGAAAACTGCAGCAGCAGAAGAGGAGGCTGGGCAGTGGGCAAATCAAGAAAGGTCTTCTGCTTTTTGGATTTTATCCTAAGGCTTGGAGAGCCATAAGAGGTTATTACAGGGGTTTTTTGCTTTTGTTTTGAAGTACTATCAGTGCTATAGAGAGTAGATTGGAGGTGGACAGCTTGGAAGGCAGGAAGAACAATGTGGAAGTTGATGCTCTAATCCAGACGATAAATGTTAAGGCAGAGGCAGTGAACATAGCAAGAATTAGAATTGGAAGAAAGTTTGAGGGTAGAATCCAGCTTTGTTTTATGCATTGAGATTATCTTCTCCCAGTCTGGGGGCTTGTCTTTTCACTTGTGTTGTAACTTTGGCATACAGTTTTTTTTTTTTTAATTAAAATTGCTGATTTTATTAATCATTTTTATACTCTTTATGTATCATTTAAGAAGTCCTTCCACCGTAAGTTCATAAAGATCTCCTGTTCTTTGCTTTTGTTTTTTCATAAAAGTTTTTGAGTTTTACTTTTTATATTTGATCTTTAACCCACCTGGAGTTGGTATCCTATATGGTGAGGGTCTAATTTTTTTCCTACATGGATAAGCAGTTATCCATACCATTCTTTGAATCTTCTGTCTTTCCTCACCAGTTTGTAGTGCTGCTTCTGTTCCATGCCAAATTCCCATATAGGCTTGGATCTCTGTCTAGGATCTTACTGTTTCATTGTCTGTCCCTTTGCCAGTACCTCACCTTTTAATTACTGTAGCTTAATAAGTGTAAAGCTTCCTATTTTAAGCACATTTAATGTGTGTACGAACCAGTCATTCTTTGAATGGATATTGTAGACTTTATTATTGGAAAACATATACAAATGCTTTCTTGATTGCTTTTAGAGCATTTTTTCTCAAGATACCATTCATATACCATACAGTTCTCCCTTTTAAAGTATAAAGTTCTGTGGTTTTTAGTATATCCACAAGGTTGTGCAGCCATTACCACTAATTCCGGAACATTTTATCACCTCAGAAAAAGGTCCCATGCCCATTAGCAGTCAGCCTCCGTTTCTCCCTCCTTCCAGTCCCTGGCAACCACTAATCTTCTGTCGCTATGAATTTGCCTATTCTGGACATTTCATACAAATGGAATCATACAGTATGTAGCCTTTCATGACGGCACTCTGTTTAAATTGAGTAAAATTGATAGATAGGCATTCTGTAGGAATAATACTGTCTAAGAAAGTAGGACAAAAATACTGTACCGTAGTGGGGAGAAAGAAGAGAAAATCTTATCAGTATTTATTTATTTTGTTTTTATTGTTTAAGCATTAAACTCATATTTTATTTCTCCATTATTGAAGAATGTGGCTAGTGTTAACACTTTTGCTCAGTTGGTAATGAGTAAATGTCATGTAGCAAATTCTGCAAGGGTTTTGTTCTTCTGTTGATATATCTTGAGTTTGATATGGAGCGAGACTACTTTGATTTGGCTATTGTCTGTAATTGTATAAAAATGACACAATTTGCTTTATATCTTTGTGGGTAAGTGAGTAAAATCATATGAAAATATAAAGGGAAGGGAATACATTCTTTCCTGAATTATTTTTTAACACAAGCAGATTTTCCAGTTTAACCCAGAAATTAGTCAGCAGCTGAGAGTTCTTTTTAAAAGGCTACCTCGGAAAGTACCTTTAAGTCAAGATACCCAGATAAGGTTTACTAATATAGAACATTTATTTAACATACTAAAATGTTGTAAGCCTTTTGTGTCATTTGGAGAATTGATGCTTTATTAGTATAATGACTGAAAAATAGTTCAGAAAAGATGTTTTCCCCTAAGTCATAGCATTAAAACTTCACAGAGTTAGCCTCAATCAGAATGGTGGTAAATGTCTTTAAATGCTTCAGAAGTTTGACCAGAAGTCTTCAAACCTCATAATTTTTTTTTTTTTTAAGATTTTAATTTATTGACACAGAGAGAGACAGCCAGAGAGAGAACACAAGCAGGGGGAGCAGGAGATTGGGAAGCAGGCTTCCTGCAGAGCAGGGAGCCCGATGCGGGACTTGATCCCAGGACCCTGGGATCATGACCTGAGCCAAAGGCAGACGCTTAACCATCTGAGCCACCCAGGGGCCCCAAACCTCATAATTTTGATATCCTCAAATTTCATTAAAAATGTCATAGGGAAACTAAAAATTTGTTAAGTACCTGAAGAGTTAGTATCATTATATAATGGCCTCAAAGTCTCAGAAGTCCAAGCATTTGCATTACTGTGGGAATTTAACAAATTGTTCGAGAGAAAATGCCCAAATTTCAGTGGGAAATAATGTGCTGCTGTACCACTGTGGTTACAGCTGTGGTTGGCCGTGCCCACCAACTATTTAACACTTAGGTACTAGTAAAAGTACTTTATTTTGTTTGTGGATAAAAGAGTAAATCTTATAATCTGATACAGTTTTTGTTCCCTTAAAGGATAAGATCATCTAAAGACAAATGGAACAACCACTTCCATTTATAATTTTATTGCTAGAAATTTTCAAGCAGGATCCATTTTGTTTGAAAGATTGACATTGAGTTGTGTAGTCACTGTACCAGATTCGGTTATTGTTTTTTGTCTATAACAGAGCTAGATTAGATGCTATCAATTCTGGCTGCTTTTAGTGAATAATAGGTAAACATTGTTGTTCATTTCCTTTTTGGTGCTATAGAGGTGTGGTCAAGTTCTTGGAACCAAATGGTTGATTTTTTTTTTTTTTCCCCATAACTTCCACCCTCACCCTTGACTTTTTTTTTCAAGGTTTTATTTATTTGAGAGAGACAGAGACAGAGACAGCAAGAGAGAGCACAAACGGGGAGGAGAGAGAGAAAAGCAGGCTCCCCACTGAGCAGGGAGCCTGATGTGGCTTGATCCCAGAGTCCTGGGATCATGACCTGAGCCGAAGGCAGACACTTAACTGACTGAGCCACCCAGGTGCCCCTGATTTTTTTTTTTTTTTTTTTTTGAAGTTGAAATGTAGGAAGGCTTGTGAAGGAAGAATATTGATTTTTAGTGTAATTTGCATCGTATTCGTACTAATAGTAGCAGTTTGTGTTTGCTGATTTTTAAAGGTGTGTGTTTGGGCTCCTTAAAAATATTTATCTCGCACTTCCAAAAAGGTCGTATGGCTTATAGTTTTTTTGTTTGTTTGTTTGTTTTGTTTTTCTTTAATTTATTTGAGAGATCCTGAGAGAGAGAGAGAGAGAGCGCGCATGAGCTAGGGGAGAGGCAGAAGGAGAAGGAGAAGCAGACTCATGCTTCTCTCAGGGCTCACTCGGGCTCAGTCCCAGGACCCTGAGATCATGACCTGAGCCGAAGGCAGAGGCTTAACCCACTGGGCCACCCAGGTGCCCCCGAATAATTTATAGTTTTAAAATAGACATAATAAAGCAAAAGAACATACCTCTGTTGTTTTTAACAGTACACCTTTGTTATTACATTACTAACAATTAAATAATTTTTAAATTATAAAAAAATGGGCAGTGCAGAATTTAACTTATAGTCAAAGGATCACTCTGATCGTATCATTAAATTAAATTCTGAATAGAACACAGCACCAAAAAGAATGGCATCTCTTTTAAAACCCCGGCATTAATGGATTTGGGCACTTTTCTTATAGATTAAGCATGTTTTTCAAGTTTTTACCTTAAAGAGTATCAGGTTTCATCCATGCAAACCTATGTACTGAAAATAATGGACCATATTTTTTAAAAATTAACTCCCCTCTTTCATTTTCTTTTTTGGTATGAATTTGGGGGTAAAAAGAGTAATGAAAATCTCCCTTGATGCTGTCATCCGGAAATCTTCATATGCTGTCGTTAAGTTTGAGTCATACTTGAAAAGTTTTTTTGGGGGGGGGAGGGTATGTGTATATGTATTAAATTGATTTCAGATACAAGGTCTGATTATCAGACATGAGTGATTATTCAGTTAGAAATCAGTATTTGAATATAATTGGTAGCTTTCTCTTGTTTCACCTCAAAGAGTGTATACTTAAGCTTGCCTTTATGTACTACATTTCAAGTTTTTGCTCTAAGACAAAATTACTCTCTAATTTTTTAACATTATGTGTTTTAAAAATTTTTTTTCTTAATAATGTTTTGCTGCAGAAATCACCAAGCAGTAAAAATGCCAGGTTTTCAAGAACCAGCATAGCTGGTTCATTACTGTAGATAGACTGTGCACTCCATTCCTGTTACTATAGAAACACATATAAACTGTGGATTTATTGTAAACCTTGAGAAATGTTACTTGCAGCACTTCACATAAAAAAATATCTGGATCCCTTGTTTACCTGGGGTAAAGGAAGATGATCCTCTTCCTCAATGTTGTGGAAATCACGTTCGTTATATTCCACTATTTTTCTTTAGCCATAAAATTTCTAATGTTGATATATCAAGTAGGCTTTGTATTTTAGTATGGTTGATAATTACTGGAATAGGTTTGGAAAATTAAGGTTGATGTTCATGCCGATCCAATTAACTATGACTGTGAAAATTGTTTTTTGAGAGCTTCTGCATTCTGATTTTCAGACATACAGTTGTAATAACTCTAGGGTTTTAAGTGGATATGTTTATTTGAAGTTTTTAATATCTTTTGGTCTTTTGTTGGGTTAATAGACTCTGGAAATTCATTTTATTTCATGCCAGTCCCTTGGGGCTTTAAGCCTCGCAGGGAAGGTTAGCCCAGAACTGATAATCTACATAGTGGCTAGGTAAGCACTTATCAGTCAAATTTTGCCAAGGATATTACCTGAGTAGACTATAACTGCGTTTATATTCTCTTGTATTCTGCATGGAAAGATCCTCAACAACTGTTTAAAGAGTTTCATTTATATGTAATAACTCCCTTAAGTTTACACATTTCAGTTTAAAAGACTCATTAAGCCCCACCTCTTAGCCTTCACTTTGGGGAGCATATGGATGAATAAAATTACTTCCTACTCTTAAGAAAATCACATAAACAGATTGTTTCCAGATTAATTCTAAGAGGTATGCATAGTGTATCTTAAGAACATAGAGGAAAGTTACTCAGACTAGCCTAGAGCTTAAGTGACTACTTCTTGAAAATGACTTTCTGAGCTCAGAAGATGGTTAAAAATCAAGCAAAAAAGGGTATAAAAGGGCATATTAGGTATTGGAAATCACATTGGTAAAGGCACAGTGGTATGAAATCAGAGTGTATACACTAATTCCCAGTGGTTTAACATTACTAGTATACAAAAATAACTGGAGGTTGGAGACCTAGGTAGAGACCTTGCTTCAAGGGCTTTGAGTGCTCTGTTGGCCATAGTGCTTGGACTTCTAGGAATCATTGAAGGATTTTAATCAGGTCAGTGATATGCTTAAGAATTACAAATTAAGTGACCTAGGAATGTATTTAAGGGGTAGTTGGGTCTGAAAACAGATATAGGCAATTTATATGACATCTTAGAACCACTTTTTTTTTTTTTTAAGATTTTATTTATTTATTTGACAGCAAAAGCAGGGGGAGCAGCAGAGGGAGAGGGAGGAGCAAGCTCCCCGCTGAGCTGGGGCTCCATCCCAGGACCCAGGGATCATGACCTGAGCCAAAGACAGACGCTTAACCGACTGAGCCACCCAGGCGCCCCTTAGAACCACTTTTGATTCCAAAAAGCTTTAATAATGAAATCACCATGAGGAATTTTGACATAAAATATAGTTGACCTTTGAATAATACGGCTTTGAACTGCATGGCTCTTAACAAGTAAATAAATTTCTCAGAATCCTTAAGTGTATAAAGTAAGTAGCAACAACAACAAAAATACATCTGCATGGCTCCACTTATATGTGGATTTTTCTTGATAAATACAGTACGATACTGTATATTTTTTCATGATTTTCTTAACATCTTTTAGTTTTCTTTATTGTAAAAAGTAACAAACTGTACATTAAACGCATCATGACAGATCAAATAAATCTTTGGCTTTTTACATTTAACACATCATGAATACTTAATTGATGTTCCTAGCTCAGCCTGTTCATCTGAAACACATGGCACACTTTTTTTTTCAGAGTCTAAGTGTCTAAGATTTGATTTAAGGAGTCTGTAAACTTCCTGTTATCATTCCCCTCCTGAATATGTTGGTAAATAAATACATAAGAGCTCTAAAGCTGGGCGCCTGCGTGGCTCAGTCGTTAAGCGTCTGCCTTCGGCTCAGGTCATGATCCCAGGGTCCTGGGATTGAGTCCCACATCGGGCTCCCTGCTCCGCGGGAAGCCTGCTTCTCCCTCTCCCACTGCCCCTGCTTGTGTTCCTGCTCTCGCTATGTCTCTCTCTGTCAAATAAATAAATAAATAATCTTAAAAAAAAAAAAAAACCTCTAAAACTTCAGTTGACAAGTTTCAAATGCTTTTCCCTTTAAAACTGTCTGTGAGCAGCTTCAACAAAATTAAGAAAAAAAGGTATTCATTGACTGACTTATATCATCTTAAAAAAAATTGGTCAGAGGAAGAATTTATCATAAATTGTTTGTCTGTGGTGGTTTCATTTACTTGGAAGTACATATTAGAGTGGGCGGAAGACTAGTACCATTATTTAGTCACCCACCAAACTGTTAACTCTGGGGAGTGGGATTGGGGAAATGTGAAGTGTAAGATGTTAGCATTTCTGTTGTTGTTGCTACCTTATATACTTAGGGATTTTGAAAAATTAGTTTACTTGTTAAGAGCCATTGCTATGAAACAGAGGCTTGGATTTATAGGATGTCTGACTATGAGCAAGTTACTTAATCATGCTGGTCTTTGTGTTTCATTTGTAAAATAAGCATCGTATTTCCTCAGAGGTTTGTTATGAGGAATAAAAAAAATAAACGTGAAGCAGTTAGAATGGTTTGACATATAATAAGCTCTCAAATGTTAGCCATTACTACTATTATTTTAGTAATACAAAATAATTAAAACATACCATCTTTATCAGGGATTTATTAAGGACAAAGGTGTGAGAATTTTTGGTGGCCTCTACCAAAGGGTTTTAAAATTAGAGGGTGCGAAATGCTTAACTTCCAAGTCCTGCCTGTCTTTCATGGCCTAAATGCCTCCTTGCCTAGTTAACATTGTTCTTCTCAAATGTTGGTTATAATTGTGATGGTAACACAATTTAATTCTTAGTCACCTTCTGATTCAGGTTCACATTATTTATTACTATTTTATGATTCCTGCCCATAAAATCTCATCTAGTATACTAAAGAGATTGTAAATGCCTTTAGGTTGGAGATCAGGTTTTTCACAAGTTCTGTGTACCCAACATCACACTGACTGATAATAATAGCCAGCAAGTACTGAGCTCTAACTATACTCCAGGCACTGTCCAAAGTACTGCTCACAGATTATTAATTCTTAGAACAATTCTATACAAAGTAGACAGTTATAAATATCCAGTTTCTGGGTAAGGAAACTGAGATTTAGGGAGATTAAGTTGCCAAAGTTACATAGCTAACAGCCTTAAATTTGGGTTTTGAACCTAGCAGTTTAATTCTGAGCTTATTTTCAACCACAGTGCTCACTGGAGAGCCATCTAATTCTTTAAGGTCTTAACTATTTAGATCAATTAATTGGTGTGTCTGCTGTTTGGAACCTAGCTGTCAGACTCCAGTACACACAAAAATCACTATGTAGAGGAATTTAGTTATAGTCCTAAAATGTCTTTCTTTTAAAAATTACCAAAACTGCTTTCTTGATTGCATTATTATATCATTTGGAGGTATAATATGAAAAAGCGTGGTTCTATTCACGCTTCAACTTTCTAGAAAAGATAATAATGTGGGACATTTGGCTTAGTTGGTCAGAATTTGGTGTCAGGTTTTTTTGTTTTGTCTTTTTTTTTTTTAAGATTTATTTATTTGTCAGAGAGCGAGAGAGCACAAGCAGGGGGAGCGGCAGGCAGAGGGAGAAGCAGGCTCCTTTGCCTAGCAAGGAGCCTGATGCGGGATTCGATCCCAGGACCCCATGATCATGACCTGAGTCGAAGGCAGACGCCCAACTGACTGAGCCACCCAGGCATCCCTGTCTTGTTTTGTTTTTAAGTAATCTCTACGCCCAATGCAGGGCTTGAACTCACAACCTGTAGATCAAGAGTCACATAGTCTACCAGCTGAGCCAGCCAGGTGCCCCGGTGCCAAGTTTTAATGCAGGTTTTTACCACCTTAAGAAGCTGTAGCTTTTTCTTTTTAAAATTTCTTCTAAACCTTAGCCAAGTTATTCTGTTTTTTCCCAACTTTTCACTTTTAAGATTTAAGGAAGTTAAAAGAATATTATAGTCAACACCTACATTAGCCAATGGTTAACATTTGCCTCTTTTATATGTCCTTTTTTAATCCCAAGACATTTGAAAGTTGTGATCCCATGGCACTTTAAATAGTTCAGCATGCCTCTTCTAAGAATAAGGACATTCTTTTATATAAACCGAACACTGTTATTATACCCTTGAAAATTAATAGTTCCATTTTTTAATGGCCAGTCCATTAAAATTCTAAGTTTTCTCCAAAATACATTTTTTACCTGTGTGTGTGTATATGTTTAAATTTGTAATTTCATCAAAGTTCATGCGTTACATTGGTAGTTAAATGTTTTAAAATCTAGAAGAAACTGGGCGCCTGGGTGGCTCAGTTGGCTAAGTGTCTGTCTTTGGCTCAGGTCATGATCTCAGGGTCCTGGGACTGAGCCCCACATTGGGCTGTCTGCTCAGTGGGGAGTCTGCTTCTGCCTCTCACTCTCCGTCTGTGCTCTCCCTCTCTCTCTCAAATAAATAAATAAAATCTTTTAAAAAAATCTAGAGGAATCTTTCCGTCTTTTGTTTGTTTATAACATTAGCTTTTTTGAAGAGCCCAGGCCAGTTGTCTGATAGAATGTTCCACATTTTGTATTTGTCTGATTGTTTCCTCATTTTTCAGCTTAAAGCATTGGGAAGAATACTTAGGAGATGACGATGTGTTAATTAATCACATCATGAGGCCCATAATGCCAGGTTGTCCTGCTTTTGGTAATGCCATGTTTAATCACTTGTTTAAAATGGTGCTTGCCAGATCTATTGTATGTATTTCTGTTTGCAATTATACGTAATATGTGGAGTAACAAATATTTAAACTATCATTCACTTTTCCCATTTTTGCCTGGGAACCCTTAGTCTCTTCGCATTTTCTAGAATGTCAGAATAAAGGATGTTGTTTGTAAGATATGTGTTTTGCAAATATTTTCTCCCTGCCTATAATGTACCTTTTTGTTTTTGTGTCTCTGTAATATTTTTTTTATTTTTCTATTTTTAAGATTTTATTTATTTATTTGAGAGAGAGAGACAGATCATGAACAGGGGGAAGGAGGCAATGGGAGAGGGAGAAGCAGACTCCCTGCTGAGCAGGGAGCCCAGTGTGGGGCTGGATCACAGGACCCTGAGATCATGACCTGAGCTGAAGGCAGACGCTTAACCAACTGAGCCACCCAGGCACTCCTGTAATTTTTTTTTTAATTGAAGTATAGTTGACATAAAGTATTAGTTTCAGGTGTTCAACACAGTGATTCAACAATTATTGACATTACAAAATGCTCTTCAGCACGTATAGTTACCATTTGTCACCATACAAATTTATTACAATATTATTGACTATATTTCCTATGTTGTACTTTTCATCCCCATGACTTACTTATTTTATGACTGGAATTTTGTACCTCTTAATCCTCTTCACGTATTTTGCCTATATTCCCACACCCTTTCTCTCTGGGAACCAGCTATTTGTGTATTTATGAGCAATTTCTGGGGTTTTTTTTGGTTTGTTTTTGTTTGCTCATTTTTTGTGTTTTTTAGATAGCACATGTAAGTGAAATCATATAGTGTTTGTCTTTGACTTATTTCACCCTTAGATCGCCCCTCTAGATCTATCCAAATGGCAAGATTTCATTATTCTTTATGGCTAATATTCTGTGTATATATGTCACATCTTTATTCATGTTATCAATAGACAGGTTACTTCCATATTCTGGTTATTGTAAATAATGCTGCAGTAAACATAGTGGTGCATATATCTTTTCAAATTAGTGTTTTTATTTTCTTTGGCCCAGAGTGGTGTTACTGGATTGTATTGTATTTCTGTTTTTAATTTTTTGAGCCTCCTTACTGTTTTCCATAGTGATTGCACCAATTTACATTCTCACCAACAGTGCACAAGTATTTCCTTTGCTCTACATCATGGCTAATACTTCTTTCTTTCTTTTTAAGATTTTATTTATTTATTTGAGAGAGAGCATGTGAGAGCATGAGAGTTGGGAGGGACAGAGAGAGAGGGAGAGGGAGAAGCAGACTCCATGTGGCGCAGGGAGCCCGATGTGGGGCTCAAGTGCAGGACCTGGGGTCATGACCTGAGCTGAAGTCAGATGCCTAACAGACTGAGCCACCCAGGCACCCCTACACTTATTATTTCTTATCTTTCCATTCTGACTTGTGTGAGGTGATATCTCATTGCATTTTCCTGATGATTAGAGTGATGTTGAACCTCTTTTCATGTGTCTCTTACCCATCTGTATGTCTTCTTTGGAAAACTGTCAATTCAGGTCCTCCCACCCATTTTAATCATTTATTTGGGGTTTTTTGGCATTGAGTTGTATGAGTTCTTTATATATTTTGGTATTAACCCATTATCAGATAATATCATTTGCAAATATCTTCTCCCACTCAGTAGGTTGCCTTTTTGTTGTGTTGATGGTTTCCTTTGCAGTGCAAAAGCTTTTTGGTTTAATGTAATTCCAATTATTTATTTTTGCTTTTGTTTCCCTTGCCTAGGAAACAGATCCAGAAAAATATTGCTAAGACTGATGTATAAGAGTTTACTGACTATGTTGTCTTTTTTTTTTTTTTAAGATTTTATTTATTTATTTGAGAGAGAGAGAATGAGATACAGAGAGCATGAGAGGGAGGAGGGTCAGAGGGAGAAGCAGACTCCCTGCCGAGCAGGGAGCCTGATGCGGGACTCGATCCCGGGACTCCAGGATCATGACCTGAGCCGAAGGCAGTCGCCCAACCAACTGAGCCACCCAGGCGCCCCCTGACTATGCTGTCTTTTAGGAGTTTTACAGTTTTAGGTCTTAAATTTAAGTCTAATTCATTTTGAGTTTATTTTTTTGTATGGCATAAGAAAGTGATCCAGCTTCATTATTTTGTGTTAAGCTGTCCAGTTTTCCCAACATCATTTATTGAAATGACTGCCTTTTCTCTATTGTGTATTCTTGCCTCCTTTGTCATAGATTAATTGACCATATATGTGTGGGTTTATTTCTGGGCTCTTTATTCTGTTCCATTGATCTGTGCGTCTGTTTCTGTGCTGGTACCATACTGTTTTGATTACTGTATCTTTGTAGTATAGTTTGAAATCTTGGATTGTGATACCAAGGATTATGATATGATGATTGTGTTCTTAAGATTGTCTTTATTATGTTGAGGTATGTGCTCTTGATACCCACTTTGTTGAGAGTTTTTATCATGAATGAACGTCAAATTCTTTTCTGCGTCTATTGAGAAGTTCATATGATTTGTATCCTTCATTTCTTAATGTGGTGTATCATGTTGATTGATTTGCAGATATTGAACCATCCTTGCATCGCTAGAACAAATCCCACTTTATTGTGGTGAATGATCCTTTTTTTTTTTTTTAAGATTTTATTTATTTGTCAGAGCATAAGCCGGGGGAGCAGCAGGCAGAGGGAGAAGCAGGCTCCTCGTTGAGCAAAGAGCCCAATGTGGGACTTGATCCTACGACCCTGGGATCATGACCTGAGCTAAAGGCAAATGCTTAACTGACTGAGCCACCCAGGCATACCATGAATGATCCTTTTAATGTATTGTTGAATTTGATTTGCTAACCTTTTGTTGAGGATTTTGTACCTGTGATCATCAGGGATATTGGTCTGTCATTTTCTTCTTCTTTTTCTTTTGTAGTGTCTTTGTCTAGTTTTGATCTCAGGATAATGCTGGCCTCATAGAATGAATTTGTAAGCATTTCTTCCTCTTCTATTTCTTTTGGAATAGTTTGAGAAGGATAGGTATTAACTCTTTTTTAAATGTTTGGTAGAATTCACCTGTGAAGCCATCTGGTCATGGACTTTTGTATGTTGGAAGTTTTTAGATTACCAGTTCAATTTCATTACTTATAATTGGTCTGTTCAGATTTTCTTTTCTTTCTGATTCAGTCTTGGAAGATTGTGTGTTCCTAGGAATTTATCCATTTCTTCTAGGTTATCCAACTTGTTGCCATATAATTTTTCTAGTAGTCTCTTATCCTTTATGTTTCTTTGGTGTTGGTTATAACTTCCCTCTCTCATTTCTGATTTTTTTTTAAGATTTTTTATTTATTTATTTGACAGAGAGAGACACAGTGAGAGAGGGAACACAAGCAGGGGGAGTGGGAGAGGGAGAAGCAGGCTTCCCGCTGAGCAGGGAGTCCGATGCGGGGCTCAATCCCAGGACCCTGGGACCATGACCTGAGCTGAAGGTAGGCACTTAATGACTGAGCCACCCAGGCGCCCCCTCTCATTTCTGATTTTATTTATTTGAGTTCTCTCTCTTCTTACTGAGTCTGGCTAAAGGCTTATCAATCTTGATTATCTTTTCAAAGAAGCAGCTTTCAGTTTCATTGATCTTTTCTACTTTTTTTTAATTTCATTTATTTTTGTTCCGATCTTTATTGTTTCTTTTTTTCTACTGACTTTGGCTTTTTTTTTTTTTTTCTAGTTCCATTAAGTGTAAGGTTAGATTATTTATTTGAGGTTTTTGTTTCTTCTAGTAAGCCTGTCTTGTTCTAAATTTCCCTCTTTTTGAACCATTGTATTTCCATTTTAATTTGTCTCCAGGTATTTTTTATTTCCTCTTTGATTTCTTTCTTGACCCATTGGTTGTTTAGTAGCATGTTGTTTAGCCTCTGTGTGTTTGTGGTTTTTCTAGTTGTTTTCTTGTAATTGATTTCTAGTTCTATACTGTTGTGGTCAGAAAAGATGTTTGATATAATTCCATTCATCTTAAATTTATTGAAACTGCTTTGTGACCTAACATGTCATCTGTCCTGGAGAATGTTCTGTGTATGCTTGAAAAGATGTGTATTCTGGCTTTTTTGGGTGGAATATTTCTGTATATATCTGTTAAGTCCATCTGGTTTATTGTGTCACTCAAAGCCACTGTTTCCTTATTGATTTTCTGTCTGGATGAACTAGCCATTGATGTAAGTGGGGGTGTTAAAGTCCCCTGCTATTATTGTGTTACTGTCAAATTTCTCCTTTTATGTCTGTTAATATTTGCTTTATATATTTAGGTGCTTTTATGTTTGGTACATTTAATTTTTACAATTGTTATATCCTCTTGTTGGATTGACACCTTTATCATTATGTAATGCCATTCTTTGTCTCTTATTACAGTGTTTGTTTTAAGGTCTGTTTTTGTCTGATAGAAGTATTACTACAGCTTTTTCTTTTTTTCCATTTGCATGGAATATCTTTTTCCACTTCTTCACTTTCAGTCTGTATGTGTCTGGGTCTTAAGTGAGCCTCTTGTAGACAGCATATAGATAGGTCTTGTTTTTTACCCATTCAGTCACCCTATGTCTGTTGGAGCATTTAGTCCACTTACATTTAAAGTAATTATTGATAGGTATGTACTTCCATTTAGTTAATTGTTTTCCACTTGTTTTTGTAGTTCTCTGTTCCTTTCTCCTCTTGCTTTTTTCCCATGTGATTTGATGACCTTCTTTAGTGTTACGCTTGGAATTCTTTTTATTTTTTATGTATCTATTATAGGTTTTTGGTATGTGGTTACCATGAGTTTCATAATTAACATTCTATGTGTATGGTTGCTTAAGTTCAAACATATTCTAAGAGCACTCCATTTTTACTCCCTCTCTCCCATGTTGAATGTATATGACATCATATTTTACATCTTTTTATTTTGTGTATCCCTTAACTAATTTTTGTAGATGTAGTTGAGTTTACTCCTTTTGTCTTTTAATCTGCATACTAGCTTTATAAGTGATTGATTTACTATGTCTACTTATGTATTGCTTTTACCAGTGAAGTTTTTTCCTTTCATAATTTTCTTCTCGTTATGCCTTTATTTTCTGCTTACAGAAGTCCCTTTAACATCTCTTCCCCACCCCTACCCCCCTTGAACATTTCATGTAAGGCCACTTTAGTGGTGATGAGCTCCTTTAACTTTTATTTGTCTCTGAAACTCTTTATCTCTTCTTCAATTCTGAATTATAACCTTTCTAGGGAGAGTGACTTATTTCATTATTGGATTATTGGATGTAGGTTTTTTTCCTTTCAGCACTTTAAATATATCATGCCACTTTCTTCTGGCCTGTAAGGTTTTTGCTGAAAAATCAGCTGATAGTGTTGTGGTGTTTCCTTGTACATAACTATATGCTCTTCTCTTGCTGCTTTTAAGATTCTTTCTATTTTTGATTTTTGATATTTTAATAATAATGTGTCTTGGTGTGGATCTCTTTGGGTCCAGCTTGCTTGGGGCTCTCTCTGCTTCCTGGACCTGGATGTCTGTTTCCTTCTCCAGGTTAGGGAAGTTTTCAGCTATTATTTCTCAGATAAATTTTCTGCCCCATTCTCTTCTTCTTCTTCTTAAGGGATCCCTATAATGTGAATGTTAGTATGCTTGATGTTGTTCTATTGGTCCCTTAACCTTCCTAATTAAAAAAAAAAAAAAAATTATGTAAGTAATCTCTACACCCAACGTAGGGCTTGAACTTACAACCCCAAGATCAAGAGTCACACACTCTTCAAACTGAGCTAGCCAGGTGCCCCATCTATCCTCATTTTTAAAAAATTCTTTTTTCTTTTCGCTGTTCAGTTTGGGTGCTGTCCACCACCCTGTCTTCCAGATCTCTGATCCGTTCTTCTGCTTCTTCTAATCTGCTGTTGATTCTCTCTGGGATTTTTCATTTCAATTATTGTATTCTTCAGATCTGATTGGTTCTTTTTTATATTTTCTGTCTCTTTGTTGAAGTTGTCATAGAGTTCATCCACTTTTCTCTCAAGTCTGGTTAGCATCTTCATGACCATTACTTTGAACTCTTTTTCAGATAGATTGCTTATCTGTATTTTGTTTAGTTTTTTTCTAGGAGGTTTCGTTTTATTCTTCCATTTGGAATATATTCCTCTGTCTTATTGTTTTATCTGACTCTCTGTGTTTGTTTCTGTGTTTAAGGTAGGTCAGCTGTGTCTCCTGGTCTTAAAAGTAGTTGCCTTATCTGGAAGACGTTGTGTAGTGCAGTCCCCCTTGTCACCAGAACCCAGTGCTCCAGAGCTGTCCCCTGTGTGGGCTGCATGTGTCCTATTGTGACTGGGCCCTGATTGCTGTGGGTGTGCTGCTGGTGGGTGGGGCTATCCCTTAGCCCAGCTGTCAGCAGTAACCAGCCACATCTGTTATAGGTGCAGTGGTGGGCAGGGATGTCCCCCAGGCTTTCTGGCTGCAGTGTCGTCAGTCCCAGCACAGCTGACTGAGAAGTTTAACTGTAGCTGCTGAGGGCATGTGATGGGTTAGGCTGGCCCCCTGCAAAGCTGGCTGAGAGGCCTGACCACAACTGCTGTGGGCATGATGCTGGTGGGCAAAGCTGGCTAACCCTCTTTCCTGGGGCAGAAGTCACTTTGAAGGGGCGCTTGTCCTGGACCAAGGCTGCTTGGTGGGTGGTAGTCATTTTGAGAGGTATTGCTCCTGATGGAGGTTGTCTGCTGTGTGTGGTGGGGTAGGAGCTGCTTTGGAGGGGCCCGTGCTGGGATGGGTGGGTTGGATGGGGCAGGTCCACAGGGGAACTGCAGAGCCGGCAAGTGGAGTGAGCTGGGTAGATGGAGAGTGTCAGGCCTGGCTTCTACAAGTGTCTAACCAGCAAGGCTGAAGGAGAGCAAGAAAAATGACTCACCAGCAGTTGCAGTCCCATAGAAAGCCATTACAGATCCCTGCCCCTGCAGCATATGTCCTAAATCTTGATAAATCTCTTTCACTATAACCTAGGCAATTTTCAAACTGTTGCTTTTGTGCTGGGTCTCAGACCAAGTGACATAGTGCTGGCCCTCTAAGAGCAAAGTCTTGATTTTGCGTAGCCCTCTGGATCTCCCAGAGTTAAGCTCAGGATTTTCTAGCCAGACATTATGGGGGTTTGTCTTCCTGGTACAGGGGCTTGATCCCCTCCTCAAGGAGTGCCTCTGTGCCTGTGATATCCCTCCCTCTTGTAGGTCACTGCACGAGGGGTTTGGTTCCTGACCACATGTCTGCCCCTCCTGCCCTTCTCATTGTGGCCTTCTCTTTATGTCTTTAACTGTGACCGATTTGTTCTGCTAGTCTTCAGCTTGTTTTCAGAGTGAGTTGCATGACATGTAGTTGTCATCCTGGTGTGTCTGTGGGAGAAGGAGAGCTCATGATCCTCCTACTCCCCTATCTTCCCCTGTTCTCATGGCTACCATTTTTAAATCACCTTTTTCTTTTTTTAACTCTGTCCTTCGAAAAGCAGAAGTTTTAAATTTTGAAGTCCATTTTGTCAGTCTTTTTCTTTCACAGTTCATGGTATTTGTTTAGGAAAATCTTTGCCTAATCCAGTGGTATATCTTGTCCCATGTTTTTATTCTAGAAGTTTTATCATTTTGACTTTAGTATTAGGTTTACGAACTAATTGTAGTTATTTTCGGGTATAATGTAAAGTAAGGGTTGAGGTTCAGTTTTTCCATACTGATATCCAGTCAGTTGTTCCAGCCCCATTTGTTGAGAAAATACTGTCTTCTCCCCTTGAATAACCTTGGCACCTTTGTGGTAGATCAGTTGACCATGTAACTATGGGTATGAATATTTTAAATACGTGTTTATTTATTTATTATTTTTTATAATGAGCATAACACATTTTTATCAAACAAGGAATTAGTGGGTGAGTAAAGTTATACTGTAGGGTAATATCCCCAGAAATCTGGCAGGTAAATGGAGGTATACTAGTTATAAGCCCTCAGAGGAATAGGGACTATTTCTTTCATTTATTGATTGAATGATATTGAACAAGACATACATGGTCTCTACCCATGTCCGCCTTTTTAGAGCAGTAAGGGAGTAAGGGAGACAGACAATAAGAAGGTAAACACATGTTTGTATAACACATATTATGGCAAATGCTATAAAGGAGTAAAATACAGGACCTCAGCAGGCCTCTCGGAGGGATTATGTGTGTTCAGGTAGCTGGAGGAACACGTGAGCATCCTGATAGCAAAGACGAAGTGGGCACATTTGAGAAACTGAAAGGAAACCCATGCGGCTGGAGTGCAGTGCTTGCAGCAGAGAGTGCTGGTAAATGACTTTGGAAATGTAAACTGGCGTCTGACCATGCAGGGGCTTGCTGGCCGTGATAAATAGTCTCGATTTTATTTGAGTGCATTGGGAAGACCCTGAAGGTTTGTTCTTTTGTTTTTGCTTAAGACTGTGTAACTACTATCTAGATCAGTATGTTAAATATAACTAGCTGATAGAACCGGCAGCTCAGAAACCTCCCTTTTGGTCTTATCCAGTGTTTATAGCCCACCACAACTGCCCCCCCCCCCCAGGTAAGCAAGTACTATTTTGACAGATGTCTCCATAGTTAGTCTATTTATTTATTTGAGAGAGAGAGAGAACACTCACACGAGCAGGGGGAGGGGCAGAGGGAGAGAGCGAATCTCTAAGCAAACTCCGCGCTTAGCAGAGAGCCTGACATGCAGCTTGATCCCAGGACCCCAAGATCATGACCTGAGCCAAAGTCAGATGCTTAACTGACTGAGCCACCCAGGCGCCCCTCCATAGAGTTAGTTTTAACTTTACCCTGTTTTTGAACCTTATGTAAATCACATTGTATACTATATAAATGGAATCACTCTGTCTGGCCTCTCACTTAAAATGACATTGTGAGGGACGCCTGGGTGGCTCAGTTGGTTAAGCGGCTGCCTTCGGCTCAGGTCATGATCCCAGGGTTCTGGGATCGAGTCCCACATCGGGCTCCTTGCTCAGCGGGGAGCCTGCTTCTCCCTCTGCCTGGCTCTCCCCCTGCTTGTGTTCTGTCTCTCTCCCTGACAAATAAATAAATAAAATCTTTTAAAAAATAAAAAAAATAAAAAATAAAATGACATTGTGAGAGTCATCTGTGTTGAGTATAGCAATAATTCCTTTTTTTTCCCCTGTATCATAATATAGCTATATATATTAGAGTATATAGTCTATTTGTTACAATATAACAAAACTGTGGGAAACAACCTTCCCCTACGTTTATACTACTTTTTACTGAAGTGTTTTCTGAACAAGAACTAAATTCAGCATGCAATTGATCAGTAATGGCAAATGAACCTGCAAATAAAATTTAAAACAGATTAGATATAGATGTATAGATTATGGATATTTCAGAGCTGACCAAAAGAAGGTAAACACTGCATTGGAGTATAAAATATTTCTATTTTACATGAACTGTGTTTAAAATGAATGAAAAAGTACAAACACAAAATACGGAAATTACAAAGGACAATGTATCAACTTATCATGAAACAGGTTGCAGGTATAGAGAATGAAATATTTTCCAAAGGTGATCCATCCACAAAACAATTACATTAAAATAATGTGCACTTTTAAACAGATGTCCCACTGCCACCACATATGAATAGCTTAAATAATCATTAAAAAAAACCCCAAAGCCTCACTGCTTTCTCTGGAAAACGAGAGTCACACCATAAGCAGAAGGAATTTGAACAAGAATTCACAAAAGACTATCACTGCTATGAGTAAATGAGTGACTTGGAATGATCTCTATAATTGTGGTCACCATTACTGAAGAAATGGCACAGAGGATCTACAAGCCTGAAACATTTCTGTTTCAGCAGCAGCAGGGCCCAAGGCAGAATATGGGTTGGGTGGTGGCCGAGGGTGCAGTGCCCAGGGGCCCCTGCTCACCCACAGGGTCTATAGGTGAATACAGTTTTCCAGTGAAAATGGACTAAAATCTGAACCCTCCTCAAGCTCAAGAACCTTTCAGCCAAATGATCCAGCTGCCCCTTCCCTTTTCTTCTCCTCCCAGCTGAGTCCCAGAAAAGGATGGTGGAAAAATCTCAAAAATTGCTGCTCTAGGGCATCTATCTGTACTGACCTCCAGAAGGATTCAGACTTTCTGAATAGAAACTAGAGCCAAAAGTGTGTTCAGCTTCATTTTTCAAATTTATATTTAAATGAAAATTAAGTTTAAATGAGAATAGGCATGAGGGGGTACCCAAAAATCAGCTAAGGAGGGATTGAACTGCTTGGAACTTCTGCATCAGGAATCCCAAATCTAGAAGGAAGTAATATGCAGATAAAACATGGTCTCACCATGTTTCTCAGTCTCAAAAGATCCAGGAGCCCCCTCTTGTCCTGTGGATCTCCTATGGAAGAGAAATCCTAAGATACTTTTTTTTTTTAAATTTTATTATGTTAGTCACCATACAATACATCATTAGTTTTTGATGTGATGATCCATGATCCATTGTTTTCGTATAACACCCAGTGCTCCATGCAGTACATGCCCAATAATTCCTTTTTCTTGCTGTATTTTGAGGGGTAGTCAAATGATTGGGTTAGTTTTTAAAAGGGGACTGGCTGTTATATGGGAAAATAGATCATAGGCAGGAGAAGAAGCATGAAGACTGAGAAGGTAGCTATGGAATAGATTAAGTGAGGAGACTGGACTAGCATGAAGAAGAAAAGATATGGAATGAAATAGACAAATATGAGATGTATACTTTGGAGATAAAACTCCAAGAGTTTACTGATACATTGGGGAAGAGTAGGAGTGAGGGTAAGGGATGTATCAGAGTCTCAGATATCTGGCTTTGGCAACTGATAGATGGAGGTTTCTTTTTTTTTCCTCATAGGAAGGACTGGAGGAAGGACACATGGAAGTAGAATAAAAACTAAGTTCATTATTAGGTATTTTAAGATGCTTGTGAGATACAAGGGAAGCTGTCAGACATGCGTTTGGATTGTGGCTATGGAGCATATTGGAAAGAAATGCAGAGTATGGATAATTTGCAGAAGAGGTGGCAGCTGCCGAGTAGAGTACTGTATTGAGTTAGAAGATCTGAGTTTCACCATTTTTTTCAACTTCTGTTGGCTATGTGATTAAGGGCAAATCACTTGATCTTTTCGAGGGCCATTTCTTCACATCTGTAAAATGGGAATAAAACTTTGCTTCATTGGATTAAACAAAGGGTAATATGTGAGCAAGGCCACATTTTATAGTTATTTGGGCCCGTGGATGCTCAGAAAAGTTTATTCATGCATATACAATTTGAGTTGAGTAGGAAAGTCAGATTATGGAAGACCTTGAAAGGCATGGAAGGGACTTGGTATAATATGGAGCTTTAGAGTTTCTTAGAATGGGAGTAGACTTATCAAAGTTCAGTTTAAGGACACATCTTCTAACTGCTATGCAGGAAGAAGTTAAAGATGAGAAATATCTAGAAAATCAGTTGTCGTAGTTCAGGATTAAGGTGCTGAGGGCTTGGCCTGACATGGATCAAAGAACAAATCAGAGAATTCAGTGGAAGAAACTCCAAGATTTGTTCAGTGCCTCATTTTGTGGCTTCATAGAGAGGGGAGAATCAGCCACCCACATGACTGAGGCTTCTAGCTTGGGAAGCTAGAAAAATAGTGGAAGCAATGACAAATCTGGGGTAGTCTGAAAGGAAAACTGAGCTAGGGCAAAGACAGTTCATTCAGTTTTGAACATATGACTCTTATAGTATGATTGTCTTTGGGTAGCTGGATATTCTGTGGCAGTTAGATATTGTGGTAAAGAGAGCAAGATCAGAAGGTAAGACGTTGATTCTTTTTCATGTTAATCACTAATGAGCTTTTTGGTCTTGGAAAACTTAGCATCTCAAATATTAAATGTAGTCATCTGAAAAATGAAGCTAACACCTTGTCCTGTCAGCCTTACAGGATTGTTTTGAGGATCAAATAAGAACGCATGTGAAAATACTTGCGTGTAATTGTAAACTCCTATATAATTGTAAGATGTAATGTTATTTCCTTAGTTCAAACTAAAACGAAATATTTAGTTCTAGGACTAGAGGAGAAAAGGGGGGAAATACCAAACCCCTTAAAAGTTCATGTTTGGGGCGCCTGGGTGGCTCAGTTGGTTAAGCGACTGCCTTCGACTCAGGTCATGATCCTGGAGTCCCGGGATCGAGTCCCGCATCGGGCTCCCTGCTCAGCAGGGGGTCTGCTTCTCCCTCTGCCCTCTTCCCTCTCGTGCACTCTGTCTCTCATTCTCTCTCTCTCAAATAAATAAATAAAATCTTTAAAAAAAAAAAGTTCATGTTTGGAACTAAATCAGAAACATCAAAAACCTTAGTCTCTGAATACATATGCCTGAAAACCTCTGTAGACTATAATTTGGGAGACTAATCTGGAAGCTGATCTTGTATATGACAGTTATGAGAACCAAAAACACAGGTTGCATCTTGTCAAATGTCAGTATTTAACTTGTCTTCAAGTTGGAAGTTTGAAGAACTTTTGAATTCCACCTGTTTATTGGCCCCGTGTGTTTACAGAATTTTAGAACATACCATTCTTTGTAAGCTATACATTTTTGCCAAGGGTCAAATTAGGGTAATGTTTCAATTCTTCAGCTATGCATAAAGAAGTGATTCCTAACATTTATCAGCATTACCAGTATGTTACGCTGGTTATTCGCATCACTGACTCTGAAACCAAACTGCCTTGATCAAATCCCAGCTCTGTCAATTAATGACTAGCCTTGTGCACCTGAGCAAGTCATTTAACCTCAGTGTGCCTCTATTTCCCAGTCTGTAAGGAGAACTAAGGTTAACATCTACCTAAAGGTTGTTGGGAGGATTGAATGTACTGTATATAAAGCACTTAGAATGGTTCTTGGTACATACTAAGCGCTATTTGTTAGTGGCCGTTACTATAGAATAGTTAGTTGTCATTTTGGCAGTGATCGGGAATAAAGAGCATGAACAAAAGAATCACATCCTCTCAGAAGTTATGGCTGAGTGAAGTGGAAGTCGTAGCATGGTAAAAATCTTGGGGTGTAGAGTCAGACACACTTAGATACAAATAGTTATTCTGCCCCCTTTGCTTTATGGTTTAAAGCAAGGCATCTAACCTCTCTGAAGCTCAGTTTCTTTTCCCTATGAACCAGGAGTCACCATGCCTATCCTGCAAAGTTGTTATGAGGATTAAATGAGATAATGTATAAAGTGCTTGGCCCAGAGTAGATGCTAAAAAATGAGAGTGCTGTCTAACACTTCCCTGCACCCCATCTCACTATAGAGCGATATGGGCAGTTTGATTTCCTGTATGCTCTTGTATTCATTTGTTTGCAATTTTAGAACTTCTAAAATTCTTTCCATTTGCTAACAGTGTAAACAGCAGCTGTTTAATCAGATATGCCTTGAAAAGTGTATTATCAGCAATCATTTCCCTCTTCTGTTTGCTGTTTTGGGTTACGTGCTTTATCATTATGGTAATTCCTACTAGAATCAAGATCGTAGGCGTTATTAATTGGTCATAGAATCAAACTGGACTGTAGCCTCATAGTCCTTCTTCACAGTATTCCAGGCAGCTAAAATCAGTTCATCAGATTCAATGCAGTAGAGAAATCCTCTCTGCCTTAGAGCTTTCTAGAAGAAATGTTTATGAGATAATCAAGATAATATCTGAACTGTCCATTAATCCTGTCTCAAGATGTGGGCTTATCAAACTTTATGACAACACAGAGTGGTCTTAGAGCATTTCATAATAGATGGTTATCTATATTACAACATTGTTACATAATGTGAACATCTTTAGGCACCTTCTAGAGGGGGTACAGTAATCGTAAGAGTATAATGCAATAACTACAATGCAAAGATTGTAATGCAATGAGCCAACTAAGAGGGTGCATCAGAATCGGCTGGAGTGTGATCTTAAAATATTGAGACTCTAGGCCTTACCACAGATTTATCAAATCAGATTCCTCAGTAGATAGACATTGATTGACATGTACATTTCGTAAAACTACCCCAGATCATTATATTTATGCTGCTGGTTAAAAACAACTAATACTATCAAGACTATAGAGAATCAGGCACCCTCACTACTGGTATGATGGTAAATTGACACCGCAAAACAGTTCTACAGGCTGTGCTATATCTATTAAAATTTCAAATCTGTCCAATAGGAATACATACATGCCCAAAGAGCTAGTTTCAAGAAAGTTTCCTGTAGACCTGTTTATAATTTCAAACAATTGTGAGCAGCTAAATGATTCTCAGTACACAAATGGTTAAGTACATTGTGGTATAGATACCATAGGTGTTTACTGTGTAACTATTTAAAAAAGTATATATGAAAATTATACATGCTGATGTAGAAAGATATCTAGGATATATTGTTAAGTTGAATAAGCAAGTCACAGAATCAACCCTATTTTCAAAATTTTGTATGTAACTATGTAAAGATTTGGAAGAATACTCACCAAAGTATTTACAGCGGTTATCCATGACAAAAGAATGGGAATGATGGAGAGGGAGGAGTAATAGGCCTTTTTACTTTTTTTTTTTTTTTAAAGATTATTTATTTATTTGAGAGAGAGAATGAGAGAGAGCAAGCACATGAGAGGGGGGAGGGTCAGAGGGAGAAGCAGACTCCCCGCCGAGCAGGGAGCCCGATGTGGGACTCGATCCAGGGACTCCAGGATCATGACCTGAGCCGAAGGCAGTCGCTTAACCAACTGAGCCACCCAGGCGCCCTAGGCCTTTTTACTTTTGTATTTAAAATATTTGCAATAAGATTTTGTTATTTTTTGTAACAACAAAGAGCCCCACTGGACAAAACATGAGTGATTTAAAAGAAGCTTCTATGGAACCTAATTTATATGTGTCAGAACATTGCTTACTTTGCAAATACCAGTTTTAACCTGAGACTTACCATTTCTAACTTGGGAAACAGAAAGGAATGCAAAACTATTCTGAATGTTTGCTAAGAGGATAAAATTTTGTTACTAAAACTGTGAAAGTAATTGAGAGTTTCAAATAGATAAGTATTTAAGGTAAAAAGCATTTGACTTGTATCAGATTTATATTGGCTGCCTGTTTTAAAAATATTTAGTGTTTGTGTGTATCTGGATATGAAAATTGGGTACAGGATATTTTAGTAAATTCTTTTTCAATTGATAAGCCTCTAGCCTGTGAGGATATTAATACTTTTTAATCTCCTCTTTTAAAACTTTAGGCCCGATGAGAGAAAGGGAAAGTTAAGGATGCTGGAGCAGAACAATGGATTTCTCTTTCTCTTTCATGCAAGGGATCATGGGAAACACAATTCAGCAACCACCTCAACTCATTGACTCCGCCAACATCCGTCAGGAGGATGCCTTTGATAACAACAGTGACATTGTTGAAGATGGTGGCCAGACACCATATGAAGCTACCTTGCAGCAAGGATTTCAGTACCCACCTACAACAGAAGATCTTCCTCCACTCACAAATGGCTATCCACCATCAATCAGCATGTATGAAACTCAAACCAAATACCAGTCATATAATCAGTATCCCAATGGATCAGCCAATGGCTTTGGTGCAGTTAGAAACTTTAGCCCCACTGACTATTACCATTCAGAAATTCCAAACACAAGACCACATGAAATTCTGGAAAAACCTTCTCCTCCACAGCCACCACCTCCTCCTTCGGTACCACAAACTGTGATTCCAAAGAAGACTGGCTCACCTGAAATTAAACTAAAAATAACCAAAACTATCCAGAATGGCAGGGAATTGTTTGAGTCTTCCCTTTGTGGAGACCTTTTAAATGAAGTACAGGCAAGTGAGCACACAAAATCAAAGCATGAAAGCAGAAAAGAAAAGAGGAAAAAAAGCAACAAGCATGACTCATCTAGATCTGAAGAGCGCAAGTCACACAAAATCCCCAAATTAGAACCAGAGGAACAAAATGTAAGTTGAAACATCTTTTTGAAAAATTTTGTAATATTTCAGATTTACTGGAAGTCCAAGAGATATTTTTCAGTTTTTATCCCTTCAAATTTAAATATTTCTGGTAACTTCTTTCTTCTAATCCCTAGCAAGGAGTTTGGGATGTTATAATGGGTGCTGAGTAAAATTTTTTGACTAAATGAATGGACATGATTAGAGTGAAGAAATATTTTTAAAACATGGGACACTAAGAACCTTGCTGCTTATGTTTCTTTGTCTAATAGCTTCACTTATTTTTATTTGCTTATAATAAACTGGTTTCTAAAGATGAAGAGGAAAGGCAAGGAGATGGTTAATTATATTGCTTATCTTTATTTAGACCAACTTTTCCCAGTGTTAATGACTTAATACTCATTACTAGTGTGTTTGCTACAAAATAAACTGAAGTAATAGAAGAACTCTTTTTATTAAAATCAATTAGTATTCATATAAAAACTTCAGGTGGAATTTTTATGAGTCATCCTTCATAGGTAAGATGCATGCTGCTGAATTTTTTTTAGTATATCTGAGGTTTTAATATGAATTTTCTTATTAATAGGTATGTAATAAATCAGTTCTAGCTTGAATGAAGTTTTTAGTTAGTATTCTAATACATGGTATGAATTGAAGACATACATTTCCTAGACTTTGATTTGGGAAGAAAATAAGTATCTATTTTGGCAACACTAGTCTGCTTTTATATCCTGTATGCCTGAATAAGTTAATTTGTTATCTTCTGTTTAAAGAATTGTTTACTTCATACCAACTCACCTTTTCCTTGGTAACTGGGTTCCAGTACTTCATACAACTCAAATGTGATCATTTTCTGGAGTAAAAGGCTACACCAATTCTAGACTCTCATGAGTCTCAGTGTAATATTTCAATATGTTTTTCTCATTTTTCTATAGTTTTATTTATTCATTTAACAGTTATTGATTAAGTACCTACTCTGTGCTAGGCACTTTTCTAAGAATTAAAGTAGGGCAATGAATGAAAATTAAAGATGCCTACTTTCAGGTTGCTTATATTTTAATAAGAGGAATGAGAAAATACATACGTACCTACACATGAACATACGTATATAAGTTCATATAGTGTTAAGTGCTATGAAGAAAATAAAACTGGGTAAAGAAATAAAGGTATTATTTAGAGACATTTTAGCTATTCTGGTGTCTTAGTTCTGCATTTGTAAAATGAAGGCTTTGTAACTAAGTGGTTTTTAAAATGCCTTTTAATTTCTTAAATCATTTATTAAATGCTCTGCTCCCTGAACTTAGTTTACATAGTATCTTATACAGACTGTTTCTTAAGTAAATGACTATATGGAAGGAGAGAAGTTAACCTTTTGTACTCCAGATGCATTCACTGTAGCACTTTTTACCTAGACCTGCAGTGAAAAGGTATGTGATGCACTGTGACCCTTGGGAATCACAAAAACCTGAATTTGGTTAAAACGAAAGCTAAAGCTTAGTTCCTAAGAACTGTTTTGTTGGTCCTTCTTGCTTTTGCTCTAGAAAATCTAGCCAATAGGAGAATATCCAGTTTTACTTGCCGGACTAGACTTTTTACCTCCATGGATAAAGTACATTAAAAATATATTTCAAAATAGAAATAGGTCTGGAATCAGAAGCAGGATAAGACAGTCTGCTTACTTTTTGTATCTCCTATTTGTTTTATTGGAATCTAGGAAAACAGTGCAATGATATATATTTTTTTTACCTTGACTATATTTTTATCATTTAGTGTAGGATACACTTTTTTTTTTTTTTAAGATTTTATTTATTTGACAGAGACACGGCGAGAGAGGGAACACAAGCAGGGGGAGTGGGAGAGGAGAAGCAGGCTTCCCGCTGAGCAGGCAGCCCTATGTGGGGCTCGATCCCAGGACCCTGGGATCATGACCTGAGCCGAAGGCAGACGCTTAACGACTGAGCCACCCAGGCGCCCCTAGGATACACTTTTTAAACTAATTGTACTCCAGTAACTTTGTGAATGAAAAAAAGGGGAAGAAAACTAAGAACAAATAATGGAGTCATTCTTTCATGGATCCTCATCCAATTTCAGGAAAATCACTTCCCAAAAGCAGCAATTCTAATAAATCTTTCCATGTCTAAAAAGAAACTGAAACAAAAGGGAAATCATGGGAAACCTGTGATAGTTTACTAGATATTGTGTGCTTTTAGTAGCAGTGCAATGATATTTCTAATAGTCACTTTATGAGATTTTAAAGCCAATTCTTTGTTGGATATCTGCTATGCCTAGCTCTTTGTATCACTTAAACCTTCAGTTAATTGCTATATCCAGGGATTAGATAAGATTTAAAAGTTTTAATTATGTTCTTTTTTGGGCGCCTGGGTGGCTCAGTTGGTTAAGCGACTGCCTTCGGCTCAGGTCATGATCCTGGAGTCCCGGGATCGAGTCCCACGTCGGGCTCCCTGATCAGCAGGGAGTCTGCTTCTCTCTCTGACCCTCCCCCCTCTCATGCTCTCTATCTCATTCTCTCTCTCAAATAAATAAATGAAATCTTTAAAAAAAAAAAAATGAATTCTGTTCTTTTTTAGTAAATCATGTGGGGCATAATTTAAGATTTCATTATTTAGGATTTTACAATATCTTGAGGCAAAAGAATATCAGTTTGACTGAAGATAGAGATGTAGAAAGTGATATTGATTGCACTAACTCCTATCAAGACCGTTGCCTGAAAGTTGAGTTTTTGGCAAAAATCCAGGGTTTTTTGTTTTGTTTCTCTCTCCCCTTTGTTTCTCTCCCTCCCCCATCCTTTTTTCACCTTGTCCCCTTTCTTCCTTCCCTTTTTCTCTTTGTTACTCTCTCCCTTCCCTCCTCCCTCTTTTTCCAAAGAGAGAAAAGAGTTCTTGTTAGTTGAATTTTGATTAATTAAAATTTATCACACATGGGGAATAATTATAAATACAAGAAATGGATGCCGTAAAAGTTGTACTCCATTCTGGTAATAGAACTTTAAAGCTAGAGCTCCCAAGGCTCTTGCTTGTTGTTAGTGTCATACTTCAGTACTGTACAGAGGACCAGTGATGTTCACAAAGTAATTGGCTTGGTAACCTTATGGTTTTGTTTTGTTTTTTAATTAGGTTTCATTAACTTGAACAATATTTATTTTGTTTGCCTTAGGACAGTTTCTTTTAAGTGTTCAATTTTTCATACCCTTGTGCCTCCTGGTTGTTACTAAGGGTCCAAGCCCTTGCTTGGTGTTTAGCATTGTAGAGGGCTTAGAAATGAAAGAGGAGCTCAAGTGAGAGTCTCCTGACTCTCACTGGACAGCTCCCCTCCCCAGATGCTTTAGAGAGGCATAATGAGAACTGGGTGCTTGGAGAAAAAGTTTGAAATGATGGTCCTTACGCTGGATTTGCTTCTATATATAATTTTGTTCCTTAAAAGCCCACTCATAGGTTCTTTCTTGAACAAACAATCTCATTTAAATTAATAGTGATTTCACTCATTACTTTTTTCTTTTCTTTTTTCTTGGTATTTGATCTTGCAAATATTTCCTCCCAATTCTGAGCTGTTTGGCCTTCTAAAGAGTGGCTGTTATTTGGAACAACCTAAGTGTATCTTCTCAACAATAAAATGTGTCCAAACATCTCCGCAGCAGAAGAGCTGAGATCACTATTGAAATTGTATATTTTGTAACGCTGGTTTAGCTGTTTTTCCTCTTATCAAATTAGAAACATGTGGAAGTGTTTCTGCGTGTCTTCCTCCTTGGCAGGTGTCATGCCTCCGGCATGTGAGTGTAGGCCCTATTCAAACATTGTTCTTCCACCAGCACCTCAGTGGGCTTATCCACTAAGACTAGTCTCATTAACTCTTAGCTTGCCATTTTTACTCATAAAAAGCCAAATAGTGACTTTGGTTCCATTAGCACTAAGTTAGAGGTTATGTTTGATTCAGAGTCTTAGGTCTTAAAATTCTTAGAAGCTGTTCACATGCAAAAAGTTCTTTTTGTACAGATATTTTAGTGTTTAAGATTATGCAGTTATTCAGAAAGTAAAAGAAAAATGCATGAATAATTTATTGCCTTTGAATTTTTCTTTCCACCTTAAATGTGGATGTAAGTTTTTAAAAAAGAGTATGATTTTGCTTAATATTTTGAAAATTATTAGGGGTTAGGAATTCTGCCAGATTTGATGCATATTATTCATCTTAATAAAGCTCTTGTGTTTTAATAAAAGCACTAGGCCAAATTTTTTTAAAAGGAATATTTTGGATAATTAATTTTATTTTAGTTGCTCTCATAACGTATTTTTTTCCTATTTAAGAAACTTGGAATATAGGTCTTTCCATATGGAATCAACTAAAAATGTAAAAAAGCAGTATATACCTGTAAAATCAAAAATTTAAAACTAAGGAGAGCTAACTCACTGTCATCTTTTTCTCTGACGCTCTCTTCCTAAAGCAACACTATTAGTACCAGAAAGGGTATCTTTTGTCCTTACTTGATTTTAATCTCTTTTAAGCTTATCTATCCTTTGAACAACTAAAGGAAAATGGATGTTATACCCAGAAGTATTTTATCTGTTGGCATTTTCTGACTCATTTTTCTTGACTCCTAAGCATTTGACTTCCATTGACCATGTTGTCTTAAAAACTTCACCCCTTAACTGGTGTTTATGATACTATGTTATCTGTTAACCGGTTTATCTCCTTACCCTTTCTTTTGGGCTCAAGTCAAGGCCTACTGGATATTTCTCCCATCCAAGTACTAACCAGGCCCAACCCTGCTTAGGTTCTGAGATCAGATGAGATCAGGCACATTCAGGGTGGTATGGCTATAGACATTTATGCCTACTAGAGATTTCTGTTTTGCTCATGCATTAGCACATTTTACAATATATATTTCCTTTCTATCATCGCAGCATCCTTATTCAACTTCTTTTTCTTTCTTTTATATATATAGTCTTGAAAGCTTAGAATAAATCTTAGGCTTATTTCTTACCCTTGGGATTGTTTTCCTTTTAAGATGACTCTGTAAACAATTTTAACAGTGTTTCAAGCTAGCCTGAAGGAAAAGCAAACATCCTGGAACAAACCATAAAAAAATAAAATAAAAATAAGACATTTGAATATTAAAAGTTTTGAAGGAAATCCTTTCTTTAATCCAGAAAGGGAAAAATGTTAATGGGCTTCAGACCAGTTCTTACAATGATAGTAGGATTCTGTTGTTTGGCAAAGATGAGTCACTCCTTATCTATCTGCCCTCAAAAGGAGTTACAGAGATCCCTTACACCTAGACATCATGAAGATTGAATGTGCGGAGGAGGATGACTCGCTTTCTTAGCGGCATATGTACTTCCTCAAGTGGCCTTGTCTTCCTGTGGTAGCTTGAGAATGAGAAGTTGAGGTGAAGGCTTAAGCTACTTTTGTAGATTGAAGTGAAGCTACCCAAAGGGCCTATGCAAATGGGGACAGTATTTCAGACTGCTTTATTATTATACGAGCAATCTGGAGAACAGTTTTCATTGGAACATAGATTTTTCTTTCCTTGCTCAGTGAGTGTGTCCTATTAGATTGCATAGTCCTGGTACCACCACAGACACATCTGACAGAGCACATTTTGTGCCCGTCAACAAGTTGCCACTACCTTTTTTTCCAAAATACTCTCCACATAATAGCTAACATGATTTTTTTAAAACATAAATTGGTGTATGTTACTTCTCTACCTAATCCTCTTTGGTGGCTTTTTATTGACCTTAATATAAAACACTTGACTATACTTACAAGGTCCTTGTATTATAGTCTGCCTCCCCTCTCTCATCTTGTAACCTCTCTTCTTTGGGCAATTAAGTCAGTTGTAAAGTCCTTCCTGAAATTTCTACTTTTTAAACCCCAGGAACTTCACAAGTTCCATGCCTTCTTTCTGGAATGTTCTTCTGCCCACTTTTTACTAGACTGACTAACTCTTCCTCTGATTCTCCGATTATAATTGACTTTCTCAGAGAGGCCTTTCTTGACCGTCATATTTAAAGATATACCCCCCCATTATTTCTCTTCATACATTTACATTATATAAGTGTATGTTTTTATTTGTTTAATGTCTGTCTGTCCTGCTCAACTGTAAGCTTTTTGAGGTGAGGGATCAAATGTATTTGTTCATCATTGCATACCCACCTACTAGAACAGTGCCTGGAAAGTCATAGGCACTGCTGAATAAACGATTGATACTTGGGGTTTGGGATATTAGTCTGGCTTATCATTTCCTAATAGTTACAAACTTTTCTACAATTTTTTCTTTAATAAAACTTTGTTTTTACTGTTTTTACAAAAGTGTCTTGAATTAATTGAAAATTTTAAGTAGCTTCTAGAATTACCCATATTTTTAAATTGGAATTAAGACTTAATTTGATGGCTGTATCTCTCTTTATGCCATCTAAATTAAGTTCTGTTCTTTGACAAGTGAGAAGTTTTAAAAAATCTTTTAAATTACAAAGTAATCTGCTTTTTACAGGAAATACAAATAACACAAAAATACAGATCTTCCTTTACCATTTCCCTAACCTCATTCCCCAAAGATAACTACTTTTATCAATCTGATATAAAATGTATCAAACCTTTTAATATGGGCTATTTTAAAATAAAAAGTTAGAAGATGTTGATAGACCTGTAGATTACTGACATGAAATAATGCTATACTTAACCATCCTCTGCTTAGATTTTCTCATTTTGTTTTCTGTAGCTAGTTTCTTAAAATATAATTGCCCAATTGAAGAGTGATATATTTTGAATTTTGATAGATACTTCTGAGTAGCCTTCCCAAAGAGTTGCAGAAATTATTTTTTAAGTAACATATGTGTGGGTTTTATTATTGGAAAAATAATGTTTATCATAGACAATTTGACAGATACAGAAAAGCATACCAAAAGAATCACTTTTTCCATCACCTGGTGGTATTCTAATTTTTCTTCCGTGCACATTAAAAAAAAGTATCTTGGGGTGCCTGGGTGGCTCAGTCAGTTGAGCGGCTGCCTTCGGCTCAGGTAATGATTCCAGGGTCCTGGGATCGAGCCCCACATCAGGCTCCCTGCTCAGTGGGGAGCCTGCTTCTCCCTCTTTCTCTGCCTGTGGCTCCCCCTGCCTGTGCTCTCTCTCTGTCAGATAAATAAATAAAATCTTTAAACAAATAAATAAGAAGAAATTATTTTTCCAAGATTGGAATCATACTATACAAACTGCTTTGAAATTTGCTTTTTTCAAATAACATTATATTGTCATTTTCCTATGTCATTTTGTTTATTTTTTCAAAAGATTTTATTTTTAAGTAATCTCTGCACCCAATGTGGGGCTTGAACTCACAAACCCAAGATCAAGAGCCGCATGCTCTACCAGCTAAGCCAGCCAGGCACCCCCCCATGTCATTTTAAAATATATTTATATTACTTCACTGTCTAGTTATACTATACCCTATTTAATTTAAATTACTGGACATCTAGATTGTTTTCTAATATTTGCTCTTATAAATAGGACTAGTGTGCATATCTTTCTGTGTGTATATTTATATCTCTCAGTGCTTTTCAGTATACATATACATTTAGAAGTGGATTTGCTTGATCAGAGTCTGAAAATGTAAGGATTTTCATACATGCCAAATTGCTCTCCTGAAAAATTCCAAGTTACATCTTACTAGCAATCTCAGAGTGCTCATTTTTCTGCACCCTGTTAGGTTAAAAAAACAACAGCAACAACAATCAACACATTAAGTTTTAAAAGTAATAAGAAATGAGATCTAGCTATGGTGTGGAATGGAACATGAATTTAAGACATAGCATCATGTATTGCACTAGTTGAATTCTTACTACCTACATTATTCAGTTAATAAATGTCCTTTATTTTTTTTGCTATTTAGTTTTGATTTCTTTCTGTGTATGTCATTGTTCTTTGGTTGGCTGCCATTTTGTTCTTTTTATCTATACCTTTTCACCTAGAGACCAAATGAGAGGGTTGACACTGTGTCAGAAAAACCAAGAGAAGAGCCAGTACTAAAAGAGGAACCTCCGGTGAGTTGCTCTATTGAATATTGTCTAACCAGGGATGGTGTAAGAAGGTGAAAGCAGGGTGATTAAATTATAACACATTCCATACGTATTATTACAGTTCCATACTTCTGGATTTCAGAAATTATACTGAAATAAATCTTGGAGCTGGTTTAAGAGGTAGATACTTTCAGTGAATTATTTTTCTTTTCAAAACTATGACCACTTTTTCTTACTGAAGTATAATTGACATATATCATATTAGTTTCAAGTGTACAACATATTGATTTGTTATGAAAATACATTACAAAATGATCACCACAAGAAGTCTAGTTACCGTCTGTCACCATATAAAATTACAAAAATATTTTTATGACCATTTTTAATGGATTATGTGAATTCTCAAGATGCCTTATCAATAATAAGACATCAGAAACATCCAGTCCTATTTTCAGTATTTGGAGTGGGGTTCATTATTTTCCTTCTCTTCCTTTTTGCTACTTAGGGTTAAGTGTCAGGGAAAGTATAATTGAAGATAAATTTTACATGGTTAGCATGCTTAAAGTACTTTGTTCATAGTTTCTTTTTTTTTTTTAACTTTCTTTGCTGATGAAGTTTTATGAACTTTTCCTATAGGTTCAGCCAATATTATCTTCTGTTCCAACAACAGAAGTGTCTGCTGGTGTTAAGTTCCAGGTTGGCGATCTTGTTTGGTCTAAGGTGGGAACCTATCCTTGGTGGCCTTGCATGGTTTCAAGTGATCCCCAGCTCGAGGTTCATACCAAAATTAACACAAGAGGTAAGTAAAGGCCCACGTAGATATTAAATAAAAGGTTGGGGGAAAAAATTGAATCTTAAATGTTGTATATGACTATAAGGATATACACAGGAGGGGCACTTGGGTGGCTCAGCTGGTTAAGCATGTAACTCTTGATTTCAGCTCATGGTCTCATGGGCCATGGGATCGAGGCTGCATTGGGCTCCATGCTCAGTGGGGAGTCTGCTTGAGGGTTCTCGTCCTCTGCCCTTCCCCCCACTCATTCTCTCTCTCTCTAAGGTAAATAAATAAATCTTTAAAAAAAAAAAAGAAAGAATATGCATATAATCTAACACCAGAATATCAGTTTTTAATGACCAGTGATTTAATTATGATCTTAATGGCAAAAAGCCTCTACAACTGATACGGTCCTTGTTTTCCCTTATAACACCCTGCATTTGTTTTATAATTTCTTCTGTACTTCTTTAAAAACCTTTATCTGACTGATATCTCATATGAATTCCAAAAGAAAGCAGTTGAGTAAGTAATAAGATGTCTTATATGAGCTTAGTAGGCATTTGGGCCATGCTTTTGTTGTATGTCTTATTTCATCATTGACTCCTTTGAGTAGTAATTTTTTACCCACATAAGTGCTTTTCATCCTGATAAAATTTTCAGGATGCTTTTTCCCTCCACTCCATTTTTGAATCTGCAAATTTACTGAGACATCCTTATAAATTCAATACAACATAAACGTATAGCTTGAATCTAGCTATTTAGCATAGAATCCTACCTTAGGAATATTAATAAATGTTAAGAAAAGATGTGTTCTAACTTTTCTCTAATTTTTTTCATGGGTTTGTCTAAAACATGTGGATTAGATTTCTGATATTCTAGCATTTGGAATGGACTTGCTTAGTTAGCCAGGGGAAGGTTTGAGCTTGGAATTTATTTCTGGATATTTGCTTTGTGAACTCACTCTTGTTATGTTTTGAATTCCTTATTGTTTGTGACAACTTTGTGCCTATTTCTTTTCCTCTTTAAACTTTCTGTCTTGCTACCTGTTCACTGTTAATGAAGAGAAGAAATGTCTACATAAGTCTTGCAAGTCAGATTTGTGACAAGATCAGCCGTATCTGTAACTTTTGTGCTACATAGCCAGTAATCTGCCCTGGTACAGAAGGCAGTTATCTGTCATTATAACCTGCTGATTCAAGATTGGGTAACTGGAAGCATCAATGGGGCAGAAGTAAAAACAACAACAACAAAAAAAACCATTGTTGAATGTCTACTTTCATGCAAGACACTGTGTTAAGCAATTCTCTAATATATTTTATGCAGTCCACATAGCAGCAACACTATGAAGTAGGTACTGTTATTATCCTTATGTTTTGACTAAGTAGAGTTTCCGAGAGTCCTTACTCCATACCTCCACTCTTTTTTTTTTAAAGATTTTATTTATTTTATTATTTATTTGACGGAGAGAGAGACACAGCGAGAGAGGGAACACAAGCAGGGGGAGTGGGAGAGGGAGAAGCAGGCTTCCCGCAGAGCAGGGAACGCGATGCGGGGCTAGATCCCAGGATCCTGGGACCATGACCTGAGCCGAAGGCAGACGCTTAACGACTGAGCCACCCAGGCGCCCCTCCACAACCTCCACAACCTCCACTCTTAAACATCCTATGTATTAGAAGGAAAGTAATTGAATTCATCTAGTCATAATTTACCAAGGTTGGGGGGAAGGCAGTCCCAGTTCTTTCATTTATTACTGATTACTAAGTGTTGGACTAGTATTCTCTGAGTACCTTGCAGGTTTAATAATCTTTGTGTCCATGAATGGGAGAAGAAAGGGACAGGGATTTCCCAAAGGACCAAGCCTTTTTAAATTTTAATTCCAGGTAACATACAGTGTTATATTAGTTTCAGGTGTATAATATAGTAATTCAACACTTCCATACATCACCCTGTGCTCATCACAAGTGCACTCCTTAATCCCTGTCACCTATTTAACCCATCCCCCCATGTATCTCCCCTCTGATAACCATCAGTTTGTTCTCTATAGTTGAGAGTCCGTTTCTTGATTTGTCTCTCTTATTTTTTACCTTTGCTTGTTTTGTTTGTTAAATTCCACGTATGAGTGAAATCATATGGTATCTGACTTATTTTGCTTAGCATTATACTCTCTAGTTCCATCCATGTCATTGCAAATGGCAAGATTTCATTCTTTTTATGGCTGAGTAATATACACACACACACACACACACACACATTACATCTTCTTTATTCACCAGTTGATGGATACTTGGGCTGCTTCCGTATCTTGGCTATTGTAAATAGTGCTGCTATAAACATAAAGTGCATGTATCCCTTTCAGTTAGTATTTTTGTGTTCTTTGGGTAAATACCCAGTAGTGCAATTGCTGGATCATAAGGTAGTTCTGTTTTTAACTTTTTGAGGATACTCCATACTGTTTTCCACAGTGGCTGCAGCAGTTTGCATTTCCACCAACAGTGCAAGAGGGTTCCCCTTTCTCCGCATAGTTGCCAACACCTGTTGCTTCTTGTGTTGTTAATTTAGACATTCTGACAGGTGTGAGATGATATCTCATTGTAGTTTTGATTTGCATTTCCCTGATGATCAGTGATGATTAGTATCTTTCATGTGTCTGTTAGGGCAAAGCCTTCCTAAATAAAATAATCCATGTACCTGTCTGGGTCTCTGGAGCACTCTGGGGTATTAGATCATGTGAGAGTTGTGGCTCTTCAATTCTCTCTCCTTAGAAAAGCATGCTTTTGAAATTATATAGAGTTTCACATTTAATTACTCTATGAAAACCTGCTAATTACAGCTTTTTTATGGGATACAAGTGAAAGCACAATTTTATGCCGCATCTGTATTTCAAAGGAAGTATTTAAATTTAGGAATTAATCTAATATGGTCTGGAATTCCCTAGGTAATCTCCTGCTTTACTGCTGGTAAAATTTGTTTGTATGATTGAGAAAACCAGAACTCTGAGAATTTAGAAATTTTTTAAAGTTTAAATTAATTAAAAGTGTATTTTGAGGGGCGCCTGGGTGGCTCAGCCGTTAAGCGGCTGACTTCGGCTCAGGTCATGATCCCAGGGTCCTGGTATTGAGCCCCGCATCGGGCTCCCTGCTCGGCGGGAAGCCTGCTTCTCCCTCTGCCTGCTGCTCCCCCTGTTTCTGTTCCCTCTCGCTGTGTCTCTCTCTATCAAATAAATAAAATCTTTAAAAAAAAAAAGAGTGGAGGTTATGGAATAAGGACTCTCTGAAACTCTATTTACTTATTCAAAACATAAGGATAGGGCACCTGGGTGGCTCATTTGGTTAAGCGTCTGCCTTTGGCTCGGGTCATGGTGTTGGGGTCCTGGGATCGAGCCCCACATCGGGCTCCCTGCTCAGCGGGAAGCCTGCTTCTCCCTCTCCCACTCCCCCTGCTTGTGTTCCCTCTCTTGCTGTGTCTCTCTCTATCAAATAAATAAATAAAATCTTTTTTTTAAGTATATTTTGATATTTTTAGTTTTCTTTTTTGCAGTAGTTTTTAAAATAATAGCTTTCTTGAGATATGATTTACATACAAATTAGTGATTTTTAGTACATTTACGGAGTTGTGCAGTCATCACTACATCTAATTTTAAAACTTTTTTTTAAAAGACTTTATTTGGGTCACGTGGGTGGCTCAGTTGTTAAACGTCTGCCTTTGGCTCAGGTCATGATCCTAGGATCATGGATGAGCCCCACATCGGGCTCCCTGCTCAGCGGGAAGCCTGCTTCTCCCTCTCCCACTGCCCTGCTTGTGTTCCCTCTCTCGCTGTCTCTCTCTCTGTCTGTCAAATAAATTTTAAAAAATCTTAAAAAAAAAATATGTTAAAAAAATAAATAAGGGCGCTTGGGTGGCTCAGTTGGTTAAGCGACTGCCTTCGGCTCGGGTCATGATCCTGGAGTCCCGGGATCGAGTCCCATATCGGGCTCCTTGCTCAGCAGGGGGTCTGCTTCTCCCTCTGTCCCTCCCCCCTCTCATGTGCTTGCTCTCTCTCATTCTCTCTCTCTCAAATAAATAAATAAAATCTTTAAAAAATAAATAAATAAATAAATAAATGGCTTTATTTGACGTCGTGGGAGCGAGCTTGCGTGAGTGAGGGAGGGGCAGAGGGGAAGAGAGAATCCCAAGCAGACTCCCCGCTGAGTGCAGATCCCAAAGCAGGGCTGGTTCTCACCACTCTGAGATCATGACCTGAGCCGAAAACAAGAGTCAGACACTTAACCAACTGGGCCCCCCAGGTGCTCCTGGAACATTTTCCTCAACCCAAAATGAAATCCCATGTCCATTAGCAGTCATTCCCCATTCCTCCTCTCTTCCCCCAGCGCTAAGCAACCATTAACTACTTTTTGTCTCTATAGATTTGCCTTTTCTGGACATTTCATATAAATGGAACCATATAACATACGGCCTTTTGTGTCTGGCTTCTTTCACTTAGCCTCATGTTTTAGAGGTTCATGTTGTGGCATCTGTCAGTACTTCTTTTTTTGTTGCCAAATAGTATTCCATTGTATAGCTGTATGCAGTGCAGTTTTAGAGAAAGTTTTCTGAAAATCAAAAAAACACAGTATAAAAATTTTATTGATATGTTCACACATGATGACTGTGAAGCATTTTGTGTTGCTTGTTATCTAAACAACCTTGTAAAATTTTTCTTAATTATTTTTAGATAGTAGTCATTGATTTCCATATTATTGGTCCATATTACTAGATTCTTAGCTTTGGAAAAAATAAGTGTTTTTTTTTTTTTTTTAAAGATTTTATTTATTTATTTGAGACAGAGAGAATGAGAGACAGAGAGCATGAGAGGGAGGAGGGTCAGAGGGAGAAGCAGACTCCCCGCCGAGCAGGGAGCCCGATGCGGGACTCGATCCCGGGACTCCAGGATCATGACCTGAGCCGAAGGCAGTCGCTTAACCAACTGAGCCATCCAGGCGCCCAAAAAATAACGGTTTTTACACATAAAGATCAAATTCTTTGTAAGAGCATGTGGAAAGATGTTTGTATCACATGTCTGTTTTAAGTTATATTTCATTGTTGTGGTCTCATCTTAAGTTTCTTTTTCTTTTTTTTTTTTCTTCAGGCTTTATTGAGGTGTAATTGACCAAAGTTATATATATTTAAAGTGTACATACAACATAATGATTTGATATACATATACTTTGGTCAGTTTACATATCCAGCACTTCACACAGTTATTTTTGTGTGTGGATGTTTGGTGAGAATGCTTAAGATCTACACTCTCAACAACTTTCATGTATATAATACAGTAATTTTTTTTTTAAGATTTTATTTATTTGACAGAGAGAGAGAGAGCAAGAGCAGGAACACAAGCAGGGGGAGTGGGAGAGGGAGAAGCAGGCTTTCAGCTGAGCAGGGAGCCTGACGCAGGGCTCGATCCCAGGACCCTGGGATCATGACCTGAGCTGAAGGCAGACGCTTAACAACTGAGCCACCCAGGCGCCCCTGTAATACAGTATTATTAACTATAGTAACCATGCTGTACATTAGATTCCTAGAACGTATTCATTTTTTTTTTTTTTTTTTTTATGAGAGACAGAGAGCATGAGAGGGAGGAGGGTCAGAGGGAGAAGCAGACTCCCTGCTGAGCAGGGAGCCTGATGTGGGACTCGATCCCGGGACTCCAGGATCATGACCTGAGCCGAAGGCAGTCGCTTAACCAACTGAGCCACCTAGGCGCCCGAACGTATTCATCTTATGACTGAAGGCTTATACCCTTTGACTAGCATCTCCCTATTTCTCTCCCACCCCAGCCCCTGATAACTGGCAACCATCATTCTACATTGTTTCTATGAGTTGGACTTTTTTTTTTAAAGATTCCACATACAAGTAAGATCATATGGTATCTGTCTTTCTCTGTCTGACTTATTTTCACTTAGCACAGTGTCCACTAGGTTCGTCCATTCTGGCAGGATTTCCTTTTATCTCATGGCTGAATAATCATTTTAAGTTTAAAAGTTAAAAATGAAATGCTTTTTCTGCATATAACAATACAAAATATATATATAGTCAGAAGTGACAAGTGCCTATAATTTCATCCTTCAGATAATGTAACTACTGTTAAAAGTTTGAGAGTAGGGGCACCTGGGTGGCTCACTGGGTTAAGCATCTGACTCTTGATTTTGGCTCAAGTCATGATCTCACGGTTGTGAGATAGAGCCCCATGTCAGGCTCTGTGCTGGGCGTGGAGACTGCTTAAGATTCCTTCTCTGCCTCCTGCTCACACTTGCTCTCTCTCCCTCTTAAAAAAAAAAAGTTTGAGAGTAATTATATTTCTCTATGTATATTGTAATTAATAGGATAGTAAATATTTTTACTGAGAGGTTTTTTTTTTAAGATTTTATTCATTTATTTGACAGAGAGGGAGATCACAAGTAGGCAGACAGGCATGCAGGCAGTCAGAGGGAGAAGCAGGCCCCTCAATGAGCACAGAGCCTGATGCGGGGTTCGATCCCAGGACCCTGGGATCATGACCTGAGCTGAAGGCAGACGCTTAACGGACTGAGCCACCAGGTGCCCCTACTGAGAGTTTTAAATGGTATCATATTATACCTATTGTAACTTATTTTTATTTATTTTTAATTTATTTAAATTCAATTAACATAGTGTATTATTAGTTTCAGAGGTTGAGTTTAGTGATTCATCAGTAGCATATAACACCCAGTGCTCATTATACCCTGTGCCCTCCTTAATGTCCATCATCCAGTTACCCCATCCCCCTCCCTCTCCCCTCCAGTAGCCCTCAAGTGTGTTTCCTATGATTAATAGTCTCTTATCGTTTGTCTCCCTCTCTGATTTCATTTTGTTTTATTTTCCCCTCCCTTCCCCTCCCTGTGCTCCACTGTTTTGTTTCTTAAATTCCACATATGAGTGAGATCATATAATTGTCTTTCTATGATTGACTTATTTCGCTTAGCATAATACCTTCTAGTTCCATCCACATCGTTGCAAATGGCAAGATTTCATTTTTTTGATGGCTGAGTAATATTCCATTTGGTGTGTGTGTGTGTGTGTGTGTGTGTACCACATCTTCTTTACCTATTGTAACTTTTAATCCTAACTTTTTTTTTTTTAGCTTAAAACTGGATGGTTTTACCTTTATATTATTTTTCTTAAATAAAAACGTTTCCAGGGCACCTGGATGGCTCAGTCATTTGAGTGACTGGAGATTTTGGCTCAGGTCATGATCCTCAGGGTCATGGGGTCAAGCCCCATGCAGGGCTCCACACTCAGCCGGGAGTCTGCTTGAGATTCTCTCCCTCTGTCCCTCCCCGCCACGTATGTGTGCACATGCATTCTCTCTCTCTAAAATAAATAAATAAATCTTTAAAGAGAAAATCTCCTCTGCATTTTTCTTTTGGAATTCAGCCCATTATTCAAACGCAGATGTGCTTGCTTCTCATTTTTTCAGGTCTTTAGGTTTCTATTTTATTCATAGTTCTTTGGCCAGCCAGAAAATAAAGTGATAATAACAAAGAGGCAAATTGTTTAATTTGGTTCATCTGTACTAATGATTTAATAGAGGAAGAAGTTGAAAATAAAGATTAAAATGAGATTGTGTCATCTCTGAGTTTTAGTTTTCATGTTTTTAACTATAATTTAAAGACTGTTTCTGAATAACTGACTTTTGAAAACAGATTATGCCCTGTGTTCTTTTAACCCTATCACCTGTACCCACTACCATATCTTCCAGACTCACCTGTTAGTTTAGGTTGTATTTCTTTTTTTGTCCCTAAAAACCCTTGGACTTTTGATAAACCTTCTTTGATTAATTATAGTCAAATTTGTGCTTGCCTCTTCCCTCTCAGATTAGATTATATGGAAATCGAATTGTGTGTGTATTTCTCTCTTATAGGCTATTTTACATAAGAAATTTTAATCTGGTTTCAAAATAATTCCTTAGATAATCTCCCATTAATGTCTAATAAAATTTAAAAATTTTCAAATCCAAGATATAATCGATTTCAGATAACTGAGTTCAATTTAAGCTTATACCTACATTTTTCTAGTTAGGATCTGCTTCTTACCTTTCTCTGCCTACCTGAATTATCTTGGATTCGCCAAGACCAGTTATACAGTACTCTGTTAACCTGAGACATTTTCTGTAGAGTTGTGTTTTTCTAACTATGTATGGTAAAAGACCAGTTTTTGTTCGTTTTTTAAAAATTTCCAATCCACCATGGATCAATACTTACATAAAATACAATAAAAGTAACTATTACAAAAAGGAAAGGCCTTCTCCTGCAAAAAATACATAGTACAAGATCCCTGATCATGTGCCTAAATGTCATGACAATGTCAAATTATCATAGTTTCTAAATGCTTACTTTTCTGTGCTTATTTTGTCACAGACTGGCTTGTTATGGGAACCACACTTGGAGAGTAGCACTGTTCTAGAACAGCAGTTCTCAGATATTTTGGTCCCAGAACCCCTTTTACTCTTAAAATTTGAAGACTCTAAAAAGCTTTTGTTTACATGGATTCTGTCTATTACTATTTATTTCAATTTGGAAATTAAAACTAAGAGAATTTAAAAATATTTACTAATTCATTTAAAAATCCATTATATGTTATCATTGTATTTTTATGAAAAACTATTTTCTCAAAAATATTACTGAAAAGAATAGTATCATTTTACATCATTGCAAATCTCTTTAATGTCTGGCTTAAGTGAAGATACTAGATTCTTGTATCTGCTTCTACATTCATTCTGTTACGATTTTTTGTTTTGGTTGAACTATATGAAGATAATCTGACTTCAGGCAGATGTGTAGTTGAAAAAGGATAGTGTATTTTAATAGCCTTTTTAGGTAATTGTGGATATATTTCTTTGATATTACACCAAAACTCAATAAGTGGTGGGCTAGTTCCAATATGGAATCTGAAATCATATCCATAAATTTTTTGTACTTTGTTACATTGAAATCCATTGGTTCTGTCTTGCACTTTGGATGAATCTTTTACCTTTCATGATTTTATAACATCATATATTGGCCATTTAAAAATTACTGGTTTTGGGGCGCCTGGGTGGCTCAGTTGGTTAAGTGTCTGACTTTCACTCAGGTCATGATCTCAGGGTCCTGGGATTGAGCCCACCCCCCGTGGGGCTCTGCACTAAGCATGCTTGTCTCCCCCCCACCCCCTCTGCAGGCACGCTCTCTTCTTTCTCTCTTTCTCAAATAAATAAAATTTTAAAAAATAAAAAATATTGGCTTTACCAAGTGAGACATATCTTCCAAATGTTGACACATCCTTCTATAGATTTTTTTTTTCTTTAGAGTGTGCACAGGAGCTGGGGGACGGGCAGAGGGAGAGAGAATCTCAAGCAAGGCTCTGATCTCACGTTCCTGAGATCATGACATGACCTGACCTGAGCTGAAATCAAGAGTTGGGTGCTTAATCGCTGGCCACCCAGGGGCCCATCCTCTATAGATATTTTTAAAATCACATTAATTTATATGACCAGTTATTTCATCAGAAAATTCTTTGATTATTGGGAAGTTGGAAAACTCAGGTTTTCCAAAATTCTAATTTTTGCTTGAAAGATCAAATTTTGTCATTGGCAACAAATACTGTCAGTTGATTTCCTTGAAATAGCAAACTTGCTTTGTTCTTTTTTGAGGAAATACTTGCCAGATGCTCAAGTTCAAATAACCACAGTTTTTCTGTCAGTCATTCTTTCAAATAAAAATGATGTTTTATGAAAAAGTGGCCAGTGATCTTGCAACTCAATCACACAAGTACTTTCCCTCAAGATAACTGTCACACTTGAGTAAGCAAAAGCGCTTTATGCATACTTCCCGTTCCATCATGCAGAATATTAAAAAGACAGTGTCCAAAGGTTGAAATTCAGTGAAATTAATCATTTTTACTACTTCATCAAGGACATTAAATAAAACTGGCTTTTTGTTTTGTTTTAACTGCCAGTATGTGGCTATGAAGAATGTGATACTAGTATTGTTTGGAGTCACTCACTGTCTTTATTTGTGCCAACGTGCCAGCAGTCTTACCCACCATTGTTCTTGCCGTATGAAGTGCAAATGCCACCAACTGAAAAGATGGTAGCATCTTGGTATTGTTATGAAGATAGTTTTGACCTCACAGGATCCCTGAGTCAGTGGCCTCCTCTCCATCCCCAAGTCTATATAGCCCACTTCTATATAGCCAGAAAAGCAATTTGACTAGCACTTTTAAAGTCCAAGAAAATATATTATATATATATTTTAAAGATTCTATTTGAGAGAAGCGAGTACCCACGAGCGGGGGAGGGGAGGCAGAGGGAGAGGGAGAAGCAGACGCCCCACTGAGCAGGGAGCCAACATGGGGCTCGATCCCAGGACTCTGGGATCATGACCTGAGCCGAAGGTAGACACTTAACTGACTGAGCCACCCAGGCGCCCCTGTTACACATTTTTTGAAGAAAAAATTATTTATTCCCAGATTTGTTTGTAAAAGGGTTTGAGACAAGCAAAAATAAGTTGTGTAACCAAGGTAACAAATCTGATAATTAGCAGAATTTCTGATTTTCTTTCTCTTAAAATTTGCTGGACTAATTTTAATCATTTGGGAGTGATTTTTTTTTACACTATTACTTGTGTAATTGGCAAGTTTTGGATTATATCTTCAGACAATCCAAAGCGTACAAGTTTTAATAGGCGTGATACTAGGGAACCTGGCTTAGGTTCATGTTTTTGGCAGAGTATATGTGGATGCTTATGTTCTGAAATGGTTAATAAGAATTTTTGCTTACAGGTGCCCGGGAGTATCACGTCCAGTTTTTTAGCAACCAGCCAGAGAGGGCATGGGTTCATGAAAAGCGAGTACGAGAGTATAAAGGTCATAAACAGTATGAAGAATTATTGGCTGAAGCAACCAAACAAGCCAGCAATCACTCTGAGAAACAAAAGGTATCTGACAACATATTAACATTACCAATCGAATATGGTTTTTAGAGGATTCAATAATTTAATAGAAGTTTTCATACTTGATTTCAGATAGCTGTTAACCTAAGTCCAGTTTTAATAATTTATTGTATGTCAGTAAGTTTTATATTTTATATAAACAACATTAGAATACTATTAAAAACTTGAACTCTGCTTAGTACAGTGTTGGATTCTATTTTTGAATTGAATTAGTGTACATAAGACTAGTAGATGCTAGTGAAATGTGGATTTTGCCAGGGAGTTTTATTCTTTTTCCTATTTCATTATCTTTACATAATTTCCTTTATTCTTACCTAGTAAAATTGTTTTGTGAAAGTAAAGTTTCTAAAATATTCAGTGAGTACCTACTGTGAGACGGGCACTATTTTAAGCATTTTGTGTATATTAATTCATTTAATCTCCATAACAACTTAAGTGGCGTAGACACCATTATTCCTATTTCTGCAGATGAAGAAATCGAGGCACAGACAGCTTAAGTAACTGGTTCAACCAAGGTCACACTTAGTGATAGAACCAAGAAATATGTTTGTGGTGGTGGATATTTTAGAATTATGACATCAGCTCCTGATAATCTATGTGGTTGACATTTTTAAACTCAACTAATTTTAGGGTGGGTCTCTTGTAATTCAGAAATTTGTCATACTTTTACACTTTAAAAGCTAAATTTGATCACAGAGGACTTTGATTAATTTTATCAGACAACATTTTACAGATTTATACACCAGCGTTCCACATATACCATCCCTTCTCATAGTTTCGTTTGCTAATTTTGGGCTACCTCAGTCTAACTCCCTGGATAATTCCTGATGGCTTTGGTCATCAGAAGTTTTCTTATCTGTCTGGCCAACTCAGAGTCTTCTGAGCAACAGTGAAGGACACCTGTGGAAATTGGTTCAGGTTCATTTTTTCTCTCAAACATTCCTTCTTTCCTATATCTTGTCAACTTTCATTTGTTCCTCTGGGCTCTCTCCTTTCTCTGCATTCTGCCCCTGTTTGCATTATGGTACAAACTACCAGCACAAATGCAAACTCTGCCATTTGCTCTGTTGTGATCTCTGTAGCACCCCTGAGCTTTAGGGTGTCATTTTTAATGTTGGTGTTTTATTGGCCATTGAAAGTAATCGTTCTGCAATCTCTCTTCCCTTTGCCCTCCTTGCTAGCTTCTTATGAACATAACGTGAGGACAGCTCCCTCTTTGAGGGACTTGTCCAGCAGAGTGGTCAACGAAAAAGGATGTGTAAGAGAGAGTAGACCTGCATATCATCTGATAGTAATACTGACTTACCAAAGTTAGGGAGTTAGAACATTTCATGTATTTGACTGAAGAACCTGAAGATATTTATTTATGTTACCTGGAAAGATGACAGGATCACATGGGAAATACATATTGGTTTAAATGTACCAATTAGATTGAAGAGTATCTGATCATGCCTGTGTCTTTTATATGCCTGGGTCTTTTTTTAGATTCGGAAACCCCGACCTCAGAGAGAACGTGCTCAGTGGGATATTGGCATTGCCCATGCAGAGAAGGCATTGAAAATGACCCGAGAGGAAAGAATAGAACAGTATACTTTTATCTATATTGATAAACAGCCTGAGGAGGCTTTGTCCCAAGCAAAAAAGAATGTTGCCTCCAAAGCTGAAGTTAAGAAAACCCGAAGACCAAGGTCAGTGCTGAATACTCAGCCAGAACAGACCAATGCAGGTGAGGTGGCCTCCTCTCTCTCAAGTACTGAAATTCGGAGACAGAGCCAGAGGCGGCACACAAGTGTGGAAGAAGAAGAACCACCTCCTGTTAAAATAGCCTGGAAAACAGCTGCCGCGAGGAAATCTTTACCAGCTTCCATTACAATGCACAAAGGGAGCCTGGATTTGCAGAAGTGTAACATGTCTCCGGTTGTGAAGATTGAACAAGTGTTTGCTCTTCAGAACGCTACAGGAGATGGGAAATTTATCGATCAGTTTGTTTATTCAACGAAGGTACCTCCTTTTTTCATGGGTGTTTTGGGGGAACATTATTTAATAAGTAGTCAACCTTAGCATTTAAAAAGAAACCCTACAAACAAGACAAAGTCATGATTTAAATACCCTTTTATCCGCTGCATTTGAAATGTACAGTGAGTTTACTGTGTTTAAGAGGGGGCAAAAAAGACAAGCAAAAAGGCTATGTTTTCCTTCTTTTTTTCCCTCTTTTGTAATATCCCCATCTGTACTAGATTAATCTTGAGCTGTGCAGCCAAAATTGAGCTTAACTCCCTAAAGTTTTGGAAAAAAACTCGGCACTTTGCCTGTTTCCAGTTTGTATAGTTAGTTTTTCTTAGCTGCAAAGTGTGCTTCTTCTTATATTATTTTTGTCAGTTATCTGAATTAACCATTGTAATAATTATACCTGCTGATCTGTTTGGTTGCACCGGCAATTTTGTTAGACTCATGTTCACTTTGGATAGCTAATGCATTTAAGAGAAATTCCAGAACTGTGTTTGTTCTGTAACAATTAACTGTGGTGATAGCGTGGGTAATGGGGTGAAAATACCTCTTCAAATTGAGTATCTCCATCAGCCAGCCCTGAACCTCCATTTAGGGCACTTATATTTTAGCTTTTAGACTTTAAAATTGTGTCATAACATTTGTAATGTTTATTCCACATACCTCTTCACTGTCCTCCAAATCCTTACCACAGTTGTGGGCTTGTGAATTCAATTTAGCGGCACCTCGTGGGTGTGTGCTTTTAAAGAACTCTGCTTATTTCCTAACATTGTCATATGCACATGAAAATAATTAAAGTATGCCTCATCAGTGATATATTTTTCCAAGTTTTTATTTAAATTCCAGGTAGTTAACATACAGTGTAATACTAGTTTCAGCTGTAGAATTTAGTGATTGAACACTTATATGCGACACCTTGTGCTCAAGTGATACTATTTTACTAGAGAGGAGTACAAGGGTTCTCTATTAGTTTGTTTCTGACTGTAGGTTCAGCTGATTTCAGTAAGACTAGACTACTTGGAAAGGCTTAAGTTAGAGGGCGCCTGGGTGGCTCAGTTGGTTAAGAGACTGCCTTCGGCTCAGGTCATGATCCTGGAGTCCCAGGATCAGAGTCCCGCATTGGGCTCCCTGCTCAGCAGGGAGTCAGCAGGGAGTCTGCTTCTCCCTCTGACCCTCCCCCTTCTTGTGCTCTCTCTCATTCTCTCTCAAATAAATAAATAAAATCTTTAAAAAAAGAAAGGCTTAAGTTACAGGCTCCACTTGGTTCTACTGACAGCTTGGAATAGCAAACGAATACTCTGCATCTTTTTTTAATGCAAATTGGCTTCATTCTTGGAGCTAGATTTTATCTGCATTTGGATATACAAATCAAACTTTGTCACCCCACTCCAAAGAGTGCAATTTAAATGAAATTTGAGATAAAGTTGTCTTTTGTTTATTTATTTAAACTTCGGAAAAAGATTTATTTATTAGCGAGAGAGTGCCCCCACACATGAGGGGCAGGCAGGCAGGGGCAGAGGGAGAGAGAGAAATCTCAAGCAGACTCCCCGCTGAGCATGGAGTGGGGGGGTAGGGTCTCAATCTCATGACCCTGAGATGACCTGAGCCAAAATCAAGAGTTGGACACTTAACTACCTGAGCCACCCAGGCGTCCCAAAACTGATCTTTTTAAAATGAACATCTTAAAAATACAAATATTTACAAAACACTCCTTTATTTCATTGTATTAAAAATACCTAAAATGAGACAGAGCTATAATTGTAGCTGCCTTCTATCTGCTTCAAGTTGCTTATTGGGTACACATTTTGGTCATCATGAATGTCAGATTTCTGTACCTAAGGATATTCTTGTCTTTTAAGACATGAGTGTAGTAGGGTACTTAACCAAATGAGAATGACTCCAGTTCTTTTCCTGTGATGAGGTAACGGGAGAGACTATTCAGACCAGAAAACATTTTGGTTTTGACAGAAAACTAGGTGATACGGTTTCATTTTTTTAGTGATACGCCTCATGTGGAGTCGTTTTTTTTTTTTTCTCACATAATCTCGTACATTTTAGAATACATCCTGATGACTTAATAAAATTGCTCTGGTAATGGTGAAGATGATAAATTAACTGCAAAGACCGTGTAAAATTCAAGCAAATCATGACCATCTTAAGCTGTCTTTGTAAGCCAACGACGCCATTTGCCTGGTAATCAGCTGTTTTTTATTTTGTCTTATTTTAAAGGGAATTGGTAACAAAACAGAAATAAGCGTCAGAGGACAGGACAGACTTATAATTTCTACACCAAACCAGAGAAATGAAAAGGCAACTCAGAATATATCATCTCCTGAAGCAACATCTGGTCCTACAGGTGGGTAAGGAATGAAGAGTATAGTATATAGTAGGGTATATATGTATTTTGAGAGGTCATAGTTCTGTTCTGCTATAATATAGTAGCTGTGTTCCTAAGAAATTTTCAGTTATCAAAATCAAATTACATTAAAAAAATTGAGTTATAAAAGTAGTTACTTCAATAGGAAAGAACGGTTAAGGGGCTAGGGAGCTTTATTCATAGTAAGTTATTTTTCCTATAGGAGTTTAAGTAATAAGGCTTTGTAATTAAAAGAGTATAGTTATGAAATCTGTACACATCTGAGTAAATGCACCATTTGATTATCTCTCTTTGCATGAAAATAACAGCTTTACTTTTCTAGCACTATTAACACATTCTTACCATTTCCTCTTTCATCTCTTACTAGAAACTAATTTTCAGATGCCCATGTTCTTTTTATTATTCTTAGGTGTACTAGATGTTAGTAAGTAGGGGACTAGGGCCTAACTCTCCTATTATAATTTATATATTATAATCTGTTCTCTGATTAACAGATACCATGAATTGAAAATCAAACTATATTATTCTTGTTTAAAATAGAAATGCCTATATAAGGTTATGCCTTTGGAATGGTCAAAGTAATTTTTGTTAAGGGACTGACATACTAAGAATCTTATAGTTTAACTGAGGGTCTGGTGGGTTTGGTTTATATAACAGTATTACTGTTTCGTACAGCCATCAAGCAAAGAGTTAGATTGTCAACTGGTTTGGTCATTTGGAATTTTAGTTTAGGAGAAACAAGTTTGTTTCACCTTGTTCTTTTAAAAAAATGTTGGAATCATATCAAAGAAGGGATCGAGTAATTTTCTAGAAGGATTAAAGTCTTGAGAACTGAGGTAGTAGCCTTGAATCAGTAGTAACTCAGGCAGAATTGTGATTGAGTGGCACGAAGGGGCAAATATTTTTGTAAGGGAAACTTTGAGTAAGATTCTTATTATTATAAGAGCTAAAATAAAAGCAATCACTGTTCAGGAAAGAACTTGGGCTAGCTTTCTTTAAAAAAAATGTGAAGGGGGCTACAAGACAGGGAGAGGTGGTAGCAAGGGAGATGGGGCATATGGGGCATACAAAACATTATGCCTTTATCCAAATTTGAGTTGGGAAGGGAAGCTGCATTAAAATAAGGAGAGAGTAGCAAAGTCCAGAACCAGATTTGCAACTTGTATCATTTCACAATACTGTATAAAAAAATGAAATTATGATGTTAAAGAAATGAATAAATGGACTTAAACAATTTTGCATTAATTAGCCATAATTGAAAACATTTGTTCCCTTCTTTGAAGATTAAAAGAATCTTTTGGCCTCAGCTCTCCAGTCAGGTACATCAATTTTGTTATCTTTCTTTACATTAAACTGTTGTGATTGATCTGATTTAAGTGTGATACTTAGCCTAGGGGGGATCTTTATTTAAATATCTACATTCTCCTATTCAGGGAGAAAATAAACTCTTCATATTAGATTGATCTTAAATAGTATACTTTTATTTTTAATAGAGTTTATTTTTTTCCTTCCCCTCAGCTACTGAACGTTTTCTTTTCACGTAGTCTTTTCGCTGTAATATTTAAGTTTTGCCATGAAATTTTTTTTTAAGTGGAAGGTTCTAATTCTTTATATCTGGAAAAAGCTCAGTTTCTTCTGTAGGCAGGCGCTATATTTAGGGTGTAAATTAATGAGTGCTTTAAAGCTTTGACCTTGGTTTAAATTTGGTTACCAGCGAGCGTATTTTGCCTTTTTAAATGACCATTTTGCTTCTTGTGGAAATAACTTCAGTAGTTGAAAAGTGAGAGAAAAGACTATCTCCTTTCAGGAACCAGTTGTATCATCTCGGTTGGTGTTAACTACTTAGAATTCTTGAGCCTTTTCTTAGTAAGTTTAGGGGGCACGTAGAGTGTGTGGCACTGCTAATTTCTGTGATTTGAAGAATTGTATTTGCCTTTATACTAGATTTCTAAGCTATTTTCCAAGTTCAGAGACGCTCACCTCCTCTCAAGACAAGAATGTAGTACTTTTTAGTGGTTTTAAATGTAGTAGATTTTATGTGTTCTTCGGGTAGCTTTCAGAACAATTATAAGAAGTCATGTTGCCTTATTTCCTATAAGATAGTAGATCAAATACCGTCTGTACTTAATGGAAGTCATGTTGTCATCATCAAAACAAGTAAAGCTATTTTGTTTGTTTTAAGCAGTTCTATTTTCATTTTCCTCTTTCCTGGTAGGTACTTGAATATTGATGATTTGATTATATTAAAGTCTGGATTTCTGGGATACTCAGGTGCCTGTGAGGGTAGGATATCTGTTGTCTTAGTGAACATTTCCATCAGTGTAAAGCAGAGTGAGCATGAAGGAAGGAGCCAACACCTTCATTTGTGACTTTTCTGCTAGAAATCAACACAGCTCAGGAACAATATATTAGTATCACACTACCTCCTTCTTCCCCAAAACAGACATAGTGCGATCCTTCTTTATTTTGGCTTTGAACTAAGGAAGGAAACCATTTATACATAGGCAAGAACAATGAAACCACAAAATATAAAGGTAATGTGGAAGGTTTTACTGAAGTAGCTTCTGCCTGCTTTGATAAGAGCTATCTCCCTTGGCAAGGTGTGGAAGGGTGATTATGTAGGAAGGACCATGTAGGTGGTCCTAGCGCTGAGAAGATGGAGAACAGCTGTGCTGCAGGCATCGTTCCTTCTCAGGATTGCAGAATGAATCATCCCTGACTTAGTGTTCTTTCTAATGGTGGTCCTCATTCTAAGTTTTATCCTGTCCAAAATGGGGTCCATGTGAGTTGTTTTTCTGTTTACTTCCAAAGAATTTTACTGTTTAAAAGTATTACTTAGTTTCTATTTTACTATTTAACATGAAAAACCTTGCTAACTTGTTTCAAAAAGTTTTTCATAACTCATTATTTCTAAAGCGTAACAAGTCCCTTGACATCCAAATTAATGATTTGGTTTTGGCCACATCTTTGTGCCTTTTTCCTCTGTTTTTGTTAATAATATAACAGTAGCAAAAACTCATACAGGTACACCAAGCACCACTAAACATTTTACATATAGAATTAGTTTAATTCATTTGTTAAAATTAAAAATATGTAATACTGACTGAATTTTTAGTGATTTATAATTGAAAGACCAAAAGTAAAACAAAACAATTACAATTAGAAAACAAAGTAATGGATAAGAAAAGCAGGGAATTGGGTCAAATCTTAATTACATGAATGTCAAGTCATCCTTAAATGAGTTTTTTTTGTTCCTTTAAATCATCTCTTAGGCTCAGTAGAAAAGAAGCAACAGAGAAGATCGATTAGAACTCGTTCTGAATCAGAGAAATCCACTGAGGTTGTGCCAAAGAAGAAGATCAAAAAGGAGCAGGTTGGCTTCCTACATGTAGAGAGTTAAAACATTGTATTTGTAAATGTTGTGGCTTATCTGGTTTCTTAAAAGAAAGAGAAACTTTCCCCAAACTGGGTTTCCTTTTTCTGGACTATCTTATGCTTCTGTCCTGGTGAGTTCCAGTGCCTAATTCTAATACAACCATCCCTGTGATTCTGCTTCAAGCATTTTCACAGAAAATAGGCTTCAGGAGATGGGAAGCCAGTGGTACAAGACTCTTAAAGAATTCCTCACATTTATTTTGAAATTTCTGTTATGAGCAAAGTGATTTCATGTTTTCATGATTTTTATTTGGAACCATCATTGAGTCCCCCCTGCCCTTTTAAATTTTGATTTTTTGTTTAAGCTGCTGGTATGTATTGTTTTTATTTTCTAAACAAATCTAATTAATTTAACTATGAGAGTTCTATTTAAGACACAGATAATCATAGATGATCTGGTTTTTCTGTTGGTATCACAGATTTTTTGGAATGTTATTTTCCCAGTGGATTGGCACTCACCTGTGATTGGGTTATCAGAAACACCATTTAAGTAAAAACAAAAAAGAGGAGGGAGATTTGACTGAAGGGTATTAAACCAGTGTAATCAATGTAGTAATACGCATATGAAATTACCTGTTCAAAGAAATTTTTAGAAACCATTATTCCTTGAAATTAAACTCACAATAAGAATTTTTCCAAATTTTTTAAAGTGGAAGAATATCCATTTTTTATAGCCCAGACAGCTGCTGTTAAACAAAAAAGAATTCTGAATAGTATTCCAATAAGCTTTATATTTTTAAAACCACTTAATATGGAAGTGTGGACTTTTCTATTCAAATTATTTCCTTCATAATTTAAATTTCCAAACTTAAAAGGTGATTTTGTGGGTGCTCTATGGTATCTCCAAGCATGTAAAACAATTTTCCCAGAAATATTTAACTAAAATTTAAATAATATACTAATTTGTCACTCATTCACCATAATTAACTTTCATACTTAGGAAATTATATTCCAAAAAATCTTTCTAAGCTCTTGCAAATCTATAGCATTAATTACCAAAACAAGGTTGTGATTTTTCCAGCTGGTTCCCAAATTCAGTCTGTGACCAGTTTAAAATTAATAAGCAGAATGAGTATAAAAAGCGGGACAAATTGTTAATGCCACTGTGTTATAGTTAGTAGTAGAACAATAACAGTGATTGTTTAGAAGATTTTATATTTGTATTACTAATTGTATCTTATAAAAGCGCTTCTGTTGTATGTTTTTTTACCTGTTGTAAAAAAAATAAAAATTTTTTTTAAAAAGCTTAGAACAATCCTTAAATATTTACAAAATGTGTTTCAACATGCATATCTCACCACATCTTAAAGAAACATAAAATTCAATTCATAGCTAAAACAGGAACTCCTCCAAACAGCATCCTTTCTTTAATTCCAATGGTTCAAGCCTCAAATTACCACGTGTTTTACATATACATTGGCAGAATAACTTCTGATCTCGCTCTCCTAATGTAGGATCAAGACACTGTTCATAAGACACTCAAGAAAGTGCTTTTGCAATATCACAAACTTATTTTCTTAAGTTTGTACTAGCAGCAAAAGTATTGAGCTTCCAGCTGTATGGAGCCCTGTAGCACTCTCTACAGAGAGGGTCCTGATTCCCAGCAACTTAGCTGTGAGTGCAGGCGCGGAAGGGTCTTAAAGTGGCGTGAGTTACATTAACCTGAGTATCATAGTAAGTAAAAATTTATCCTAACGTCTTTGGGGCGGGAGGGGTTTATAGCAACATTGGGGCTGGTTGCAGAAACAACCCCTCTCCTGCCTCCCAGACACTGAGGAAAGGATTCTTGTTCTCTTCATATACCAAGGGAATGGTGGGAAAAGTCTTTGCTAGAGAGCATGTGGCTGTGTGTTGTCACTTGGAATTCAGCATAGGCAGCTAGGATTTAAACCCTCCCTGACCTTGAGACAGAGAACTTTACCCAGAAGATGGGACGGAGTTCAGATTTCAGATACATTAATCACTCATCATTACTTAGATTGATGGAAGTATTGTTTTTTTCCCTCTGTTAATTAAAAGTGAAAAAAAAAAATTCCTTGTTAATGGTATATTTTTCTGTCCAAACAGGTTGAAACAGTTCCTCAGGCTACAGTGAAGACTGGATTACAGAAAGGTGAGTTACTATAATGTTGCCTTGCATTTCCTTGATTAAAACCAATTTTTAAGAATTACTTATTTGTACTTCATGTATTTTTGTTTGTCTCTGTAAATCACTGTTGTTGCTCTTCAGTCAAAAATTTATGTGAAACTGAAGTATTTCCTGGTGTGTGTGTGTGTATGTATGTGTGTGTGTGTGTGTGTGTTTTAGAGTTGATCTTATTCTGTACCTCCATGTGTAAAGTCTTACTTGTTTTTGTAAATTGGAGAACACCATGTAGACTTGATACTGTTTCCAACTTTTCTCCATAAGATTCTGGGGTTTCACTGGTTTATAAACTAGGGATGTGACGAATCCATTTTTTTTGGTATTCGACTGAATACCGAATAGTAGCTATTAATGTTTGTCAAACATGGACTATGACAAATCAGACAAGACAACCTGATTGAAAAAAAATCTTGCCACGTTTATTTTGACAGTGCTGTAAAATCTTTTTTTTTTTAATTAAAATGATTCGTAGCATATTTATGGCCATTATTAGATGACCTTATGCGAATCTATTTGAGATATGCACAAAGTTTAAGAAACCTTAAACTTATATCCGTATTTTCTGTGTGCAATTTGACTACAGTACAAACTCCATAGCATGATTCGTGCGTTTTTGGTGAGATCATTCAAACTGTATTTAATACCTGTAGTTTACTCTGGGCAAATTGCATTATTTAAAAAAAAAAAAAAACACCAGCCTCTCTGCATTCTCGGGGAGAAGTCTGCAGCGATGGTCTCCGTGGAGATCCTCAGCAGAACTGAACAGCCTCTCGGAGGGAACACTGCTTGGCGGAGCTCCAAGAAAAGACATCGCGATCGCTGCGAGATTAGGAGGCCTGATTGCGTTGTGTTTCCACCATTCCACAGGGTCGGCGGACCGGGGAGTGCAGGGCTCTGTCAGATTCAGTGACAGCTCCGTCTCCGCAGCGATTGAGGAAACTGTGGACTGAGATTCCTGTACAATTTCATCCCAGAAACTCCAGACTTGGAGTCTCCATGCAAGATTTCTTTGTCGGCGGCTCGATAAACAGTTTCTTTGTTTTCAATTTTGATTTCGCCAATCATCATTATTGGCATTTTCCTGCCTGGTTTCTTCTTCAAGACTCTGAACGATTGCTTTAACATTCAGATGATTTTTTTTTCTTTTTTTTTTTCTTTTTTTTTTCGGTCTGAGCTGGATGGGTACAGCTTAAATCATGGGTCCAGCCTAAAAACCACCGTTTAACTTACACTGATCAATTTCAACATGGACTGTTTTTGTTTTTTTGTTTTTTGTTTTTAAATAAAGCATCATTAATGCACATCTGCAGGGTTTTGCCAAACAGCCCAAACTGTATACATTACAATCATTAAAAGCTCTTATTTTTTTTAATATTAGTGCCGTTATCATGGAGAACAGCATGGCAGCTGTCTTTGGCAGTCTGTCATTTTTCTAGCATTTTCAGAAACTCATCGGAAATGGCGGTACCTGTGTTTTCCCTTCGAAAGCCTCTCAGTACAGCACTCCTGTTCCTCTGTTAAAACTCCTTGTTAATCCAGTGATCTTTTAGGCCAAGGAAATACTTTGTGGTGGTGTTCTGGGTCCACACACCAGCAATGAAGGAGATAGATTTGTGTACTTGTGTTTTTTAATCAGCGTTAACATGGGCAGGCACCCTCATTTATAGATGTAAGGAAACATTCAGTGAAAAAACTTGTAGAATGGGATGTGATAACAAGGTTCCAGTAATCTGAGCAGTCTAAAGAGGCCCACATCCTCCACCACAGAACATGGCTATATACCAAGTGCTACTCTCACTCAGCCTGTTGCGGATCTTCATGGCCTCAGGAGACTTGTTTCTCCATGGTCTCTTCTGGACTGCACACTTCCACCATAGCTTGCTGGGCTGATCTAGATGTCTGTTTGTTGTATGGAAATTTTGGGGGAAAAAAATCCAAAACACAAACTGTGGGTTGAAATATTAACCGTCTCCTTGGTTCCCTGGTATTCACCGTGCCTGATCTGCACATTTCATCGTGGCTGTTTCTGTATAGCCTATACTGCATTAGCCCAAGAGATTGTTGCTTTGTAACTTTTTGCACTATTGTTTTGGCTGGATTTGTATTACACACAGTTTTAAAAAAATTCCACACTATTCTCTGCCTTTTTTTTTTTTTTTCATATTTATTCCTTCCCGCACAAATTCCACATAGAGGCCTCTCATCCAGCTCTTCGTGATTTGGCTGCACTTGAACATTGATTGTCCGTTACAACCCTCAGCAATGTGCCTCCTAAATGGCATGACATATGTAGATGTGCTGCAGCACTTGTTAATGGTCACAATAAATGCCACTTCACCAAGGAAGTCTCAGATGAACAATTATGAACATCCAAAATTTATTCGGGGGGCAATAATCAACTGAATTGCAAAATTCGGGGGAAAATGGCACTATCCGTGTACGAATCGAATACAAATCAAAGATTTGTCACATCCCTAATAAAAACAAGATGGAGATGTCTCTGCGACCATATTTGTAAGCTACACAGTGTGTTGGGTTTTATGTCTTCCCCCTCCAAATTGAATGGTTCTTTGGATTGCTCCAAATCAATCGGCTATCCTGTAGTTTTGATAGAATTGGTTTTTAGCTTGGAACTTGGGCTCTGTTGACTGAAAATAGCTTTAGAGCAGGAGCACTGAATTAAATGTTTTAATAGAGCGGCTGTAAATTAAATCACTCACTATCAGGAAGGTCAGAAGCTTCTGAAGTTTTGACTCGTGACTTCAGTATTACAAAGAGAGCTGTGCTTTTTTCACACTACAGATGAGTTTGGGGAAAGAAAGAATCTCCCACAAAAAAAAAAAAATGAAAACAACAAACCTTAAGCACTATTTTAGGATTAATTTCAGTATGTTGTATTAAGGTGCCAGCGAGATTTCAGATTCCTGTAAACCTCTAAAGAAAAGGAGTCGCGCCTCAACTGATGTAGAAATGACTAGCTCAGCATACAGAGACACATCTGACTCCGATTCTAGAGGACTGAGTGACCTGCAGGTAAATATGTTCAAGGCTCGGGGCACAGTGCTCTCTTTTGCTTTGCAAGATGAACAAAATGCTTTGCCTGACTTATTTGGGGAGATTGGGGAATTTTTTAAATACTCAGGGAACAAATCATTTTGGTTATTTTGTAATTTACAAATGTCTTAATTTTGCTGATCTCTTATGTAAGAGAAACATAGTTTCTGTATTGTAAATTTTAACGATAATTTTTCTCAAAACATCAGGTATATGGTACCCAGGGGTTTTTACAAAGAAAGAAACAAAAAAGAGATATCAAGGTTTATTTGAGCATATCTTGCTAGGATTTTCATAGCTCCTCACTTGGAGGAAATTTTTGTTTTATTTTTCTTAAAAAGTGCTATGTTTTCCATGTAGGTAGGCTTTGGAAAGCAAGTAGATAGCCCTTCCGCTACTGCAGATGTAGATGTTTCTGATGTGCAGTCCGTGGATTCAAGTTTGTCAAGAAGAGGTGTTGGAGTCAGTAAGAAGGACACTGTGTGTCAGGTAGGCAAGCGCCGGATAGCTTGAAATAATTGCTGTAATATTCCACCGATAATACAGTTAACCTCCTGCTGGACAGAGTAATATCTTTCTAAATTATATTACTTTAAAGCTATAGGTCCTAAAGCCTTTTCTGGGTCTCTTCTGCACATGCAAGTGCCCATCTTCATTGTGATACTCAGTTTTTAATTAGAAGTAAATGGGGGGCACCTGTCTGGCTCAGTCAGTAGAGCATGCAACTCTTGATCCTTGGGGTTGTGAGTTCAAGACCCATGTTGGGCCTAGAGCTTACTTACGAAAAAAGTAAATGGCAGATGATTTATTTCAAAAAACATTTTCTTAAATTTAAGTTGGTATTGCCTTTTTTAATGTGTATTTACCCTTTTTGAAAAATACTGTTTTGCCCTGTGAAGAAAAGTTAAAGTATTGCACATTCCAAAGAAGGAATCATGGAAGATCAAGTATGCCTGTTAAACTTTATACCATATTGGGTCTGGAAATAGTTATCTAGTTCAGTGGTTCTTTTTTCCCTTTTTTTTTCCTTAATGTATTAAATATAGGAGTCTTCCTATGTTTTTATTATTTTTGTCATGATGAGCACCGGGTGATATATGGAATTGTTGAATCACTGTATTATACACCTGAAACTCATATAGCACTGTGTTAACTAACTGGAATTAAAATTAAAACTTTAAAAAAATAAAAATAAAAAATTAACTTCAGTGATTCTTCAAGTGAGGGCCAAGGACCAGCAGCATCAACATTGTCAGGATACTGGTTAGAAATGCAAATTCTTGGACCCTACCATAGGCCTGCTGAATCAGCAACTGTGGAAGAGGAACCAGTAATCTGTGTCTTAAAAGGCCCTCCAAGTGATTCTGATGCCTGCTAAAGTTTTAGAACTACTGCTTTTTGCCATGTTACAGATCTGTGAAAGCTCTGGTGACCCTCTGATTCCTTGTGAGGGAGAGTGCTGCAAACACTTTCACCTGGAGTGCCTGGGATTGGCATCACTCCCTGATGGAAAGTTCATCTGCGTGGAATGTAAAACCGGTAAGTTTACTTAGTTTGATAGATATGAAAAGACAGGTAGGGAGGAATGTGCCATGCCAGCCCCCATGACATCTAATTCTCTTACCACTTTTATGTAGCTCTCATTCTCCACTCCCGTAGATATTTCAACAAATTAAGACCATTCAGGGATTGGGATTCCTAAGATCAAAAGAGTAGTTAGCAATATTATTGTCAAATTTCCTCCTACTGGTGCTTTTACTGTAAAATCTGTGAAATCATTGAGATGGATTTGTGTTTTATCGAAACAACTATGCAAAATAAGTAGATTGAATTATTTTTTAGATGGGTGTGAGAGTTTTGTGTTAAATAAAAAGTCCCTTGACTTTAATAGACTGGAATAAGCATCAATCACGAACTATAACCATGGTGATTATATTTTTATTGGAAAGGTGCAGCTACTGGAAATTGTTTTTTAGACATTGGAAGTTTTGGATTCACCATTTTTTTCTTATCCCCCTGCCTCGTATAGACTACTACTGATCAAAACAATTTGCAGAGAAAGAAAGTTGAACACTTTACCCAACGTCAAAAGACAACATATAATGAAACTGGGATTTAAATCCAGGAAGTAGCTTAACCCCAGAGTCCTTACTCTTTACTGTTGCCTTCTACCACCTTGACTAAGTAGGGTGAAGATTGTATTTCGTAGCCATATGAAACAGACACATACATAACACATGTAAAAATTAAGCTATAAAAGCTGTTTTGAACATATAACTTATATGTTCCCCTGTATTTTTATTTATCACATTTAGACTCTGCAGTAAAATTTTTGAACAGTTTGCCAACTGGCAGCCTAAAGGTCAGATTATCTACCCATTGTTTTATTTGGCCTTCAAAATGTGTTTTCGATGTGTGAACATGGAACAGGCACGTATTCCTAGTTCCCCACATTCCCTACCATTCCCTTTTCTAAAATCCTATCACTCCAGGCATTTATGTAATCTACCTGGCCCCTTAAGCACTTAAGTTGCAATCTCTGATACAAACTACTGATAAAGGGGCACCTGGGTAGCTCAGTCGTTAAGCATCTGCCTTCAGCTCAGGTCATGATCCCAGGGTCCTGGGTTCGAGCCCCACATCGGGCTCCCTGCTCAGCAGGAAGCCTGCTCCTCCTCTCCCACTCCCCCTGCTTGTGTTTCCTCTCTCGCTGTGTCTCTCTCTGTCAAATAAATAAATGAAATCTTAAAAAAAAAAAAAAACTGATAGGAAGGACCATGTTTCATGGTATTAGAATATTCTGAGGGCTTTTCTCCTAACTCTAGAACCCAGCAGAGGAGAATTCTACCAACAAAGTTTAGATATAATCTAACTTGGCACACATCTATTAGAAAATTTAAAAGAGAAATTTGCTTTAAAAACAAGTAGAGCGAAGTTGGAAGACTTACTTCCTGATTTAAAAATTTGCTACAAAGCAAAAATAATAATAATAAATTTTTTTAATATGAAAAATAAGAATTGACTACAAAGCTACAGTAATTAAAACAATATGGTACTGGCATGAAGACAGAAGTATAACCAATGGAATAGAATAGGGAGCCCAGAAATAAACATTCACACATTTGGTCAAATGATTTTTTGACAAGGGTGCAAAAACCATTCAATGGGAAAGGATAGTCTTCAACAAATGGTGCTGGGAAAACTGGATATCCACATGCAAAAGAATGAAGTTGAACCTTTACCTAACAACAGGATACAAAAATTAATTCAAATGAATCAAAGACCAAAACATAAGAGCTAAAACTATAAAAATCTTAGAAGAAAACATAAGGGAAAAGCTTCATGACATTGGATTTTACATTGATTTCCTAGATACAACACCAAAGGCACGGGCAACAAAAGAAAAAATAAATTGGGCTTTATCAAAATTAAAAACCTGGTACACCATTAACAGACTGAAAAAACAACCCACAAAATGGGAGAAAGTATTAGCAAATCCCATGTCTGAAAAGGGATTAATATAAGGAACTACAACTCAACAACAAAAAACCAAACAACCCAAGTGGGCAAAGGACTTGGATAGACATTTCTCCAAAGAAGATCTACAAATGGGTCAATAAGCACATGAAAAATGTTCAACGCCATTAGTAATCAGGGAAATGCAAATTAAAATCACATGAGATGCCACTCCATACTCACTACAATGGCTATTATTTAAAAAAAAAAAAAAATGTTGGTCAGGATATGGAGAAATTGGAACCTTTGTGTTCTGTCAGCAGGAATGTAACATGATACAACCTCTGTGGAAAATAGTATGGTAGTTCCTCAAAAAATTAAACATAGAATTACTGTATGATCCAGCAATTTCACTTCTGGGTATATACCCAAAAGAACCGAAAGCAGAGACTCAAACAGATATTTGTACACCATGTTCACTGCACCATTATTCACAATAGCCAAAAGGTGGAAATGATCCAAGTGTCCACTGATGAATGAATGGTTAAATAAAATGTGCTGTGTACATGCAGTAGAATGTTTTTTAAAATGAAGTTTAAAAAATGAAATTCTAATACATGCTATAACATGGATGAGCCTTGAGGACATGATTGTGAACAAAATACAGTAGTCACAAAGGACAAATATTATTTGATTCCACTTATATGAATTAATTACCTAGAGTAGCCAAATTTATAGAGACAGAAAGTAGAGCAGTTTTTACCAAGGTGGTTTTTTGATTATTGTTGTTGTTTTGTTTTGTTTTTTGTTGGTTTTTACCAGAGAGGAATGGGGAGTTATTATTTAAATGGGTATAGAATTTCAGGATGGGATGATGAAAAACTCCTGGAGATAGTGGTGATGGTTGCAAAATAATGAGTATTTAATTCACGTTCTGAACTGTACATTCAGAAGTGGTTAAAATGGTAAATTTTATATTATGTATTTTTAACCACAGTTTAAAACACAATTATTTTTTAATTTTTAAAAAATTGCTTTTGGGTGGCTCTTGGGTGACACTTGGGTGGCTCAGTCGGTTGAGCATCCCACTCTTTGGTTTTGGCTCAGGTCATGATCTCAGGGTCATGAGATTTAGCTCCATTTTGGGCTCCACACTCAGCGCGAGGTCTGCTTGAGATTCTTTCCCTTTCCCTCCCCCTCTGCCCCTTCCCCTGCTCATACACACACACACACACTCTCTCTCTCTCTCAAATAAAAAAATAAACTCTTTAAAAAATTGCTTTTATTTATTATTACATGAAAATTACTTTGATACTAATCTGTTACCCTTCCAACAGATTAGGAGTAAAAATTTCAAACCATTGTTTAAGGTCATTTAGAAAGTTTTCTTCTGTTTATCAAAGGCAGATACTTTGTACGTAGAAAGTATTATATAGGATACATGCCTAAGAAGTTCTTATACTATCACTTATTATCGTTTAAGACAAATGTGATTTCTAGAAAGAAAGCACTTTCATTTGACCTTGTGAATAAAATGTATACAATCAAGTTTACTTATTAATTATTATAAATGAAGACCATGTCCTACTGAGAAGGGAGGATATTAGAAGTACTCATCTCCTAGGGCTCTAAACTTAAGTCTTAAAGGAGTTTGATAGTTCGGCTATTAGTATAACAGTGTCACTAGTTATAACAATTTTCATTTATATTAGACCTATTTTGATCATTATGCAAGTGAAGGCTTTTTTTTTTTTATTTTTTACACACAGGGCAATTTATGCATTTTGCCAAAGCTGTAAAGGCAAACCTCTTAACCTTTAAAATAAATTCTTTTAATTTTTAAATTTCTAAAAGTTATTTTTAAAACAGTACTATCGCTTTCATATCTACATACATGTTAATATATAATTTGAAATTATATATTTGTAACAAGACAACAGAAAAACCCTACTCTATTTACAACAAAGCCAGTTTAAAAAATACACATTTGAACATCATAATCATAAGTACTAATTTTAAAGAATTAAGTACTAATTTTAAAGAATATTTATAATTCAGCCAATTTGTAGAGGTCAGGTACTTTAATATAAAATAATTTAAAATAAAATCTAACTAAAAAATCAAAACAAAAAACTATTCCATTAAAAAAAAACTATTCCGTTTTTTTTCAGATTTTTTTATAACATTATAAGAAAAATGGGCAAAAGACTTGAATACTTTCCAAAAGATGATATCCAAATAGCCAGTAAATAATCACTTAAAATTCTGTATGTAAGATGGACACACAATGAAAATTCCTATCCTAATAAAAGAGGCAGAAAATTACCCACAGAAAAGGCAATTACCTTCAAAGAATAACAAAACAAATAACAAAAATGTTGTTATAATTTGCAGTTCTTTGTTTACAACTAAACATTTTTTTCTCTATCTTTATTGAGTCTCTAGTGAATGATCTGTTCATGTTTTGTCCATTTGTGTATTGTGCTGGTAAAGATGTTCTTTGCATTTGTTAATATTTTAAATTTATTTCTAATTACACAAATAGTATATATATACAATCTTATGAAAATATTATAATTATAGTTTAAGCAGATTGTGTGTACACACAAACACATGTATGTAACATTTTTTGTGTATTGTAACAAAAATGTATTAATTGTTCTGCAGCTTGCTTTTTTCACTATCTTGGAGCTCTTTTTATGTCAATACAAATACATTCTATTTAATTGCTACATAGTGCTCCATAGTGTGCATATATTACAGTTTATTTAACTATTCTCCTATTGAAGGACATTTGAGTTGCTTTCAGTTCTTTGCAGTTACAAACAGTGCTTCATTCAATATCCTTTTACAAGTACAAGTCTTCCCAACGTAGACAGCAAAAGCAGAATTTCTAGGTCACAGAAAGTGAATGTACAATTAATGGATATTGCCATGTAGCCTTCTAAGGTAGTTCCTTCCAACCTGAACTCCTACTAGCAATATATCAGAGTACCTGTTCAACAGTTTGTATCATCAAACTCTTTTTTTCTTATTTGATGAATTTTTTAAATGTTACTTGGGTTTAATTATCATTTATCTGATTACTAGTGAAGTTGAGGGTTTTTTCCCACATGTTTATTGGCTGTTTGTCTTTCTGCTTTCTGTAAACTGCCTCTTCATATTCTGCCCACTTTATTTATTCATTCAGTTGGTCATTTTTAAGTAAGCCCTCTGGCTCAATGTGGGGCTTGAACTCATCACCCCAAGATCAAGAGTCACATGCTCTACTGTCTGAGCCAGTGAGGTGCTCCTGCCCACTTTTATATTAGGCTGTTCTGTTTCTGTATTAAATTATAGTTCTGTATGAATCCTGTTGAGTTACCTTTGCTTATATGTTGCATATATTTTCTCCATATGTGAACTCTTTTTGTAACAAAACATAATCCTTTGTCATCTTTGTGGCATGTATTTTTCCACATCTGCCCTGTTCCTTCTTTTTTACCTATTCTATTCTAATTGACATTAATCCTAGCTTTAAATGTTTGACAGGTTGTAGAACCTTCTGAGCTTAAAGTTTTCTTTGTAGGAAGGCTTTTAATTATGGTTTCAATTTTTTAAAGAATTTATAGAACTATTCATTTTTTCTATTTATTTTTGTGTGAGTGTTGGTAATTATGAATTTCTAAGAATCCATGTAAATTTTCATTTATTGGCAAAAATGTAGTGATACCCTTTTATTTTTTTAATAGTTGTAAGATTTGTAGTGATGTACCATTTCTTGTATTGTTAATATTGGTGCCTTTTCTCCCTTTATTAGTCGCTCTTGCCAGAGATATCAGTTTTATAACTCTTTTTCAAAAAAACAACTTTTGGGTTTTTTAATCCTCCTCAATGTATATTAATTTCACTTCATTCTTAAAAGAGTGCTTTCACTGGATATAGAATGCTGACTTAGTAACAGCCCTTTCAGCCCTTTGGAGATGACATCCCATTGTTTTCTGACTTCCATTTTTCCTTTGCTGTCAGCTCTCAGTCTTACTGTTGCTTCTTTGAAGGTCATTGTCTTTTCTGTGGATAATATTAATATTTTCTCTTTGTTCTTGATTTACTACAATTTGAATAAGATGTATAGCTGTAATTTTCTGTGTTTTGCATTAGGATTATGAGTTTTCATTTTATGTCTGTTTTACATATGGAAATTGTGACTAATGGAATCTGTTTTGTCTTTGGTAATATCTTTTATGTATTCTTGTGAGACCTTCCCACTCTCATATGTTGAAAAATTCTGTTCTGGGTTTTCTATGGATTGATTTTATTATAGAGTGAGAACTGAAGATCTAAATTGTTTTTAGTGCCTTATCTCCAAATTGATGATCAATTATTCTACCAAATTTATTAAATAACCTTCTAAGCATTCCATGCTCATGGATTAGAAGAACAAACATTGTTAAAATTTCTGTACTACTCAAAGCAATCTACACATTTAATGCAGTCCCTATCAAAATACTACCAGCATTTTTCACAGAGCTAGAACAAACAATCCTAAAATTTGTACGGAACCACAAAAGACCCCAGGTAGCCAAAGCAATCCTGAAAAAGAAAAATAAAACTGGAGGCATCACGATTCTGGACTTCAAGCTATATTACAAAGCTGTGGTCATCAGGACAGTATGGTACTGGCACAAAAAGAGACACATAGATCAGTGGAACAGAATAGAGAACCCAGAACTAATGGTCAACTAATGGTCAACTAATCTTCAACAAAGCAGGAAAGAGTATCCAATAGAAAAAGACAGTCTTTTCAACAAATGGTGTTGGGAAAACTGGACAGCCACATGCAGAAGAATGTAACTTGACCACTTCCATACACAATACACAAAAATAAATTCAAAATGGATGAAAGACCTAAACGTGAGACAGGAAACCATCAAAATCCTAGAGGAGAATGCTGGAAGAAACCTCTTTGAACACAGCCTTAGCAAATTCTTACTGGACATGTCACCGGAGGCAAGGGAAACAAAAGCAAAAATGAGCTATTGGAACTTCATCAACATAAAAATCTTGGGCACAGCAAAGGAAACAATCAACAAAACTAAAAGGCAGCCTATAGAATGGAAGAAGATATTTGCAAATGACATATCTGATAGAAGGTTAGTATCCAAAATCTATAAAGAACCTAACAACTCACACCCAAACAAATAATCCAGTTAATAAATGGGCAGAAGACATGAATAGACACTTTTCCAAAGAACACATCCAGATGGCTAACAGAAACATGAAAAGATGCTCAACATCACTCATCATCAGGGAAATACAAATCAAAACCATGATGAGATACCACCTCACACCTGTCAGAATGGCTAAAATTAACAACACAAGACACAACAGGTGTCGGCAAGGTTGCAGAGAAAGGGTAACCCTCTTGGTAGGATGCAAACTGGTGCAGCCACTCTGGAGAACAGTTTGGTGTTTCCTCAAAAAGTTAAAAACAGAACTACCCTATGAACCAGCAACTGCACTACTAGGTATTTACCCAAAGGATAGAAAAATACGGATTTGAAGGGATATGTGCACCCCGATGTTTGTAGCAGCGTTTTCAACAATAGCCAAACTATGGAGAGAGCCCAGATGTCCATCAACTGATGAATGGATAAAACAGTTGGTGGGGGGGGATGTTGTGTGTGTGTGTGTGTGTGTGTGTGTGTGTGATGGAATATTATTCAGCCATCAAAAAGAATGAAATCTTGCCATTTGCAATGATGTGGATGGAGCTAGAGTGTATTATGCTAAGTGAAATAAGTCAGAGAAAGACAAATACCATATGATCTCACTCATATGTGGAATTCAAGTAAGAAAACAGATGAATATATGGGAAGGGGGCAAAGAAAAAAAGGAGAGAGGGAAACAAGCCGTAAGTGACTCTTAACTGTAGAGAACAAACTGCTGGGTGATGGAGAGAGGTGGGTGGGGGATAGGCTAGATGGGTGATGGGTATTAAAAAGGACACTTTTTGTAATGAGCACTGGGTGTTGTAGATAAGTGATGAGTCACTGAATTCTACTCCAGAAACCAATATTGCATTGTATGTTAATGAACTAAAATTAAAATTAAAAAATGAATTAAATAAATAACCTTATAATTTAGTATATGTGCTGCCGAAGCGAGCACGTAAATAATCTTATAATTTAACCATTTATTTTCAATGCCTTTTTTTGTATGTGAAATTCTTATACATAGCAGAGTCTCTTTGGGGAGTAGCTCTTTGATGTCATTCGCTGCTTCTATTTAAGAAGAATATGCTTTAATCAGATTTTATTTAATCTGTGTTCCTCAACCAATTTTTCAGGACAGCACCCGTGTTTTTCGTGTAAAGTGTCTGGTACAGATGTGAAGCGTTGCTCTGTTGGTGCTTGTGGGAAATTTTATCACGAAGCCTGTGTCCGCAAATTCCCTACTGCCATCTTTGAATCAAAAGGATTCCGCTGTCCTCAGCACTGTTGCTCTGCCTGTTCCATGGAAAAAGATATCTACAAAGCAAGTAAAGGTAAAACAGAGTTAAAAAAAGGGGACTAAGGTTTTTTTCTTTTTAAGTGCAGTAGCAAATGATAAGCACATTATTTTTAAGAGTATTAGGTAATTATCCCTCTCTGCATCTGTAGATGTAACCGCTCAGCCACAATAGCACGATAAGTAGAGATTAGGTTCTAATTCAGATCATGAGAAGAAAATTCCGTATGTTCAAAATTACCCTTGAGAATTTCTTTCGCAGGTGACATTGAGACCACCATCTCCGGCATCAGAGCCAACAAGTTTTTTTTTGAGGGATCTCTCAATGGGCACTGCATTTAGGGTCCTGCATAGGAATGACAGAACCACACGTGTGGAGAAAAATATTATCTTACCATAACAGTATCCCATGGAACCCAAAAGAGCCCAACTCCAAAAAGCTCACTTTATATCCAGCTGAGGCCTGATTACGTAGATTTTGTTTTTTCTGATTTGTCTTTAAACAGGTCGCATGATGCGATGTTTGAGGTGTCCGGTAGCCTATCACTCCGGAGAGGCTTGCATTGCTGCCGGCAGCACATTTGTATCCTCCTGCATGCTCATCTGTAGTAATCATTCCAAACGGAGCACCAGGGCTTCCTCGGCCATAAATGTAGGCTTTTGTTTCGTTTGTGCAAGAGGTGAGTGTCAGTCCTTTTTCTTTCTTTGAGTTCAGTGGCATATTTCCCCATCAAACTAGAGTTTCAGTTATATCCCCGAGAGATTAACACTTTCAGTAGTCCCTTTTATAACATGAAACATTCAAATTGTTAGAATATTTATTCTTCTCTAACCTAATATCTGCATTTTTTTTAGTGACTTAGAATTACAGATAAGTTCTTAGTGTTCCTGTATGGAGCATCAAAAGATTAATCTATTCCCTTCTGCAAACAGTTCTTCTGTTCAAAGTAGACTCTTCCCATGTCATATTCTTTAATCCAGAGTTTTCAACTGATTGAGATTTCACTTGGAAGGCAAGATAAGCACATTTATTTTTTAATTGTTTACATTGTATTTTATCCTGTTTTGGTCTGGCATTGAGGAAGGCCTGATGGGATACAGCCAAGACAACATATGTGGTGGTGTTAGCTAAGAGTCAGGCGATACAAGCTTTCTTACTTGCCACCTGTTGATATTTAAGTATGCCAAGAGATTGATCAAGTAAAAACAATTATTGTGTCCCTGAGGGGGTCAATGAACTTGAGTTCGTGATAAATAGAAAATAAGATTTCTTTGGTTGAATATAATACAGAGTATTCAGTTTTACAGTGTCTCAGCTATATTATAAGAAAACAGTTTTTAGTATTAAACATTTTAGAAATTAATATCCCCTGATGCAGTTTTTTTGTTTGTGTTGTTGTTTTTTTTAATACAAATACTAACTTTTCTGAACTTACCTTAGTGGTGAAATAATTGAAAGGACTCCATGGTGTATCAGGCCTATTAAATTATATTTAGACTAAACTGAAGATGAGGTGTTCGGTTTGGTTTTGGTTTTACTTGGTTTTGTTTGTTTTTTCCTTTAGGAGATAGTTATTTTAATTTGGTGGAAGTACTATAAAGTATTTTAAAATAGAATTTAGGTAGTGTGACAGATCTTGAGTTGTTCTGGTATGGTGTCTTTTGTTTTAAAAAAAAAAAAGCCAGAAGAGGTTGGCAGTAAAAGATTAAGTAAATGGCAGTCCTTCTGGCAGCCAGCTGAGTCCATGGTATGTATAGCTTTCAGTTTGCCAGAGTTTGCAGTAAGCACCTGGGGCTGTGTGCTATTAGAGGGAAAGCATTGTGTCTTTCTTTACCAGAGCAATTACAACTGTATTCTGCTCTGAAACCTGGCTGGTACATGGAGGAGTAGGTCTGAAATATTTTGTGCCACATTATAACAGGTGGCAGCAAGGATTCGAATAGTCAAAAGAAATAAAAAGTCACCCCTGATGTCTTTACGGTCTCCCCATGCCTGAGAAAGTGATGATAGTATGGAAATAGTGAATTATCAATTGGATGGCTAGCTTTAGAGACAGATGAGTGTCAGTGATAACATGAAGTCTCTCTCGCTTTGTAAACATTTTATTCTACCTTGCTGGGCACTTAGTATTACTTGCACACGCACACACAAACACACGGTGCATGCTAGAGAGTGTGTAACTGAGCCAACATTTTATTTTATTTTTTAAAGATTATTTATTTATTTATTTATTTATTTGAGATAGAGCAACAGCAAGAGAGCGAGTGAGAGAGAGAGAGAGCATGAGCGGAGGGGTGGGGAGGCAGAGGGAGAAGCGGGCTCTCCAAGCAGGGAGCCAGATGTGGGACTCAATCCCAGGGCAGCCACTTAACTGACTGAGCCACCCAGGCGCCCCTGAGCCAACATTTTAAATGTCAACTCCATAACTATCATGTTGGCTTACTTGGTACATTCTGAATCAAGTACCATCAATATATTAACCACTCCTTTCTTTTCATTCAATAATTGGGAAACATTTAAAACAGGTATTTTCAATTTAAGATAGGCAGAAAATGGCCCATTGTCAAGGAGCCTAGTTTTATAGAGACTAACCATTTAAAGTTTAACTTAGATGCTTTGATTAAAAGTTTGAAGTAATGCAAATGAGGGGAAAACTCACGTTTTACAGGACCTGTATTTGCATCTTAACAATTTGATAGATATCTGAAAGATATACTGTATTTAAATGCCTGTGTAATCAAGATTATTTAATTCTCAAATATTTTAACTATGAAACTTTGTACAGTAAATAGAAACTGTCATTTTCCTTTCCAAAATATAGAAATTTATCCTAAATAGATCAGATGTTGGGATTTGAGAAGGCTTAAGTCAACAGTTTTCACAAGTAAATAATATATGTTCTCTCATCAGTTTTTACAGAGGTCTCCTTTTTAAAAAAAAAAAAGAGACATAATTGTAATAAATCCACACATAAAAAAGGAGGCTTTAATTGTGTATGTTTTGGTATTAGAAAACTTAGTTTGTTTTGCTTTTGTTTCTTGCCTTATACGGAGTCTTTCCCTCCTCACAAAGGATTTTTCTCTTAGTTCATGGTTATTGATTGTTTAAAATCATTCAGCTAATTCTTAAGGACTGAATGATTATCTAGAAATGTTTTTAGAAATGTTTTAAGGTTTAGAGGAACACTGCTCCACCCCTGACCCTCATGGTGCCATAGAAAGTGTCCCATCATATTTCAGTGTAGTATACACACATCCTTTAGGCTTTCCTTCCATCCAGGCAGGTGGTGGTGGTGGGGCGTGTTTGTAAAATCAAGTTACTTAACATTCTCGCCCTCTCTTTGTAATGGTAATTTATAATGGAGAAGGTAGATTAGGGCTTTCTTTTCATTTTAATAATAGCAATTTTTTTGTATCTGTAAATCAAACTCTACTGGATATGCTATCTGAGTGAATTGTCACAGTTGCCTTAAGGAGTTATTGCCCCATTTTATATGGATGAGAATGCCGAAGCACAGATTACATCATTTACTTGAAGGTTGCAGAAGTTTAAATAGAGGGACTAGCATTTGCACCCAATCTTTCTCATTTCAAACCCACTGTTTTTTACACTACACTGCTTCTCTCTGTTACATGTATGAAATTCATTTGACATTGTATAACTTTTTTTAGAAGACTTTTATGCTGTTACCAATTAGCAATTTTAAGTCCCATTCTGTCCTCCAGGTCGGAGATGTTTCTTAAATCTTTCTCAGTGTAGGGTAGCACCAAATGAAGATAACACCCACGGCAAAAAGCAAATGGTAACCCCTTTAAAAACAAAACTCTTCCCTCTTCTCAAAATGATCTCTATAAAACTGCTCTCATGATCCGTATTTTAAAGTCCAGATCATTGTGAACTGTCCAGTCACCAAACAGAGAAATGTTCCCTGGTCTCACACTGCCCTAGGTTTAGGAATGGCCTGTAGTGAACTCAACAAAGGGGGGAAGGGGATGGGAGGGAGCGGAGAAGTGGGCATCACAAGTGGGTTAAAGGAGATCTTCTGTTTCCCTCCAATAGGATAGCTGGATTGGTAGGTCAGAAGAACTGTCTTTAGTTTATATCATGGCAGGGAAGAAATGTAAACAGTTTGCATTACCTCAGTGAAGTTCAACAAATTATGGCTCCTTTAAAATCATGTGTCATATTGATAGAGAATAGCTTTATTATCTAGCAGAAAAAGCTAGAATTTATTTGAGTACATCTCAAGATACGACTAGAGGAGAGACTCAATTCTGCCTTTCAGTACTCCTTGATACGTTGAAGGTGGATCAGTGTCTCTACCATGTTATGTAAATAACTCTTATTTGCTATTAAGTGATATGTCATTTTGTTCTTTGGATTGTCATCATAGTACTTGTAAATATTAAGGAATGTAGCTTTGTCTTCCATAGGGGGTTTTAAGTATGACGTCAAATGCAGTTTACATCTCCAAATTAAGTTTTAGTTTTCTTCTGGGTGTGTAGGTTTTTATGGGATAAGGCACTGAGTAGCTCAAACTCCCTTTAATAACTCTGGCAAGGCTTTTCTGTCAGATCTTCCTTTTTCTTCATATTCTCCCCTCCCCCCCCGCCCCCAGTTTTTAGCACAGCTACATAATAGATGTTGGTTTATTTTTTTTCCCTCATGGAATCATGGGTAGTTTCATTGCAGCTCATCTCTTTCTGTTTGTTTCGTATAGGGCTGATAGTTCAGGACCATTCAGACCCCATGTTCAGTTCATATGCCTATAAGTCCCACTACCTACTGAATGAATCAAATCGTGCAGAGTTGATGAAATTACCTATGATTCCTTCTTCGTCAGCTTCCAAAAAGAAATGTGAGAAAGGTAATAATCAAAATAGTTTCTCTCTTTTATTTTTGCATTTCCTTTTTTTTTTTTCCTCTTTAAATGAAGGGGGGAAATGTATGCCTGTCAAGCACCATCTGTTGCTTTTGGTAAATTCTGCCTGGTGGTTGTGACTGTGTCTTCATGTGGCTGCAACATTATTAAAAAGGGCTTAAAATAATTCCATTATTACAAATTCTTACCTACTTACTCTTCTCCTTGAATAAATTCTCACACATTCCATATATCTGTGAGTTACTACAATTGAAAGGCTGGGATTTTGCTTTATATATAGAAAGATATTCTAAAGGCTCTTGCTCTTTTGCCTGATGTAGAACTACCATTGGAAAAGAATAGACATGATATAAATTATTATGAACTTTCAACTAAAAAACCTGGGTAGATTATTAAAAGAGAAACCAAGATATCGATACTTAAAATTTTGATTTTAGGGTATATGCTATCTTTTTGTTTCTTAAATGTTTTTGTTAGGATGCTATGAAAACTAGCTGCCCTTCTCTTGGGAGGCTTTGGTGGGCAGCTGGGGAGATTAACCCAAATACTGGATATTGAAAGGCAACCCAGCTCAACTGAAGAATTGCTTATGGATAGTTTATCCACAGAGAACCAAGAGCTAAATGTATATTTATATTCTCCCAATTAATTTAACCTATAGGAGAAAATCATACCTTGTTTTTAGCTTTACATAGCCTACTTGTAACACAGGGAAAAGGTAATTTAACAGTACTGTATTACTTAGGGAGTTATTACCCCAGAGGGTAAAATGAATAACCTGGAAGGTGAAGGCCTTTTCCTGTATACATTCCCATTATGATCTGGGGGCCAGGTTCCGAATCTTTAGAGAAAAATTAATCCATACCTAATAGACTGGGTATATTTGAAATAGGTGTTTTGGTTTTTTTTTTCTCATTCTTTTTGTTGCCTGCTTGATGTGTCTTTGCTCTTTGTCAGACATCTGAAGTGGCAACCCATGACTAAAAGAAAATACCACTAACTAAACAGGGTGACTAGAACCTATAAGGAATAGGTTGGAGAGAGTATTGGCTTGCTTACTTGCTTGCTTGCTTGTTTGTTTTCCACTGAAGTCAGAGGATATCACCTGACTGGTGATACCACCTACTTCTAAAACAAAGATGGACAGAGAGGTCTAACTCCATAATGCAATAAAATTAGACTACCCGAGGCATTCATTTTAGGAAATGCCTTATTTCCTACTGGCGCCTTCATAAAATTAGATTAAGTCAGTTGTTTCTTACTTTGTTTTCAGCACTCAGTATTGACCTTGACATGAATTGAAATTATTTTGAGCCCTCTATTTGCTTAGCTTGAACCATGTCTTACTTCTTCTTGCATCCTAAAGCAGTTTTCTTGCATAGCACCAAGGTGGATTGTTCATATTTTCATTTTTCTATTTTTCTTGTGTATTTTTTGTCAAAAAATCGTGATGATTTTCATTGACGGTTCTGGGTCTGTATTTCCTCTGAAATAAGACTTTTAAGTTTTAATTTTAATTAAGGACTATTCCATTATGTTAAAAAATGGCCAGGCTGACTTTTCCACATCAGCTCTAATGATCACATGTCCTCTAAAGCTGTTTGCAAAGACTGCTCTCCCTACTGGTCCTTCCTTTCTGATGGAGAAGTCAATTATCTCATTTTACTTGAAACTTACAGAATTCCCTACCTAGGCTAAGAGCACTCAGGCAGCTAATCTGTAGGTTGGAGAATTGGAACAATGAATCCATATTGAGATCTGCAAAGGAAAAAAAATCTTAATGATTAAAGCAAAATCTTTTAAGCAGAGGAAATATAGTAATTTATTTCATCACTGATTGCATATAGATTTTTCTTTTTGTTTTTATGTTAATCAGTTGGAAGTTTGAAAGTCTACAGGAAGAAAAGATTTTCTGGAAAATTGATAGCAAACCCTCAAAAGGTTGGAGCTGTGATTTCATAAAGTTGTGTAGAGGGCTCTTAACCTTTTGCTTATGAGATTTTAAGTCTCAGTACATTCATGGGTTATAGACTTGATTTTCCAATAGAATTAATTTTTTTTTTTGCAGTAAATGTCTTTATTATATTTCATCTAAAGTGGTTAACATCCTTCTGTCACTTGTTGAAACACCTATTAGAAATAGGTAACCTCCCCCCAAATCTCTTCTATTTCTTTACATTTAAAAATATTCTTTTGTTTTGTTTGCTGCACTTGTTTTGGTCTTAATCCAGAGATCATTTCAAAGGAGAGGATTTTGCTAGGGAACTTGGAGAGGGATCTCCTTGTGTATGGTACTTCATTTTACAGTGACATTTACTTAGTTTTATGCTATAAAGCAGTGGTTCTCAATATGAAGTCAGAAAAACTTATGTAAAAATTTTTGAACTATGTTTAATATTTCAGAAAACCTAACAATCATACATTCGCACAAAATAAGGCTGCATACGTTTCTTTATATTTAGCTATGATTTGAACAACTTAATGTGATAAGACTAGTTTTATTATTGGGATCAGAAGCTCTGATTGGCAGTTATATATTTCTTTCGTTAATAAAAACAGAAGAAATTGTTACCTTTAACAGGGGCTTTGTTTTTTGGGTTTTTTTTTTTTTTTTTTTTTTTTTTTTTTTTGGCTTAGGGTTTTTTGGTTTTTTTGGGTTTGGGGGTTTTTGTTTTGTTTTTGGTTGATAAAATATTAAAAAACATGGGTCCCTGAGGAAGGGAAAGGGGATCCTTGGTGATGAAAAAGTTGCAAACCACTGCTGTATAGCCTATTTGACTTTCTTTATTTTTACTGGAAAGGGAAATGATAATGTAATCACCAATTTGAGAAAGTACAATCCTTTGCTTTTTCGCATTCTTTTATGGAAAGAAAAAAGTACCAGTCAACCTATTGGCTATCTTCTTTCTTGCTAATTTTATTATAAAGGGATTCAGTTAACTGTGGCACTGGATTAAAATACAAAAATGACCATTGCTTGCTTTCTTAGCTCTCAAGGAGAAAAGAAAGTTGCTACATATTTCTTTGAAAATCTGCTCTCAAATCTACTCAGTCTAAAGATTTTATGCATCTGTTGTGTCATCTGTTAAGAGTTATAGCTCCTGCTAAACTCATACCTCAATTGCCCACCTTTTCAAGGGGTAAAGACCACAGTAATGGTTTTCATACTCCAAAGCTTTGAGTGTCTGGCCATGTGGCCCTGGAAAGGGACTGAAATAGCTAAATGTGTTCATTTGCTTTCTATTTTAATCCATCACTATAGACCTGACTCAGTCCCTTTATTTTCCCCCAGTTTGACTCAGAGTTAATGCACTTAAAAGATAACGTTCTCTTTTCTCTTTCTTTTTCTCTTTCCTCTTTTCTCAGTTATTAAGACTATTTATTTGTTTCAAGGTGGAAGATTGCTCTGCTGTGAATCGTGCCCAGCTTCCTTCCACCCGGAATGCCTGAGCATAGAAATGCCAGAAGGCTGCTGGAATTGTAATGACTGTAAAGCTGGCAAGAAACTACATTACAAGCAGATTGTTTGGGTCAAATTGGGAAATTACAGGCAAGTTTTTCCAAGGACAAAGAGGAAGTATTCAATCATTGTTCAGACACAGGTGCTCATAATCTGTATACAAACTGGTGAGGAGATAGGTAGAATACCACAGAGCTACTTCCTTAAAAAAAGAAAGAGAAGAGAAACCTTTTGAATTGGTTTTTAGAGGATTGGGAAGGTTAGTTGTTGTTGGACTTTTTTTTTTTTTTGATTGGATGGTTGGCTTGTTTTTATGTTCTGAAAGTTATTTTATACTAATGAACTATGTACTACTAGATTATGGAATAAAAGGTCTAATGTAGATAGTAGGGAAGATGTTTTCTTTGTGTCCAAATACATTCATATTGATTTCTAATAAAATCAAGACTTTATATCCTGTTCAAAATAGCTGTCTTTGCCCATTTTAGTTCCTGCTAAGCTTTAAACTGAGTGCAAGGAGAGAGCTCTTTAGAATTTAAAGAGAGCAATTATTTCATTAAGAGCTTTTAGTTCTTAAGAGAATGAAGTGTAAGAAGTATGTGTGATTGCCATTATTTTCAAAAAACTTTCTCCTTTTAAGAAGCCTGTCCTTACCAAGCCTCCACTGAGCAGAATAGCGATATATTTTAAAAACTCTACATTTTACGTTTTGAGTCATATGTTTATCATTTTACTAAGAAAATAGATACTATTCAAGAGGGCACAATAAGAGTCTGCTATTCAATTAGAATACTAAGTAAAATATATTTCTATAGAATTTCAAAGGTACTGTAATTTTTTAGTAATGGCTATGTCATTTTCTCTATGTTTTGAATATGCTGCTTGCTTACCTATTTAACTTTAAAAATTTTGTTTTTAGCTAAGATAAGGGGCCTTGAGGTTGAGAAGCGATCCCCCACATACACTATTTTTTTTTAACGTATGACAGAAAGCCTCAAAGCACCCCCCCCCCAAAAAAATTGGCAGTTAAATACATAAGCAATTTTTTACTTCTGGCAAAAGACACAAAGTTTTAAAAGTCAAATGTTAAGCCACGGTAAAGTATTTGCACTTCTACTTTAATAAGCAAAGACAAATATCTTACCTAGAACAGGGACAAAGAAGAGAAAGAGCCAGTTTGCCAAAGAATAGCAAATAGAAATTAAACATGTAAGGGGCGCCTGGGTGGCTCAGTCGTTAAGCGTCTGCCTTCGGCTCAGGTCATGATCCCAGGGTTCTGGGATCGAGCCCCGCATCAGGCTCCCTGCTCCGCGGGAAGCCTGCTTCTCCCTCTCCCACTCCCCCTGCTTGCGTTCCCTCTCTCGCTGTGTCTCTCTCTGTCAAATAAATAAATAAATAAAATCTTTAAAAAAAAAAAAAAAAGAAATTAAACATGTAAAAAATGCTGAGCCTAGGGGGGCCTGGGTGGCTCAGTTGGTTAAGCATCTGCCTTAGGCTCAGGTCATGATCCCAGGGTCCTAGGATTGAGCCCCCGCGTCAGGCTCCTTGCGAGGCAAGGAGCCTGCTTCTCCCTCTGGTTGCCTCTCCCTTGCTTGTGCTCTCTCTCTCTCTCTCTGACAAATAAATAAAATCTTTAAAAAAAGAAAGAATGTTAAACAGCGTATACATTATCTTTCCATATGTTTATACAGTTTAAAAAATTGTAGGTTTGTTTTTCATTACCCCAGAAAGAAATACATCTAATGTTATAGTATGAGACATAAGATTAAAGGGGAGGCATTTTCAATTTTTCTATTATACATTTCTGCATTGTTTTAATTTTTAAAAGAAGCACTGCTTTTTGTAATTAAAAATATATCTTTCCAGGGTGGGAAGGGGTGCAAGTTTGACAATTGATAAGACATTCCTGGATAAGAAATATCTAAAACAGTCTAAGAAGCCTTCAGATCTTCACATAAATTTCAGAATGTCTACTTTTTAAAATTTCTTTCTTGGGTTTTTGGGGGGTTTTTTTGAGTTATAACTGACATAACATTATATTAGTTTCAGGTTGATTCAGTATTTGTATATGTTATGACATGACCACCACAACAAGTCCAGTTAAGCAGCACACATAGTTACAGAATCTTTTTTTCTTGTGATAAGAGCTTGTTTTCGTTGTTGTTGTTGCACAATTCCGTTTATATGAAATGACCAAATTAGGCAAATCAGTAGGGACAGAAAGCAGATCAGTGGTTGGTTGCCAGGGGCCGAGGGTAGGTGGGAGTAGGGAGTGACTGCTATGGTTGCACAGCATTGCAAAGGTACTAAAAACTGTAGTATATACAACTTAAAATAGTGAATTTTACCTCAATAAAAAGTAAAAGTAAAATAAAACAGAAAACAAAAAAACAGATGGCTCTAGTAGCTTTGACATGCCTTTGAAATGTTGCCTCCACGGCAACAGCCTCTGAAGAGACATGGTAAGAACTTTTAGGATCTACTCACTTAGCAACTTTCATGTATACAATCCAATCTTATGAACTGTGGTCACCATGCTGCTGTCCATTACGTATTTCCTTTGTGAAAAGTTATGAATAGAAAGTATCTTTAACTTTCATACTTAAATTTTAATTACGGGGCGCCTGGGTGGCTCAGATGGTTAAGTGTCTGCCTTCGGCTCAGGTCATGATCCCAGGGTCCTGGGATCGAGCCCCGCTTCGGGCTCCCAGCTCAGCAGGGAGTCTGCTTCTCCCTCTCCCTCTGCTTCTCCCCTGCTTGTGCTCTCTGTCTCTGTATCTCTCTCAAATGAATAAAAAAAATAAAAAACTCAAAAAAAATTTTTAATCACATTACATTTTTAAAAAGCCCAAAGCATTGAGGTGCACAGCTCAGTGAGATTTTATATGCAGGTCAGGTTCTTTTCACATGTTTTGCAGAGACTCAATGTGTTTTTTTCCAGTCAGGCCCAGCTGGGTCACATGAAGCTGTTTCTTTTCAATAACTGGTTACCCCAATGAGAAGCCTCCTGGGGGAAGTGAGGAGGACCCGGAACAACCCCTAGCAGAAAGTGTCCCCTTCCTAACCGACCCAGTGAATATAGTTATTGTGTATACACTTAATACCTTGAAATGAGTTAGAAATAACCATTTCCCGGGGCACCTGGGTGGCTCAGTCGGTTAAGCGTCTGCCTTCGGCTCAGGTCATGATCCTAGGGTCCTGGGATCGAGCCCCACATCGGAGCAGGGAGCCCGCTTCTCCCTCTCCCTTTGCCTGCTTCTGCCCCTGCTTGTGCACGCTCTCTTTCTCTCTCTCTGTCAAATAAATAAAATCTTTTTTTTTTTTTTAAGATTCTATTTATTTGACAGAGAGAGAGAGCACAAGCAGGGATGTGACAGGCAGAGGCAGAGGGAGAAGCAGGCTCCCCGTTGAGCAAGGAGCCCCATGTGGGACTTGATCCCAGGACCTTGGGATCATGACCTCAGCTGAAGGCAGACGCTTAACCAACTGAGCCACCCAGTCATCCCTAAATAAAATCTTAAAAAAGAAAAAAAAGAAATAACCATTTCCTAAAATATTTATTACACAAAATAGTGTTTTAACAATTTGAGCACAGACTCTTGCCTTTTTTTTTTTTTTTAAGAGAGAGAGAGTGAGCACATGAGCTGAAGGTGGGGGAAGCAGGGGCGGAGTGCGGAGCCTGACTCAGGGCTCGATCTCATGACCCTGAGATCATGACCTGAGCCAAAATCAAGAGTCGGATGCTTAACTAACTGAGCCACCCAACTGAGCCCCTCTTGCCTACATTTTAAGTTAATTCTTAGGGGCACCTAGGTGTCTCAGTCGGTTAATCGTCTGCATTCAGCTCAGGTCATGATCCCGGGGTCCTGGGATCAAGCCCCACATCGGGCTCCCTGCTCCGCAGGAAGCCTGCTTCTCCCTCTTCCACTCCCCCTGCTTGTGTTCCTTCTCTCGCTCTGTCTCTCTCTGTCAAATAAATACATAAAATCTTTTTAAAAAAGTCAAATTTGGAGGAACACATGACTTTTTTAGGATTGAAGTTGGGTTTGGAATAGTATTGGTATAGAATTTAAGAATTAGAATTCTTAAATTGGGTAGCAAGTTCTTATGTTTTATAATTTGTATGTTCATGATATGTATTTATGTCAAGTATTAATTTTAATTTTTATTTTTTTTAAGATTTTATTTATTTATTTGAGATAGAGCAGGAGCAAGGGGAGTAGCAGAGGGAGAGGGAGAAGCAGGCTTCCCTCTGAGCAGGGAGCCCGACATGGGGTTCAATCCCAGGACCCTGGGATCACGACCTGAAGCAAAGGCAGACGCTTAACCGTCTGAGCCACCCAGGAGCCCCATATCAAGTATTAATTTTTAAAGAAAAAACTAGATTGGGTGTTTAGGGTATAGTTTGTTTAGTTTATGTTCACTATTTCATTAATTCACTAATCAATATATTTTTAAATGTTGTGTGGTTTAGCAGGATTAAAGATAAGGTATTTTTTGTCCTTAGAATCTGAATGAAAATTGCAACGTACAAAACCTCACCCCCGCCCAGCCATGTATCAGAATGGTACGATTTGTTCATTCTCTTGATCTGCAATTGCTTTTGTTTTCAGATGGTGGCCAGCAGAGATCTGCAATCCCAGGTCTGTGCCACTGAACATCCAGGGCCTTAAGCATGACTTGGGGGACTTCCCTGTGTTCTTCTTTGGTTCTCATGACTACTATTGGGTACACCAGGGCAGAGTGTTCCCTTACGTTGAAGGAGACAAAAGCTTTGCTGAGGGACAGACTAGTATTAACAAGACCTTCAAAAAAGGTAAGTTGGATGATGTTTACAGGGGCTCAAAACTAAGACTCCATGGTTGATTTCTCAGCATGTCCTGACTTGCATAGGACATGTTTGTGGTGTTAGAGAACTTTTCACCAGGTGTTATGATCCAGTGCCTGTAAGTATCCAGTCACGTTAGAGCCACATCTTACCCAGTCAGTTAGAAAAATACATTTCAGTATAGTAGACTCTGCCATCTGTGTGAAAGGAGTTTCTTCAGCAATTTTTCTACAAACATAGAGATTATTTTGGAAATAGTCTTCTTAATCAAGTGAAGCTTCTTTGTCACAGAAGTGTAGTAAAAGCTGCTCACAAAGAGCCTTACAACTGTTTTTGCAACAAGTTTCCAGGAAGTTTGGCTTTCTGGGTAAGAGTAAAATGAATTTAAATCTGGTACAACGTAAAAAACTGGGGATTTTTTTGGTTGGTTGGTTATTTTTTTTGCTTTACTTGGAAGCGTCTGATTATTGAAGTAGGACCTCTGTGAGGCCGCACCTTGCACAGAGCAGCTTTAGCCGTACGTGAGTTATGTCTTCTCTCAGTGTTACACTATGTTGGTGGAAAATGGTCATTTCCGGAATAATTTTAAGAAGAAAGCCTCGGGCCAGATCCAGGGCATTGGGAAGGCAATGTAAAACTGCTCTCCTAACAGTTTTTGTTTGTTTTTTGGTATTTATATACTTTGTTTGGTCTTATTGGCAGCACTGGAAGAAGCTGCAAAACGTTTCCAGGAATTGAAAGCACAAAGAGAAAGCAGAGAAGCACTAGAGATTGAAAAAAACTCAAGAAAACCTCCTCCTTACAAACACATCAAAGTGAGTCTCTGCCCATGAAAACACTCATATCTGACAGGCAAGAGGAAATGCATCACTGTCTTCGTCATTAGAAGGCACTTTCTGACTTACAAAAACCTTTGTCAGTTATCACCCAGTCTTCGGTAGAACAGACCGGGAGCTTTTGTTGGAAGCATAAAATGGGAGCCACAGCTGCTGTGCTGTGAGGAGGTTGTTGATCAGCCCTCTCATAGCCAGTAGCACCATGTTCCATGTGGAATCCTGTTCTCGCCCAACCAGGTTCTCCTGCAACCAAATGAGAATATAGGTGTTCAGCTCCTCTTCTTCCAGAAAGCCCACAGTTGTCTTCAGTTAGGAAGTTTCCATCAGCGAGAAGAAGAAGAAATACACAAGATAAATAAGGGAGAATTTACATCAGACTTTGATATTTCTGTCCACTCGGTAGGGGCCATCTTGTTCTTAGCTTCTGCACGGGGAAACTGAGGTCAAGATAGAAAGAGCCTTTCTCGGGCGCCTGGGTGGCTCAGTTGGTTAAGCGACTGCCTTCGGCTCAGGTCATGATCCTGGAGTCCCAGGATCGAGTCCCACATCGGGCTCCCTGCTCAGCAGGGAGTCTGCTTCTCCCTCTGACCCTCCCCCCTCTCATGGGCTCTCTCTCATTCTCTCTCAAATAAATAAATCAAATCTTTAAAAAAAAAAAAAAAAAAACCTTCTCAGAGTCATGCCACAAGGCAGTAGCCCGAGCGAGAAATCGCCTGGCTGTGTCTGATGTTCCTGTTTAAATTCTTCCTTTTCTTTGTGGCTTCGTCTTCCAGGCTAACAAAGTGATAGGAAAGGTACAGATCCATGTTGCAGACCTGTCTGAGATTCCCCGCTGCAACTGCAAGCCAGCCGATGAGAACCCGTGCGGCCTGGAGTCGGAGTGCCTGAACCGCATGCTGCAGTATGAGTGCCACCCGCAGGTGTGCCCGGCCGGCGAGCGCTGCCAGAACCAGTGCTTCACCAAGAGGCTCTACCCTGATGCCGAGATCATCAAGACCGAGCGGAGGGGCTGGGGCCTCAGGACCAAAAGGAGCATTAAGAAGGTAACGGGGGCCGGGGGCACCGGGGGACAGACCAGGGCCTGTGCCTCTTAGAGATGCTTCATCTTCTCTTCGGGATGAAATGCATGGGGATTTATGGCAAAATTTTGGAACTTACCGTGGTGAAACTTGGGCACTTCTCGAGCAAAGCGGGAGCGGTAGGAAGAGGCAGTAATAAAGTATACATAAACTTTGGGTGTCCTGTGATTAGGCATAAAAGGAGAAAAAATCGGTCATTTTCTCTTTGAAATATTTTTTACTTGTTAAGCAAAAGAGCTGTAAAAGGCTTCGCAGAGTCAAAAGAGTGCAAAGGTCAGAACGTGCTGGGATGGAAACTAGCAGACCCAGGACTTTGTGCCCACATCAGTGTTCCATGGCCATGAGGCCAGGGCCAAGTCGCTCACTCCCTGAGCCTCAGTTTCCCCTGCTCTCCAGCGGACATGGTAATCCCTGCCCTACGTATTTGAAGGGGTTTCTACCAGTCTCAGATTATATATGCAAAAGCAGTTGGCAGAAGTTGAGGTCTTTGACACTTACAAATTATCTTCATTCTTATACTTTGAGGCAGTTTTCAAAGCAGTCTCTTTGCAGAAAAATTTTTAAATGCAAATAACTCAAAAATGAAAATCCCCAGCAAATCCTACTTTTCAAACAGTGGCTGTCAAACTTCAGAGATCCTCGGGATCTCCTGGGATCCTTACCAAAGGGTCTTACTGAAATACCTGGGACAGGCCTGAACAGTGTGCGTTTTAAAACCAGGCCCCCAGCCCACCTCCCCCAACCCTCCCCCCACCACCACCCCCTGCTTGCCTAGTCCCCATGGAGAGAGAACACAGAGAGGCTTCCACTGAGAGAAGGTAGGTCTGGTGGGCATTTTGGGTTACTCTTGACATTTTTGTACCTGTAAAAAAAAAAAAAATCACATCTGTAATTAAAAAGCACCATATAATGTAGGAAAGAGAATCAAACAACACAAAAAAGATAATAAAGAATGAAATTCCTTCATCCCTTTCATCTCCTCACCAGAGATGATCATTGTTAAGAGGCTGTCATGTAGCCTTTTATAACTTTTTCTACACAGTTATAAATGTAAACATATACAAATACGTATTCCGATATTCTATACTTACAGGGTTTTTTAAAACATAAATATGATACATATTATTTTATCCCACTTCATATATCATAAATACACCTTAATGACAATACATACAGATTTCTCCTCATTCTTTGCAACAGTCCCATTGTATTCCATAGTAAAATGTACCATAACTTATTTCACCTATTTTCTAATAAATTTATATATATATTTCATTCTATAAAGAACATTCTTGATCATCTATCTTCATGCACCCAGGTTTTTTTTAAAGATTTTATTTACTTATTTGAGAGAGAGAGAGCAAGTATGAGTGGGGGGAGGGGCAGGGAAAGAGGGAAAAGCAGAGGGAGAGGGAGAAGCGGACTCCCCAATGAGCAGAGAGCCCAATCCCAGGACCCCAAGATCATGACCTGAGCTGAAGGCAGATGCTTAACCGACTGAGCCACCCAGGTGCCCCTTTAGGCACCAATTTCTATAGGTTAGATTGCTTGGGGTGAAACTCACTCATTAAGCACGTGTTTGTGAAGCTACTTCTGTGTGCCAGGTACTCCTCTGGGCATTTGGAAAAACAGTAGTGAACAAGACACCTTTGTAGGTCTGCTAGAGACAGGTAATAAATAGATATATAATGTTGAGTACCACTAAAATGCTGCAAAGAAAAATAACGCAGTCAAAGGGGATGGCTGGTGACAGGGATGGTTATTTCAAACTGCTTGGTTAAGGAGGGCTGAGGAGGTGACATTTGACATGAACATGAGGGAGAAAGCCTTGCAGGCACATAAGGGAGAAGAGCATTTCAAACTGAAGAAAAAGCAAGGACAGAGGCCTTAGCATGCTCCAGAAACAGCAGGAGAGCCAGTGCACCTGGAGGAGGAGGAGAGGGGCGGTTGGTAGGTAGGAGATGTGAGGGAGGGTGGCCTGGGGCTACATCTTATGTGCCTTAGAGGCCACAGGAGGGAGGCTTCTGGAAGATTTTAGTGGGAAGTGACTTGATCTGAGCTGATGTGCTCATTCTCTATTGCTGCATAACAATAATATTGCAAACTTGGGAACTTATAATGTAACACACATTTTATTTTCTCACAGTTTCTAGGGCTCAGGAGTCAGGCAGTGCTTGGCTGGGTCCTCTACTTAGGGTCTCACAAGGTTTCATTCAAGATGCTGCCCAGGACTGGATTCTCATTATTGTGCCTCAGCTGGAGAAGGATCCATTTTCCTGCTTGCATGGCTATTGGCAGAATTCTGCTCTTTGAAGCTGTAGGTCTGAGAGCTTCAGCTGTTTTTTTGTCTCGGGTTGTTGTTGTTCTCGTTGTTCTGCTGCTATTAGCTTCTAGAGGCTGCCCCCGATTCCTTGCCAAATAGGGTTCCCCAACATGGCTGTTTGCTTCCTCACAGCCAACAAGGGGGAGAGACACTCCACTCCAGCAAGATGGATGCTAAAGTCTTGATGTAACAAACTCATATAATCACATACATCCTGTCACCTTCACCATTGTCTATTGGTTAGACTTATGTCACAGATCCCGCTCACTCAAGGACAGAGGATCACACCATGGTATAAGCCTTAGGGGACAGGCATCTTGGGGGCCACCTTAAGTACCTGTGTGCAACCCTTGGGGTTCAGAAGAAAACTCTGGCTGTAGTCTGGGGTATTTATGGTCACGGGCTGAAGGAGTAGCAAAAAGGAGATCATTATCATCCAGGAGAGAGATGATGGTGGTGTGGACTGCTAGGGTTATTGCAGAACAGGAGAGAAGTGGGTGGATTGCTGACATTTTGAAGGCAGAGCCAACAGGATTCGCTGATGGATTAGATATATGCATTGGGTCTCTTGGCCAAAGGCCCTCAGCATTTAAATGTCATTGTAAGTGGGGCGCCTGGGTGGCTCAGTTGGTTAAGTGTCCGACTCTTGGCTCAGCTCAGGTCTTGATCCCAGGGTCCTGAGTTCAGCGTGGAGCCTACTTAAAAAAGTAAAACAAAAAAAAAGTCATTATAGAATGCAAAAAAATTTTTTAAGTTTATTTTTTTTAATCTCTACATCAACATGGGGCTCGAACTCAGGACCCTGAGATCAAGAGGAGCACACTCCTCCAACTGAGCCAGCTAGGTGCCCCTAGAATGCAAAATTTTTGATGTTACTTTAATGCCATGCATATCATAATACAAATTTTTGCCTGTGACTTCAGGGGAGGTTTAGGGGTTATCCTGAAATTTATGCAGTAATTGCATTTATTTTAAAATGTATTCTAATTTATTAAATTAATATAATCAAGAGAAAATATAGCCAGGATTATTCTGCCTGTTAGCTCTTGAGGGATTGCTAATGTAAGACCGTTGGTCTTTTACAAAATAGCTGGAAGTATAAATTCCTGAAAAGCAAAATCATAAAAGACTGAGTAGCAACATGGAAAAGACTTTTGGTGCATTGAGGGGACAGAAGCCAAAGATGAAACTGATTGTACACAGCCAGTCCTCTTCTTTCCACACATAACAGATTCCTGAAAATGTGTGCCAGAGCCAAAAAAGGGACTTCCTGTTACAAGGTGATTTCTTTCTCAGAAATTAAATAAATATATATTAAATGCTGAATTACACCCTACCTTTTTGCCATAGTCTTTAAGGACAGATTTCTAGCATTTTTAAAGCTCTTTATTTGGTTATTTTTGTTCACAATTGAATTCACAGTTAATGGGTGTCTTTGGGTTCCCATGTCTTTTTTTAAGATTTTATTTTTTTTTTTAAGTAATCTCTTCACTCAATGTGGGGCTTGAACTCAACAACCTCAAGATCAAAAGTCCCATGTTCTACCAACTGAGCCAGCCAGGTGCCCCACAGTTAATGGTTTTAAGTCCAGTAAGCAACTCTTTCGTTTTTTGGTTTTTGTTTTTTTAAGATTTTATTTATTTATTTGAGGGGGGGAGAGAGAGAGAGAGAGAGAGCACGTGCACACATAGGGGGGAGGGGCAATGGGAGAGGGAGAAGCAGGCTCCCTGCTGGGGCTCAATTCCCAGGACCCTGAGATCATGACCTGAGCCAAAGGCAGATGCTTAACCGACTGTGCCACCCAGGTGCCCCAGTAAGCAACTCTTTGAAGCTAAGGTTTGTCCCTTGGGACATCTGAAATATTTCTCTTACAAAATAGCTAGGAATATTTATTTACAGTGGTATCAAATTTTAAGACTTGCACTCTTCCTGTTTGATATCAGCACTTTAACTTTCCTGTATTCATTCATTTTCATAAAACCATAATACATGATACTGAAGCTTTGACAGCCACAGAACCATTTCTTTAAATGAAATCTTACCTTGAATCCTAATACATGGAAAAGATGATGTATAGCCGACTTGGTTGAAGTTCTGCTCTATGGGTTTCAGTTAAAGAAAACCTGCCATTAAATTAGTAACACGGGGTGGCGAGGAAACCGACCTGTGAGGGCAGTGGTCCCACGTGATGGTGCGAATTGTTCATCAGCTGTGACACAGCCCCAGCTGGATGGAGGGAAAGCCCGGTAAGGTGACTGAGCGTGGCACACAAATGTGCAGACCCTCCTCCGTCCTTTGCGAGAAAGAACTGGAAGGGAAAGGTAGAGAAAATAAACTGTTCTGTTATAGTGTTACAGTTATCAGTGTAGTATATTTCTTTTTCTTCTTTTTTTGTATTTGTACATTTCTTTTTCTAACCTAATTCTTTGTCATAGGTTAATAGTCAGTGAAAATGGGAGGGAGAAAAAAGCCAGAGGTCAGCTTTTGGGGTGACCACTCCCCAGTGGAAACAAGTATGTAGCTCCTTGAGGCTGACTCAGAGCCTCACTGACCCCACTAACAGCAGACCACCAAGGGAAGAGACATGCGTGGGTCATTAGGTTGGTTCCTTCCAATTTGACCCATTAACTTTTTTCTCTATATTACAGAACTGACAATATTTTGTTTTTATCAATAGAGAAAGATTAAATATTTGTAAGAACGTTGGCTTATGTTCTTAATGATTTGCCAAAATCAGAAAATATGGTACTTCTCTTTAGATTACTGATATTTACTATCAGTTCTGTGATTCTAAGAACCGTGAGAAGGGCTAGTGAAAATTTGTATGGGGGAGGAGGTCGGGGGTGGGAAGAAGAACAAGCCTGGTGCAACAATAAGCAAATACATTTTTTGTGTCCCAAGACATTTCTTTTTCTTAAGACCGAAAAGTTCTGTAGGTAATGCTCTTGTCCTGGATTGAATCAGCCATGCTTTCGAGGTGAAAGGGTTAATGACTATGAATTTATAAACACAAGATGTTGAATGTATAGTATTTACCTTATTTTAAAAGAAGCTAATCATGGGGCGCCTGGGTGGCATAATCAGTTAAGTGTCTGTCTCTTTGTTTCTGCTCAGGTCCTGATCCGGGGGTCCTGGGATTAAGCCCTGTGTCGGCCTCCCTGCTCAGCGGGGAGCCTGCTTCTCCCTCTCCCTCTGCCCCTCCCCCTGCTTGTGCTCTCTCTCTCAAATAAGTAAAATCTTTAAAAAGTAATAAAAGAAGCTAATCCCTGCACACCTGTGAGAATAGCAAAACGAAAAGTAGTCGGCAGTACCAGATGCTGGAAAGGATGTGGAGAAACTGGGTCTCTCCTACAGTGGGAAAGTATGATGGGAATGTGAAATGGTGCATACACTCCGGAAAATAGTTTCTTAAAAAATTAAATACAAACTCACCATTTGACCCAACCAGCTGCACTCCTGGCCACTTCTCCCAGAGAAATGAAAACCTATGTCTGCACAAAAACTTTTGCCAGAATGTTCACAACAGCTTTATTTGTAATAGCCAAAATATGAAAATAATTCAAACATTCCTCAGGAGAGTGAACCGTTCAACCGCAGTACGTCCATAGTGTGAAAGAGTACTCAGTGGGAGAAAACAGGCTGAGCTACTGACATAAAAAATGGGACAGGTCTCAAGAGAATTAAGACTGAGGGGTTTTTTAATTGCCAACCTCAAAAGATTACATACTGTATGATTTCATTTATAGAACATCCTCCAAATGACAGCGATGGAGAACAGATTAAGGATGGGATGGGGTGGAGGAGGGAAGGAGGACAGTGTAATTAGAAAGGACTGTACAAGCGGTCTGTGTGGTGATGGAACGGTTCTGTATCTCGGTTGTGGTGATGGTGACATGATTCTATGCCTGACCAAATTCCATAGGACTAACACACACACACACACACAGACACGCAGTGCATGTAAAGTTGGTGCAATGTGAATAAGATTTGTAGATTGTACCAAGGTCAGCTCTCTAGTTTTAATACAGTCCTGTAGCTCTGTAAGATGTTGCGGGCGGGGAATACCAGCTGATGGGCGCATGGATCCTCTCTGCGCTATTTTTGCGACTCCCTGTGAATATCTAGAATTACTCCAAAATAAAAAGTTTTTTTAAAAAAAGAATTCATTTGTTTCCGATTCAGATCTTCAATGGGCATTAACCCTAACTCTGCACACTTAGTAAAAGTCTGTTATAATACAGCCTCAAAGACTTGAGTTAGCCTTATCTCAGGCTCCCATCATTATGTTCCTTGGACATAGTGTCATAAATCATATTGTCAGCAAGGAAAGACGGGTTATCACCTTTTGAGACACGGCTATGAGAAAATTAGTGCCCCCTGCATGCCAGGGAATGACAACTACTGTTGTTTCTAGCGTTAGATTTCCAGAATTCTTTTTGGTTAATTCTCTTGGATTATACATGTGGTGTTAAAGAATGCTCTCAAAGAGACGTACATTGGTCTTACATTTACATAGTGCATGCTTCTCTGCAGGGCGAATTTGTAAATGAATATGTTGGCGAATTAATTGATGAAGAAGAATGCAGATTGCGAATCAAGAGAGCCCACGAGAACAGTGTAACTAATTTTTATATGTTAACTGTTACCAAGGTAAAATTGCTTTTTTTTTTGTAAGAAAAAAGGATTTGGGGTCTTTGTTTCATGGTCTTAGATTGACCTCCGTTTCCTCTAATTTGATTTTTTTTTTTCAGGAGAATGAACGCTTTACAGTAGCCAGTATGCTAGCTCCCATAATGTGCTAATTATAGCAGGCTACACAAAGGCTGATTATTGAAGCCTTGCACATGGCATGTGAGTGGACAGATGACCAGGACCAGGGCGGACATATGGGGCTTTTCGTCCCAGCTCTTCTTAGTTACTGAAGGACCTGGCCCTCAGTTTCTCCATCACTGACCGAGACCATCAGCTCTGTCATGCTAAGTTCTAAAGCCCCATTAAAGTTCTGATTTAGCAAAAATTCTAACTCTAAATTGTTCTGTGTACTGAAACTTCATGTCTGAGGTAGGACAAATGGATGCCATCATAAGCGAAATGATCATAAAGCTGCTAGATTAACCCGTATGCTCATAAGTCCCATTTGCCACACGTTCGGGACATCCGTTATCTTGTGCAATTTCTTCAGCAGTCCTCTGATTTGCAGAGGATGAGAAACTGAGGTCCAGCCCTGACAAGCGATCTGTTGGATATCTTGTCACAGTCGAGTGAAGGGCTAAGACTAGTACCCGTGTTTCCTGTGTTCCAGGCTCTCCCTGAAACTGAGTTAGAATATCATTAAAAGTAAGAACTAGAAATCACTTACAAGAAGTTTATTTTAACTGATATGTCATTGTTTGACAGTTTTACAACTTCCATGAACAGAAATTTCATAAACCTAAAATGCCATTTATTTCTGATGCCTGAGTAGCCCTTTAAGTCCGCTCCTCACTGTCGGGGCCCCTCCAGCCATCTTGATGACACATGGGAGGCTCCGTCCTCCAGAGCTCATCCGGATGATCAGAGTTCGAATTCAGAATGTTGAGCTTTTTACTGTGTTCTGAACGTCAGTGTAAGTAAAATAGAAGGAACAGGTAACCACTGAAGAGTATGTCCCACATGATAGCCCTTCCGTCGATCAGACGTCCAAATCTTCATTCAGAGGAAAGGCTTCCATATTTCCTCCGTCCCTCTTTATGGCCTACTCTCTTGTCCATTTACCCCCAGACTGGTTTCGCTGCTTGTTCAGAGCAGGAAGGGAGGGCTGACAGCAAGTCCCATGGCTCCCACGCCACGCGGCTGGCTGAGCTCTGCGCTCTGGCACCCCTGTGGCCGGGTCATCTTCTAAGTGCATTTTACTATGGTCTGTGTCTAGAAACAAAGTTTAAACAACTTTAAGATAAATTCCACTTTATCTTAATGGCTTTGACTTGAAACTCATCAGCTAGAGAACTTGGTCACCAGCCCGGAGAGCATGTGTTGTGGGAGTTGTCAGCTGCCAGACTTCGGCTGGTAGCAAAACGCTGCTTCCTGTGGCTCTTGACCGAGTTGGAGGTTTCTGAGAGAGGCTTGTACTTCGTTTTATATCAGAGGTACCTTTCATTTCTTTTCTTTCTGAAGGACCGTATAATTGATGCTGGCCCCAAAGGAAATTATTCTCGCTTTATGAACCACAGTTGTAATCCAAACTGTGAAACACAAAAGTGGACGGTGAATGGAGATGTTCGAGTTGGACTTTTTGCTCTTTGTGATATTCCTGCAGGTAAAAAAGCTACTTGCTCCCTGTGCCCCTCTCTCTGGGCAGGACATCCTTCAAGGTTTGATGCTCAAGTATTTATTCAAGTAAGATAGGATTATATTTGAAACTGTTATCTGCCACTAAGAAGTGAAAATCCATGTCCTGCAAAAGGGAGTTTAGCAAGAGCCTTTCTGTCCGAGAGGATGTTACAGAATCCTGTGTGTCCGCGACCCTCCTGAATGACTCCTCCCAATGAATCCTGTCTGCCCAGTATAGCCAGATGTTTAAGCTTTTGTTTTCTTCTTTAAAGTATGAACATACTGTGTTAGCATCAGCTGGTTTCTTGGTTTGTGTGTGGGGGGGGGTTGTTTGTTTGTTTTTTAGTTGAAAGGTCAGTCTGTTTCAAATTAGACACGAAAAGCTCTCGAAGGCCGTTATTGCTTCCATGTCTCCTCAGCCATCCAGCATCTTACCAGCAACACTTAGTTTCTTCTCTGCCAGGTTTTAGGGAACTGGCTGAGAAGAGAAGAGCTGTAGCTAAAAGAGAAACTGCATTCCCGGAACTCTGTTCAGGACCAGCCAGCAGCAAGCTTGGACCTCCCAGTCCGAATCCCTGGGTCTTTGGTGTAAATAGTAAATCCGCACTGTGAACTCCGTTCCGAGCATGCGCTAAAGCGTTAGTCGCCGGAGATAGTGTGGCCGCCACTCTGTTCATTCAGAAATTCTTGTAAATTAGCTTGAGAAAAGCAAGCTAAGCCAGAGCCCATTTCTCTCGAGCACAGATTTCAGATTCTTCGTCTCTTACATTGTTTTTGAGCACTTCAATGAGAAGGATATGACGGCTTTTATAGACTGTTTTTGCTGTAATCCTTGGTGGGTGGGGATGTTTCCCTCTGTTGTTTTTCCCCTGTCACTCTTCAGTGCAGAGCACGGCTGAGGGAAAAGCCTTCAGGTCAGAATTAAGTCTCTCTTTTCCTTATGAGAGTGTGTGTGTGACAGCATGTCTGTTCCCCGAGACTTGAGGATGAGTAATTCTTTTTCTCGCTTTAGGGATGGAGTTAACGTTTAATTACAACCTGGACTGTCTGGGCAACGGCAGAACCGAGTGCCACTGCGGCGCAGAGAACTGCAGCGGCTTCCTGGGCGTGCGGCCCAAGGTCAGTTGCACGGGGAGCGAGCGCCCCAGGCCGGCGGCAAGTCAGCAATGAGGCTGTTGAAGTCTGTGACCATCTCAGGAAAGGGCTGGCGAGTGGGTCCCCGGTTTAGTCCACAGCTGTCGCCTTAACCGGAGTGTAGACTCTCTGACTTTCCAGTGAAGCAGCTCTCAGTAAGATCTGTCAGGTTCTGAAGAGGTGTTTGCATTTCTGATTAAATCTAGTTATCAACATCCTTTTCAAAAACTTTTTTAAAATTCACACTATGCCAAAAACCACTGAGTGCTTTGGTACATGAATTACATCTCAGGATCCTTGCAACTTAAAACACAAAGCACCGTATTCAAAAGTCAGAGAAAATGAAGCCTTATTTTTATTTTAGTACTGTTATGGGATAAGTCCTCCTGCTGGTTTTTAGGTAATTGAACAAAAGAGTTCAAGGGAACTCAGATGAGCCTGAGGTTATGGGAGCTCCCTTTCTATGTAGAGCCTCACGCGCTGTGTTCATCCTTCTCCCCGCCAGTCGACGTGTGCGTCAACAGCCGAAGAAAAGGCCAAAAATGCTAAGTTAAAGCAGAAGAGGCGAAAAATCAAAGCAGAACCAAAGCAGATGCATGAAGACTACTGTTTTCAATGTGGAGATGGTGGAGAGCTGGTCATGTGTGACAAAAAAGACTGTCCCAAAGCATACCACCTCTTATGCCTTAACCTGACTCAGCCACCATATGGTAAGCGAGCCTTTCAGGACCCTTTCCCTGACTTGCGACTGCCAACGATGTGTCACCTAGAATGTACTTCACTCCCCTTAGTGGAGCCATGGAATGGATAATGTTGAACCGAAAGTATGCTAGTGAGAAATCTGTCTGCAAATATGGGATAGGTGCGGGCCAGGAGGATCGGTTTCTTGCTCCTTATTGCCGTGGGCGAGCCGTCGGCCCCCGTGGCGTTGAGTTTGGGACGGAGCGCACGCCCACGCTCAGTCGTCCACTGAGACGTGAGTGTGGCCGAGATGCCGAGTCGTAGTCAGCTGAATTCGGTCTCCAGTCAGAGCAGATGGTGCGAGCCCGGCTTCTTCGTGGGTAATCACGACGGCCACTAACGGGGCTCTTTTCCCTGTGCCCACCCCTCCGCAGGAAAGTGGGAGTGCCCGTGGCATCAGTGCGAGGAGTGCAGCGGTGCGGCCGTCTCCTTCTGCGAGTTCTGCCCACGCTCATTTTGTAGAGAGCATGAGGCGGGCGCGCTGGTCCCCTCTGCTCTGGAAGGCCGGCTCTGCTGCTCGGAGCACGACCCCGAGTCTCCTGTGTCGCCAGAATCCTGGAGCAAGATCAAATGCAAACTGGCATCACAAGATCACGGAGAAGAACTGAAAGAATAAATGGGTGGTGATTTCTTCTTTTTTTCTTTTTGTTATTGAGATGAAAAAAAGGAAAAGAAACAAGTGACTCGATGGCACGTTAGTGGGAGAAAGCTGCCGCCGCGCCGACCAGGGCCAATGCGTGCGGGCAGAAGCGGTTGGCCGTGTCTGTTTTTCTGTTTTGTTGGGTTGGGGATTCTTTTGTGGCGGGCCAAAGTCCCTTGGTCTTCTCTTGCCTTTTATCATGCTTCCATGCCCTTGCAGCGGGAAAAAGAGATGTCTTCGCTTTTAAAATAACGAAGAGAAAAAGAAATTTTGTTAATGAGATACATTTAAAGTCTAGGATGTGTTCCTTGGGTGTAAAAAGCAAAAGTAGCCCTGATTCCTTTATTTATTTTCATTTTTTAAAACTTTGGAGAAGTGTAGTTCAGATAGTCTATTCAGTGTACGTGTGCGTGTGTGTTTGAAGTAGCAGTTGGAGCAGGCCCTCTAGAAAAGGTTCTGGTGATCTTTATATACCTCTTTGCTGAGCAGTAGGTAGGCTCACTTCTCTTTGCCTTCCAAACACTTTCATAGTCTTAGAGAAGGGCTCCGTGGGAGTATTGAATCTGGCCTCTTGAAAACAAGATGCCTCAGCGGATTTTACCTCTGTGGTCTGAACCTAGCTGGGCTTTATGATGTGATACCTTTGCTTAGAAAGGTATATAATGTGGTTTTTGGTTTTGGAGAAAAACAGAAATGGGTGCCCTCACTGAGTTTGAAATGTTCTCCATTGACAGTGGACATTTCTGATGAGGCGTGTTTATGTGGATGTGAATGCAGAGTTAGAATGGTCGTCCCTGTTGCTCTGACACGTGGACAAAGGCAGCTAAAGGGAGATGAAAGGCCCAGAGCCGGAGTTGGATCATTCAGGCACCGTCCTCTGCGCAGTGTAACGGGGCCCCTACCCTAGTCTGACCTGGAGGGCGTTATGGCCATTTCCTTCCCTGTCTCTGCTTCCCTCTCCGAATCAAACATTCCCACCCCCCACCCCCACCCCCCCACCCCCGCCCAGCCGAGTTTCCTGATGAAAATGTCACAGGTGAATCAGAGTTGTATCTGAGTAGGTCTTTTTGGTTTAGTTCTTCTTTTGGGGGCGTGGAAGGGGTAGGGGTATCCCCCTGTTATATGTAAACAATTTCTATTTAGTATTCTCTACTAATTAAAATCACCCCCACCGAGGAAGGGGAAGCGCTTCTACAGGGTATGTAAGAGCCACACAAACACACTTCATTTTAGGAAGCACTTAGGGAAGCTCCCAAGAAAGCAGTGTTATTAGCAAAAATGGTTGGGACGCTTGGATCTCATAGATGCAAGTGTATCAAGATGTCTGCCCACAAAATTCACTTGCATTTAATGCTTCGGAATATGTATATTCCAGTATTCCTTGTATGAAGTAAATAGTAATGTCAGACATTGTTGTCACACTGTACTAAGTAGAAGTCTAGGGCTAGCTTGAATGAACGTTAACTTTCTCTGTGAATTTTGACTGCTTACAATTGCTGGTACCTGGTGGCATTTATTTTCCCTCAAGAAATACCTAGGAACCTTATGAAGGGAGGGAGGGTAGATGCTCGGCCACATTCCTTCCGTTGTGTTATGTGTGTTCCTTTTTTCTTATCAATTTAGAGTTCTTCTCTGGAAAAAAAAAAAAAAAAGCTCTTTTGTGCCTCTCTCTCTCTCTCTCTCTCTCTTTTTTTAATGTAAATGTGCAATTGAACTGGATTTTCTCTTGTAAAAAAACATAAAACAAAAAAAATCACACTACAATTCCTTTACTTAAGCTCCTAAACTGCCATTTGCCTGATTCCAGCAATTAATTCTGAAGTAACTTATTGAGCCTCCAGGAATTCTCTTGATTGGATATGATCCCAGGAGAAACAGCAAGATGGAAAATGCTGTGCATGTTACCGAATCAGATCGCTGCCGGTGACGTGCAGCACGGCGCGCCGGGACACTAAACTTTGTTCTTGAGCAGTTAGATAGCTGGATGTCCTTTTAAAAATAATTTAAGAAAATCTAGGTTTTACCATACTAAAACTTTATTTTATATATATATGTGTGTGTGTATATATATATGAGATAAATGGTTGCTTTTTTTAAACTTCCTAACATGAAGGATTTCCTTTAACATGCAAAATGTAACTCTCTCGCTGAAACCGTATCCCACATGAAATCTTAACCTCCTTGCTTTGTTTTGGACTTAGTGCTGTTTAACACCTGGTGACTTTTATATGGTAAGCCGGGTACGTGCTGTGTACCTACAGACACCTTAGGTTTCAGTGTTTTTATGCAGCTTCTTCATCGTGTCACATTTTGTTGGTGTTACAACAGCTCTGCTGAGATTTTTTAATCTTTTTGGGGGGTTGGGGGTACCTAATAGGATCGTTCTGCCATTGCAGAAATCAGGGTGAAAACAAAATAGCTAACCGTAGCTCTGGAGTCTTCGTCCAGGAGTGCTCTTTAATGGTCCGGAAGTGGCTTGAGCCCCGCCAGGGCCAGGGCGCTCTCCTCACAGCTCCGGGCTGTCACTGCCCACCTGCTCGGTGCAGGCTGTGGCAGCAGAAGGGGAGAGGGCCGTGCTTCCTGCGTGCATTCACCAGCCAGACGGTCAGAGGACGTGTGGCTCGCTCTTCGTCTGTGGTTGCTATTTGTGAGCTTGTAAATCTGCATGGTCAGAGCAAAAATGGTTGGGGTTTATTCTTGTCCCAAAATGAAGTAACTTAAAGCATCATGGGATAATGGTGGGTTCTTTTTTTAGCCTCATGTTAATTCTTTGGAAGAAGAAGCGAATGTAAAATTTTTGATAATCGGCATAAAGCTTCAGAAATCAGATGGGTAACAACTACAGAGGAAATCCCGGGCGGCCTTCCCGGCATGCGCGGCGCAGGCGGGGGCTGGCGGCCCCTCATTCCTGGAAGGCCGGCCCGCCCGGAGGGATTCACTTCTTTAATAGCTAATCAGGGCTAGAGTCAGGAGGGAGGTGGGGTTTATTTTCATTTTTATTTTAACAAGTTCCTACTCTACCTTAATTCTTAAAAATGATCTGGCCTAAGCTATAGAATAGGCCGACTTTTAGAATCACTGAAACTGGGAGCTCTCTGTGTGTTCAAGTCAGGAACGAATGTAAAAACTAAATGATAATAATAGGGGGGTGGCCGCTCCCAGCTCCCTTCTGCCATTTCCACATAATACTTGGAAACATGCTTGTAAATAATGTTTTGGAATTCTGAGATAATCATGTAGAGGACTCTCAGAGTGGGCAGGCTGTTGGACAGGTTTCTCTCCCGGTTCATGAAGTAGTTTCCTTTCGGCCTCATCGCACGGTTTGGGTTCCAGTCAGGGCCAGGGCCAGGGCCAGGGCCAGGGCGAGGGCGAGGGCGAGGGCGAGCGCTGCAGTCTGGACGGCAGAGAGCAGCCTACAGAGCCTGGTCTCTGGACGCCCCCCCCCCCCCCCCCGCCCAGGGTCCTTCAGCATTCACCTTGAAGTCAGGGCGCTGCCGGCTCCCAACCGGATAAGAAAACAGGTGGCCGCGGAGCCCTTAGGGCTTGGGAAGCTCACCGGGGAGGTACCTCTGGCAGCGCAGACTCGACTTCCCAAGTTGGCCAAGTTGCTGCAGACACAAAGTGATCATTTGGAACGATTTCCGTTGGCCTCGGACCACTTACACTTGGTCCCCGGTTATCTGTAAACCAAGAGTAGAACCCGCCTCCATTTTCAGCTAAGCTGGGGAACAGATCCGATTAGATGGTTTTGCAATGTATTAAAGAAGACTGAAAAGTTGGAAATGTGTATATACAGAAATCTACCAACTTTTCCCCGGGGCGGGGTACAGGGAGAAAAGGGGGTTAGAACAGGGTGAGGGAGGGGGAGTGATGTTTACCACAGGTACGAAGTAGTCACTTTAACACTGAGACCTCTGCCTCATTGAATTCAGGTTTTTTAAGTACTTGAAACTCTTCAGATTCCCCTTATTTTACAGTTACTTTTAAACTTATGAAGTAGAAAGCATTGTTTTGTATACTGTTTTGAAAACAACCTAGTCTCTTGTCCTCTTCAACTTGGATTAAAGGCAAAGTTCTGCTAATGGGAGAGAGTGTCCACAGCAGATAGCTCAGATTTCATGTACACGTTCGGGAAGAGACTCTTGCATGAAATACCAGCAGCCTTTTTATGAGTATTTCCCACGTGTGTTCTTTATTTTGTCATTTTGTCAACCCTATCCCCATGCACCTCTTCTTTCCTTTTAATATATATGCCTGTGTAGGGAAAAAACAAAAATGTGCACGTACATTACACTCCTGAAACGCAGGGTGTAATCTGTGTTTCAAAAACCATTTCCGTTCTTTTCTCCGTCAGTCCCCTGCTTAAGTGACAAGTTCGGATGGGGGGGGGGGGGGGGGGAGCGGCCTGCCCTTCTGTAGCCTGTGAAAGTCAGTTATGCGTAAGAAAAAGGGAAAAGATGAACAGTTGCCAAAGTCATTTATTCGGCCCTTAGTTTTCTTATGTGACCTTCCGCACCTGCGAATTGGCAAGCGAGCCCCCTCGGGTGCCGGCCACAGACCTGCGACATGCGGACGAGGCACGGTGTCCCTCAGATCACCGGGCCGAGGCATGTATGAGGTATTCTTGTCAGGTTAGGAGTGGACTGGATACAATTTCCTTTTCTCCTCTGTTGTCATTAATATTGCTCTTTTATCTCATTTGTGCTGTCACATACCCTCTGTTAAAAAGAAAATCACATTGCCTCCGATGACCAAGATGCTAAATGATGATTACAGCCGGCTAATAAGATCCTTTTTCTATACAAGGGTGTGTGCACAATTGGAATTGATACGAGAAATTCATTTGTAACCACTTGTGATATTGCACAACAAACACAGATACCTACAGATTGTTTTCTTTTTCTTGTGATCTTTATCTATGATAATGACCTTTGTAGATTGGTTATTTCTGTACTTTGTTTATCTGTAATAAACTTTGTAGATCCTGTGAAATGTTATTTTGCCTAAATCACTCGAGACTTGAGTCTTTAATAACAAAGCATCAATATTCACGAAAGTCAATCTCTTTTGAGTTTCTGTGACTTGGCTAGAAGCTCTTGACACTAAGGGATTAGTGTTCATTTTCCCTGGGGGGTGTTCCACTAGGGCATTACTGTATAATGACTTGATGTTTGCCACATAGACTTCAAGATATATGATATTTTGGGGATTTTGTTGATTGGCCTATGTTTTACTGCATAGTGTGAAACGTGTAAAGCTTGGTTAACCTGTATATAGATAGCTTACTGTTGACTAGTTATAGTGTATTTAGGATTGCCTGTAATTTTAAGCTTCTTACTACTGTGTGTGCTGGTAGGAACATAAATTTTTGTACATTATATTTACTGAGATGTTGCCTTTTTTTATTTTACAAATACTTTGGGATTCAAATGTGTTTTTTGCTTCCGTGAGGATTAATTTGGAAAGGTTCTTAATGACATTCCACTGACTTCAGATTTTGCTTGAGATTGACTTCAATAAATTGTCCTGTATGTTCCAAATTAAACTGTGGACTTGTTCATTGCCTGTAGTTTCTGGCCGCAACTGCTGGGCTAGAGGCCCTGATGGGAGGGAGGGCACCGGGGTCGGGCTGGAGGACCCGAGACGTGCCCCCCACCGCCGCCCCGCCCCCGGCCGCTGAGGCCTGCGGCACAGCGAGGTCCTCGGAAATGCTGCCGAGCCGCAAATAGACGTGGGGTTTGGTGGTGGTGTCCCAGAGGGAAGGCCCTTGGAGGAGGATGCTGCTCGCTCGGTGTGTAGGAGGCTGTGGAGCGAAGGGCGGGAGGGGGAGATGTGCGTCACTTTCATCCCGGGCGCCAGCTCGGGGTCGGCGGCCCCTGGAATGGCACTGCTTGCAAGCCGGGCCGCGCGGAGCCGCGCCTCCCGCTTCCCCGCGTCCCGGGTCGCCGACCCGCCCGTCGGGCGCAGTGCCCCCGGCGCCCGCCAGCCCGCGCCCCGAGCCGCCGAGGCCCGCCCCCGGGGACAGCCCTCCCGGGGGCGGGCCCGCGTCCCGCCGCTGCCGCGTCAGCGCAGCGTCTGTCCGCGGCGGACGGCAGGATGGGGAAGGCGGCGGCGGCGGCGGCCCTGGGCGCCGAGCTGGGCGTGCGGCTCGCCCTGTTCGCGGCCTTCCTGTAAGCGGCCCGCGGCCGGCGCCTTCTCGCACCGACCGGCCGCAGCGGCGCGCGGGCGGGCTGTCCACGCGAAGGAGGCGGGCGGCCGGGCAGCCCCCGCCGGGCCCGGGAAGCTAACGCACGTGCTCTGCGCGTTTGTGTTTCCCCTCCAGGGTAACGGAGCTCCTTCCTCCCTTCCAGAGGCGGATCCAGCCCGAGGAGATGTGGCTGTACCGGAATCCGTATGTGGAAGCCGAGTATTTCCCTACCAAGCCCATGTTTGTGCGTGGAGAACCAGCCTGCCTTCCCTCCCTTGATACTTAGTACTGAGCTTGATGCTAGGGCGCAGGTGGGCCTTCCGGCTCCGGCGTGATCTTTGTGGGGGACTGCTTGCTCCCTTCGATGAGGTGCTCGCCATTTTGTTTCCTTACGATTAAAATCCAAATTTAGAGGGGCAAGATGCCAGTGTGGGCTCCAGAGACACGTTCCGTGAGCTCTGCTCCTTAGGATGGCCTGAGGCACCCTGGCCCTTAGAGTAACGGCCCATGGCGGTGGCGTTTGCTGGTGGAGCTGCCCTGTGCCCAACTACCCCGCAGACACGGCCGCTGCTCGTATTGACAGGGACCCGTTAGGTCTGACCTGTGACTTCCGCTGTCGCCTCCCATCCCTCTTCCCTGTAGGCGCTACTTGAACCACCAGCCGCGTGGTTTCACCGGGGCCCTGGGTTTGGGTTTTTTAACGTCTGCCATCTTCTGGTTCAGGTCATTGCATTTCTGTCCCCACTGTCTCTGATCCTCCTGGCCAGATGTCTCAAGAAGGCAGGTGGGACCGACAGCAAACAAGCCTGCCTGGGTAAGAACGAGCCCTCTCTGGCTGGGCTGGTCTCTAGCTCCTCCGTGCTGTCATCTCGGCCACTGGAGGTGTGACCTCTGCGTGTGGAGGCCACTGAGTTGTGCATTCTTCAAGGCGTCCTATCTCCCCTGGACCCGTGTTGTCACCCGTGAGAAGAGTGGCACTCTGAGAACATCGTTAACCTCCGAGGTGAACGATGCGCTGGATGATTTGTACCCCAGCCTAGTGTCCAGCCTAGTACGGAAGCTCTCTCTGTACTCCACCACGTTCAAGGCTAGAATGATTTTTCTGCTCCGCTCCGGCTGGAGCCTGCCCGTTCCGGTCTCAGAAAGACCCTGGCTGCTCTCTTGATGGCACCGTGACCGCGCAAGTCCTCCTAGGCAGAAAGCACTAACAGGAAGTTTCTTTGCGTTCCAGCTGCCAGCCTTGCCCTGGCTCTGAATGGTGTCTTTACCAACACAATAAAACTGATAGTGGGCAGGTAAGTGGCCAGAGTCCGCGCCCCGGAGCCTGCCTCGGCCTAGTCCGCAGGAGATGGTTAACCGCACCCTGTCCTCTATCCTCAGTCTGACCTTGCTCTTCTCACCTAACATGGCCTCCCTTCCCTACGGCTGTCCTGCGGGTGACACTTGGGCTCTTTGCTGCCCTGAACAGCGGTTCCCACGGACCAGCACAGCGGGGTCCGTGTCCTCTGGAACACCCCCTGAAGCTGCAGGGTGGCTTGCTCTTTGCCCTAAAAAGTTACCGTGTGTTGGACTGCCCCCCCTTCCTTTAAATGTGGACCTTGGAAATCATGTTTTTCTTTTAATGGTGACTATCCTAATCCAGTTTCATTATTTTGCCTGGGACACTAAATCTGACCAACTGTGAACAGGATTACAGTATCTGATACAACCAAAAAATAATTTCTGGAGTTGTTAAGTGATCTGTGTTGAGACCATGTTTATTTTTTCAGGCCACGCCCAGACTTCTTCTACCGCTGCTTCCCCGATGGGCAAGCCCAGTCCGACTTGACGTGCACAGGGGAGAAGGACGTGGTGAATGAGGGCCGCAAGAGCTTCCCTAGTGGACATTCTTCCTGTATGAATACCACAGGGACTCAGCATCTGTGCCTTTTTGGGGTCACTGAATTCAGCTTAGGAAGCTTATGAGGATGGGGCCATCTCTCTACTCTTGTTCTTGTATCTAAAAACTAGAGAATCCCCTCCTTCTTTAATAACACCAAGATTTCACAAGCCTGAGCCTCAAGTATTAGGGTAAATATTCAAGGACAGAGGAAGTAGTTTACCTTCATGAGATTTGAACATTTTATGAGTCTTGGATTATTTGTCTAGATCCTGCAATCTGGTACTAGTTAGAAAAATATTAACTAACCTTTATTGCAGGTGCTTTGGAAAGCATTTTTTTATTCTTATCTCTTTTGGTACCATAATAGCCTAAAGAGGTTGATACTATTATTTTTATGATTCCTATTTATACATCAGGAAACTAAGGCATCAAGAAGTAACCTGCCCAAAGTCTTAATGCCAGTATTCCAAACACTATTCCTAAGGGTCAGTATTATTACCTATGGGACACACAGTAAAGTCCTTCATTTTTCCTTTTGTGTCCTCCTCGTCAATGATCTACACCACAAGTGTACCAAAAAAGGATAAAACATGTTCATGCCCCCAGCCACCTAGTTGCAGATGAGTGAGGGAGCTTCCTTTAAAAGACGTAAGACTTACAGGTTTTCCCTCTTCTAGTTGCATTTGCTGGTCTGGCCTTCGCTTCCTTCTACCTGGCGGGGAAGTTACATTGCTTCACACCACAAGGCCGTGGGAAGTCTTGGAGGTTCTGTGCCTTTCTGTCACCTCTCCTCCTCGCATCTGTGATCGCGCTGTCCCGCACCTGTGACTATAAGCATCACTGGCAAGGTAATAAGCAAGGTGTTCCTGCGATGCAAGTCTGCATGTTTCACCTGCCACTGTATCCCTAGCATTTGGCACAGAGGAGACGCTGACTGTATCTGTTAAATGAATAAACAAATGAGTCTGGGATAGTCTGGGTTTCTGAACCAAGAGTATGTATAGCTGTGTGGAAGGTGAGAAAGCAGTTTCCTTTTAAAGAGATTACCAAGGAGAAATGTCCCAATTTTTCCATTATTTTGAAGCATCCTAAGTTCAGAATAAATTCTCTAAGAATTTTTTTTCTCTAAGAAATTTTTTACAAAGATCAATTTACTTACTGTCTTAAAATAAAAATCAAGTTTGTAAAAAAAAAAAATCAAGCTCGTTCTCATGAGATTTTTGTTCAGAAACCAAAATTCAAGAAAACATAAAATTGTAGTTAAACCAAAGAAATTTAAGTTGAATGATATAGTAAAACATCCAAATTACAGAGTATCTTCACGGAAAACCCGTAATTCAAAAAAAGCTGATAGTATTGCCCGGAAGTCCTTAGGAGCCCTGTTTTTAAGAATAAGCTAATTTTTTGCAAAGAAGGGCAACTCCTGGACAGTTTTTTGCTTTCTCTAGAACTCTTTACATGGTGAAAAAGGGGTTAATAGCAGTAAGTGAAACTTTGTTATCTTGAATTTTTAAAAAATCCACTCTAGCGGGAGGTGGGTGGGGGAATGGGGTAATTGGGTGATGGGCATTAAAGAGGGCACGTGATGTGATGAGCACTGGGCGTTACATGCAACTGATGAATAAGTGAACTCTACCTCTGAAACTAATGATGTACTCTGTGTTGCCTAGTTGAATTAAAAAAAAATTCAATCTAGCGTATCCTCGGAAAAAGGCTTATATTTACTTAAAGATGTGGGTTTTTTTTAAACTTTATTTGAGAGAGAGAGAGTGGGCACGAGTGGGGGAGAGGCACAAAGGCAGAGGGAGAAAGCAGGCTCCCCACTGAGCAAGGAGCCCGATGCGGGGGGTGTCCCTGGAGCCTGGGATCATGACCTCAGCCACCCAGGCGCCCCCAAAGATGTGTTTTAACTTGTTTAGGAAAGAACCTGATGATAATCCTTTTAACTATATGATAAATGTGAAATTGAGGTTTTTTGCACCCAAACAAGTAGAGTAACCTGGAGGGCCAAGTTCTCTATAGAGGCGTCCCCCATTGTACTGCACTTCACAGAGAGCTGTGTCTCTTGCCAGTGGAAGGTTCTAGCAACCCTACGGTAAGCAGGTCTGTCGGCACCATTTTTCCAACAGCATTTGCTCACCTGTCTCCGTCATACTTTGGTAACTCTTGCAGTGTTTTAAACCTTTTCATTATATTTGTTATAGTGATCTGTGATTAGTGATTATGACTTGCCGAAAACTCAGATGATGGTTAGCATTTTTTAGCAATAAAGTATTTTTAAATTAAGGTATATACTTTTTTTTAGATCTAGTGCTATTGTACACTTTAAGAGACTACAGGATAGTGTTAGCATAACTTTTATATGCACTGGGAAACCGAAAAATTCATTTGACTTGCTTTATTGAGATACTCGCTTTATTGGCAGTGATCTGGAATCGAACCCTCAATATCGGTATGCCAGTAACATGTGGTGTTTTAACATGATTTGAGAGTCCAGTGATTAAGAAAAGACCTTATCTCCTCTCTTTTAGATGTACTGGTTGGAGCCATGATTGGCCTGACGTTTGCCTATGTCTGCTACAGGCAGTATTATCCTCCTCTGACGGATGCAGAATGCCATAAACCGTTTCAGGACAGCCTTGCACTGCCCGTGGCACAGAAGCCTGGTGACCCTTATCATTTTAGTATTTAGAAACTAGAACTACCTCCGTGGAGATGAGGTGAATCAGCCCCTCTTAACTGCGCAAGACAAGAAAGTCTGACCTTTTTACTCTTAAGAGATACAGGTGAGCACTTCATTCTGTCTCCGTATGTTTATGCAGTTTTGCTCACATGGATTTGTCATGAGTCAGGGTTCAGGGTTCTTTTTCACAACTCTGTGCCACACATTCTGATAAAGAAATCTTCCAGTAGTCCACCAGATTGGTATCCCAAGATCTACAGCATTTTACGTTTAATTTAAATGTCATTCTTGGAAGGCTCTTTCACAAAGAAACCTTTACATATCCTAGAACCCCTAGAACCCAGAGTTAAATTTCCATTTTCCATAGCTCAAAATCTTACAACCCAAGATGACCAACTAAATTATTTTGGTTCTGTTTACTTTCTCTGGTGACGATTCCATCAAGCCTTAAGTAGGAAAATGTCCAGTTGTGGCTTCTTTACCATGTTAGACCTGTATCTTACTTGAGTCTAGCCAGATACTGCTGTCCACTTTGAATCCTGTGGGCATAATTTATTGAATCACTAAATAAACAATTTTTTACAAATGGGAAGGACAAATGAAGTGGAAATCATCACTTGCTAGTATCGAAACCGCACTCCTGAACTGTGTTCATGAGCTGCTTTCCCTCCATGCGTGACTGAAGAGCTGCCCAAATGCATCAACTCTGCAACTGGCTAAGGCAGGAAAGAAAAATTACACATGTTCTCTGGAGGACAAAATGAACTTTTTCTGTCTCTTCTTCATAATGGGATATAAGGGACAATTACAGGACATCATCAGAACTGATGCTATAGGACCTACAACTGCCCTGCTCTTTGCGATCATACTTTCTATATTTTCAATTTATATATCTTTTTCCTTCAATAAATGTGACAGTCAAAAATGGTGAACATGGGTGTTTTTGGTACGTAGAGTACCGTTCGAGAGCTGGAACATTTCCAAAGAAAAACACTGGCTTCCCCACCCCATCTGACATAAAGTGATCTAACTGGCTGTAGTGGAGGCTGATTACCTGTAAATATTGAAGAACAGTCTCAATATTGACTTTGTAATTGCCATGCTTTAAATTCTGAACTACATCTGCCTATGATAATGAAAACACCAGTCAAGGGAAAAGAACTTAAATAATAGTTCTTTGCCCCAAACTTTTATTTTCTTAATTTGTTTAATAACATAAAGGGGAAGAAAATGGTTATTGTATTATTCTTTTCTATTATGGATCGAACCAGGTAAAAGTAGGCAACTGGGTCAATATGGTTTTATTTCAGTATTTAGTAAACTTTTAAATAGAATCATGTAAAAAACAAACATTTCAAAAAGTGCAAAATATCAGAAAGCTAATCAGTGCTATTAATCTTTCCATGCAGACAATCTCTTGCTGAGCTAAGCAATACAAATTCTGTAACAGGGAATATGTATAAAATGATACTCTACAGAGTTTAAAAATAGGCTTGGTCAAGAGATTGCACATGATACAACTGAAGTAGTGCAAATAATATACAACTAAGAATTTAACTCAAACTTACTATCCTGTGTACTATACAACCATGATACCATAGGCGGAGAGACAAGATATAAAGCTCCTTTACAGTTGCCTGCCCCTCACCATCAGAAAACATTTCTTAGTACCAACAGTGGTTTATCTAGGTGTCCAGGGTTATGCTGTTCATCTTTGGTTACAGGGACTCATTCTTGCTTGTCCTTTGGTTTACTCTTAAATAGTATCTATTCTGCTAATATGAAGAATAAATTTAAATTTGAAGACAACAACTTGACAAAAGTTTCCCCTTTAAAATATAATTGAATGCTACTTAATTCTCAGTAACCCTTACTTCAAACTCAGTTTATATAGTAAAGAATATAAAAGTATTCCATATATCTGACATTTCTTAGTGGCTTAGCATTAGTCTATAAGCAGATGGACAAGTAAAGGCCAGGCATGGGTCCTGTACCCCAGCCTTACCTCTGCCATCTCTAGGGTGACGGTGATTAACCTTCCCTTTCCTTTTCTCTCTGGAAAGGGAGAGAGACCACTGCTGTCAAAGGGATGGCTTAAGTGAATGTTAAATGCCAATGCACTGGATACCATGATATATTTACAAATCATTTTTTATAAAAACAAAACACAGCTTGCCTGCCTCTGCCACTCTATAAACAGAGAGGCCTATGGGAGTCGGAGTGGAGGGTAAAGGACTATCACAAAGAGAACTGCAAAGTGAGTGACAAACTCTGACCAATGAGAAAGAAAATACAGCGCAGTGGTGAGCAGATGCCCTGGAAGAAATCAATCTGTATGCACCCATCTTCAAGGTACACCTCACTTTGCACGTTCTGACGTGGACTCCGCACTGGCTGTTCCTCCGCTCCTACAGGCATAGGTTTTTCTTTCAGAATAGGAAGCCTGTCCCCCAGCCAAAGCCACCTGCCCAGCCAACACGGCCTGTGCCATGGGGCTGTTAAATAAGCTTTCTGGATTATGGGTACCTAAGCAGGCAATGGTGTTTACAAAATGTTTTCAAAGAGGACACACAATACTGCCTTCACCCAAGTGGATATGGTGGTTGACTCACAAATTCTATTTCACCTTAAATGTACTACTGAGGGCGCCTGGGTGGCTCAGTTGGTTAGGCGACTGCCTTCGGCTCAGGTCATGATCCTGGAGTCCCGGGATCGAGTCCCGCATTGGGCTCCCTGCTCGGCGGGGAGTCTGCTTCTCCCTCTGACCCTTCCCCCTCTCATGTGCTCTCTCTCATTCTCTCTCTCTCAAATAAATAAATAAAATCTTAAAAAAAAAAAAAAAAAGTACTACTGAAAGATTTTACTCATAACCAAAGCAGCCGGTCAAGGTTGTGTGAGTTCAGGTTTGCCAGCCTTTATAACTTTGCCCTCAAGAACAGAAGCTACTATCAACTAAGTCAGATTTCATTGAGAGTCTCCCCATTTGAGCATGATACGAAAGGACAGGTCTAGGATATATAATATCTTTGCTTTATAAAGATGCACCTAATGTGAACTAAACTATCCACTGTAAACTCTGAAAGCAGCTCGAACAGCTCGGAAAACAATGAATAGCATCAGTGATTCCATGCCATCAACTGTCAGCTGTAGAGAGTAAACAATACTCTCTGTAAGCTACATTTCAGTCCCTCACACAGGACTTGTAGGAAAGAAAAGCTGGCTCAAAGGAAGGTGCCCAACAATCTTTTTCACACCCACTTAGCCTTCAAATACAGAGAACACCAATGAGAGATGAGTGTACCCCAAAATGCCTTCTGAATCTCCGGAGCCTTCTCCAAACTAGAACATTTTCTAAAGCAATAATTTCCTAGAAAAATTTCTACCAAGCCAAAATAAACTCAAAACAGACTTTATACTATCTCAAGTAATAAGCAATAAAGGATGGCACCTATCATCTGGAATTAAAGATGCAAACAACCCCCACTATGAAGAGTGGCGAGTGCTTCTATAAAGCCAGTGGTAAAAAGTAATAGGGTCTTCCCTTTGTTTTTTCACTCACTTCGGAGATAACAAGATTATCTTCCAAAGACCCCGGTGGTAAGTAAGTGGCAGGCAACATGCAGGAAATGATGCAGCTGAGGAGAGGGAAACGGCAGCAACAAGCAGGTGCATTTTCTGGGGGAGGATCCTTCAGTGTCCGTCTAGGGAAGAGTGGAACAGAGGTCATGATGCAGTCACAACTGGAAGGCAACCAGCCAGAATGCCGGAGTCTAATGCAAGAACTTTCTAGTTACACATCTAAAAGGTGGAGGAGGGGTGCCTGGGTGGCTTAGCTATTAAGCTCTGCCTTCGGCTCCGGTCCTGATGTCCTGGGATCGAGCCCCGCATCGGGCTCCCTGCTCTGTGGGGAGTCTGCTTCTCCTTCTCCCCGACTTGTGCTCGCTAGCTCTCTCTATCTCTCCAATAAAGAAATAAAATCTTCAAAATAAAAAAAATTAAAAAATAAAAGGCAGAGGAACTTAAATCTCAGGATGGGCTGTTCGTCATTAAGATCGTTACTGGTGCCAATGGTAACTCTTAGATGATCAGAACTATTTAGATTCGGAGTTCAGATCCTAAAAAATGACAGGTGCTACTGGACCAAGTCACTTGCAAAAACACACACACGAACTTTCTCTAAATGGGCTATTGCACTTTTCCTTCAGCAATTTTAACCAGAGTCCCTCTAAAAATAATAACCTAGATCTTGGGCGCCTGGGTGTCTCAGATGGTTAGGCGTCTGCCTTCGGCTCTGGTCATGATCCCAGGGTCCTGGGATCGAGTGCCGCATCAGGCTCTCTGCTCCTTGGGAGCCTGCTTCTCCTTCTGCCTCTCTCTCTCTCATGAATAAATAAATAAAAATCTTTAAAAAATAAAAAAAATAAAAATAATAATAATAATAACCTAGATCTTGGTGACAGGCAACAGAAAAGTACATTTATAAAGAGCTCAAGGCTGGGCGCCTGGGTGGCTCAGTTGGTTAAGCGACTGCCCTCGGCTCAGGTCATGATCCTGGAGTCCCTGGATCGAGTCCCGCATCGGGCTCCCTGCTCGGCGGGGAGCCTGCTTCTCCCTCTGACCCTCCCCCCTCTCATGTGCTCTCTCTCTCTCATTCTCTCTGTCTCAAATAAATAAATAAAATCTTTAAAAAAAAAAAAGAGCTCAAGGCTACACTGTTCCTCATAACATGTTAATATGTAGGAAATATGCTGCATACGTGACATTTAAAAACTTACATTAAGCAGCCACACATGATTCATTTTTACTGTAAAGGCTGATCAAGGAAGATGCCCTGGGTTTGGTAGATTTCTTTGAGGACCAGCAGTACTGTATCTTCAGACTCCCTGTAAAGAGGAAAACTTAGGTTGTAAAAAGAAGAAACTAACTTTTATACTAGAGGTTTTATATATACTATCTCATGTAATCTACACAACCACCTTCAAGTTCATTTTTGCAAAAGTTCATTTTACAGTGGACTATAACTCAGCCATAAAGAATAATGAAATCTTGCCATTTGCCACAATATGGATGAACCTAGAGGATGCTAAGTGAAGAGACAAATACCATATGATTTCACTTATATGTGGAATCTAAAAAACAAAACAAATGAACAAAAACCAGACCCATACATACAGAGAACAAACGTGGTTGCCAGAAGGGAGAGGGGTGGGGGGATGGGTGAAATAAGTGAGGGGGATTAAGAGGTACGAACTTCCAGTTATAAAATAAGTAAGTCATGGAGATGAAAAGTACAGCACAGGGAATATAGTCGGTAATATTGTAATAATATATGGTGACTACACTTATCATGGTGAGCACTGAGTAATGTAAAGAACTGTCAATTCACTATGCAGTGATTCACCTGAAACTAATATTACATTGTATGTCAACTACAATTTAAAAAAAAAAGTCCAACATTATGTCTGGTAATACAAAACAACTAGTAGGAAATGACCAACCAAGAATTGTTCCCTTTCCACAGAGCTCATTCTTAGAACAATATGGAAGAGCCATCCAGTTGGTCACCTTAATTTTTTAAATGTTATTCACCTTTTTAAAAAGATAATACAATCATATGGTTCAAAATTCAAGATATGAAAGAGTGTAATAATGAAGTTTCCCTTCCACCTCTGTTTCTTAACCACCAGTTCCCATCTTCTGACAATCAATGTTATCAACTTCTCATGCATCTTCCAGATATTATTCTGTGTGTGCCCAATTACTTACATCCAGTTCATAAAGAAATTTGATTATAAAAAAAACAACATCATGAAGGACTGCCTTAAGGACATATAGCTCGAACATTTCTCTAAATCCATGATTTAACATTTTTTGAATCATGTATCTACTTGAGAATCTAATGAAACCAATGGGTTTCTCTCCAGAAAAGATTTTATATATATATTATAATAAAATATATTTTTAATACTTTAGCACACGAGGAATGTAATTTAAATATATATATAAATATTATAAATAAAATTTCATTGGATTCATATGCTTTTTCTATCCCCTAAAAACCCCATACAGACTTAAGGTTAAGAAATTCCTCCTATGCCAGTGAAGGGGCATTAGCTAAACCAGATGTTAAAATGGTGTGATCCTGGTGCATAAATAAACAGATCAACAGAAAAAAAGAGGAAGTTCAGAAATAGTCCTAAGTCTATATAGGAATTTAATAAAGTGAGACTCTCAAACCAGACTCATATACAGAGAACAAACGGTGTTGTGACAAATGGATAGCCATCTGGAAAATGACCTGAACCAATCTATACCTGTTACTAGAATAAATCCAAAGTGAATCAAACATTCACATGTAAAAATGAAACCATAAAATATCAGAATAAACTGTGGTAAGGAATTCTTCGGAGGATAAGGAAGATGTAAGTATGACACATATTCTAGAAACCAGAGAGGAAAAATCAACAAATATGAATCAATCTTTTCTACTTAGCAAAAACCAATGTTTGCAATGTCAAAGACAAACTGGGGAAAAGGCATTTGCAACTCATCACAGACAATCAACAACAACAAAAAACATTTCAATATAAAAGAGAATAAAGAATATAAATAACTCCCAGAAAAGGAAATAAAAATGGTCCTTAAATATATGTCAAGATGCTCAATCTTACTCATAACTGGAGGAATGCAATTTTTTTTTTTTAAATAAAAGGCAAAAGATTGATCTGAAGAGAAAAAGGAGCATACGACGAATGTAATTTAAAAACTATAGCGTGGGGCACCTGGGTTGCTCAGTCAGCTGGGCGTCTGCTTTCGGCTCAGGTCATGATCCAGGGTCCTGGGATCAAGCCCCACATTGGGCTCCCTGCTTGGCAGGTTGCCTGCTTCTCCCTCTCCCTCTTCTCCTTCCCCCTGCTCACGTGTTCATGTGATCTCTCATGAATAAATAAGCAAAATTAAAAAAAAAAAACAAAAACACTACAGCATGCAAAATACATACACTGAAAACTACAAAACATTGCTGAGGGAAATTAAAGACCAAAATACACTTAGAGATACTGTGTTTGTGGCTCAGAAGACTCTATTATTCAGATGTCAATTCTCCCCAAATTGATCTGTAGATAAAATATTTGCGATCACAATCAAAATCTCAGAAAGCTTTTTGGTTGACATTAACAAGCTCAATCTAAAACGTGGAAATGCAAAGAACCGACAATAGCTAAAATAATTTTAAAGAAGAATAAAGTTGGATGACTCACAATACCTGATTTCAAGACTTATTCTGAAGCTACAGTAATCAAGACTGTTTTACTGGCATAAAGAGAAATCGACCAATGGAACAAAATAGACCCAAGACAATTCAATGATTTCTCCATCTGAATAAACTTTTCAACAAATGTTGCTACAACAACTAGATAGCCACATGCAAACCAATGAACTTCAATCCTTACCTCACACCATATTAAAAAATTAATGAAAATGGATCACAGACCTAAATATAAAAGCTAAAATGATGTAATTTCTAGAATACAGGTAATATTTTAATGGCTTTGGGCTTGGCAAAGATATCTTAAATATGTTAAAAAGGCACAAATGTCAATAAATTGGACTACATCAAAGTCAAAAACTTTTGCTCTTCAAAACATTCTGGAAAAACGAAAAGCCATATTTTGAGGAAAAAACATGTATCTGAAAAGGACTTGTAACTATAATATAGAAAGAATTCTGGCAATTTAATAAGACAATCTATTATTTTTTAAAAGGCAAAAGATTTGAACAGACAGTTCACCAAAGAAGGTGTACAGATGGCGGGGCGCCTGGGTGGCTCAGTCGGTTAGGTGTCCCACTCTTGGTTTTGGCTCAGGTCATGATCTCAGGGTCATGAGATCGAGCCCTGCATTGGGCTCTGCGCTCAGCAGAGTCTGCTTGAGATTCTCTCTGTCCTCTCCCTCTGCTCCTCCACCCCTCCCCCTGGCTTGCACACACTCTAAATAAATAAATGAATGAATGAATAAAATCTTTAAAAAGGGGGGGTGCCCAGGTGGCTCAGTCGGCTAAGCGTCTTACTCTTGGTTTTGGCTCAGGTCATGATCTCAGGGTCATGAGACAGAGCCCCATGTCAGGGTCAGCGGGTCTGCTTGAGATTCTCTTCCTCTCCGTCTGCCCCTCCCCTGCTCTCTTTCTCAAATACATCACTCTTTAAGAAAAAAAGGGGGGGCGCCTGGGTGGCTCAGTCGTTAAGCGCTTGCCTTCAGCTCAGGTCATGATCCCAGGGTCCTGGGATCAAGTCCCGCACAGGGCTCCCTGCTCAGCCAGGAGCCTGCTTCTCCCTCTCCCGCTCCCCCTGCTTGTGTTCCCTCTCTAGCTGTCTCTCTCTCTGTCAAATAAATAAAATCTTCAAAAAATAATAATAAATAATAAAAAAATTTTTAAAAAAGATTTTATCAAACTCAACACCCAAGGAACAAATAATCCAATCAAGAAATGGGCAGAAGACATGAACAGACATTTCTGCAAAGAAGACATCCAAATGACCAACAGACACATGAAAAAGTGCTCAACATCACTAGCCATCAGGGAAATTCAAATCAAAACCACAATGAGATATGACCTCACACCAGTCATAATGCCTAAAATTAACAAGTCAGGAAACGACAGATGTTGACAAGGATGCAGAGAAAGGGGAATCCTCCTACACTGTTGGTGGGAATGCAAGCTGGTGCAGCCATTCTGGAAAATAGTATGGAGGTTCATCAAAAAGTTGAAAATAGAGCTACCCTATGACCCAGCAATTACACTACTGGGTATTTACCCTAAAGAAACAAATGTAGTGGGGTGCCTGGGTGGCTCAGTTGGTTAAGTGGCTGCCTTAGGCTCGGGTCATGATCCTGGGGTCCTGGGATCGAGCCCCGCGCCCAGCTCCCTGCTCGACTCGGAACCTGCTTCTCCATCTCCCTCTGCCTACTTGTGCTATCTCTCTGTCAAATAAATTAATAAAGTCTTTAAAAAAAAAAAGATAGAAATGTAATGATCCGAAGGGGTACATGCAGCACCCCAATGTTTATAGCAGCAATGTCCACAATAGCCAAACTATGGAAAAAGCCCAGATGTCCATCGACAGATGAATGGATAAAAAAAATGTGATGTGTATATATATATATATATATATACACAATGCAATATTATGCAGCCATCAAAAAAATGAAATCTTGCCATTTACAACAACGTGGATGGAACTAGAGGGTATTATGCTAAGCAAAATAAGAAAGACAATTATCATATGATCTCACTGATACGAGGAATTTAAGAAACAAGGCAGAGGATCATAGGGGAAGAGAGGAAAAAATGAAACAAGATGAAACCAGAGAGGGAGACAAACCACAAGAGACTCTTAATCTCAGGAAACGAACTGAGGGTTGCTGGAGTGGAGGGGGGTGGGAGGGATGGGGTGGCTGGGTGATGGATGCTGGGGAGGGTGTATCAGTTGTGGTGAGCGCTGTGTATTGTGTGGGACTGATGAATCACAGACCTGTACCCCTGAAACAAATAATATATGTTAATAAAAAAAGTAATCTAAAAACGAAAAAAAATATTTCCACAAAAATATATGGAACGTGGAAAATTATTATATGGAACACCTGAAACTAATATGACACTGTATGTTAATTAAACTTGAATTTTAAAAAATAAAAATTTTAAAAATAAAAAAATAAGAATTTTTAAAAACTACGCTGGAAAAGCTGTGGGGAAACAAGACACTCCCATATATTCCTGGTGGGAGTACAAAAAGGTACAACTTCTATTTGGCAATAATTATCAAATATTACAAATCCATGTATTCTTTATGCCAGCAATTCCAATTCTAAGTATTTACAGATACACTCATGAATAGGTAAAATATGAACAAGGTGTATAAAGAGCAAGAGGACAGAAATCTAAAGTAACCCATTAGTACAGGACTAGTTAAAGAAATTATGGTACACTGATACAGTAGAATACTAAAGCTATAAAAGAATGAACTCTTTATATACAACAAGCAGAAAACTCCCAAGACTTGCTAGTAGAAAAAGCAAGTTACAGAACAATGCCTATAATATGATACTATCTATACTTGTTAAAAGAGAGAAATAATATATTCACACACTCACACCTGTGTTATGTATGCATAAAATAGACCTCTAGAAAAAATTTCAAGAAATGCATGTTACTTGCATATGGAGAAGGTAGTTAGCAGGGAACAAAATGGAAGAGAGGCTTTCATTATTTGTCTTTCTTTGCATGGTGAACCATATGAATGTACTGCACACTCAGAAATCTCTAAAGAATGCCTTCTAGTGTTTTTAAGATTTTATTTATTTGTTAGAGAGAGAGCGACAGAGCACAAGCAGGGGGAGCGTCAGGCGGAGGGAGAAGCAGACTCCTCGCTGAGCGGGGAGCCAGATGCAGCACTTGATCCCAGGACCCTGGGATCATAACCTAAGCCGAAGGCAGGCACTTAATCAACTGAGCCACCCAGGTGCCCCTAAAGAATGCCTTTTTCACAAGGATGTGGAGAAAGGGGAACCCTCCTGGACTGTTGGTAGGTATGCAAACTGGTGCAGCCACTCTGGAAAACAGTATGGAATTCCTCAAAAAGTTAAAACTAGAACTACCCTAAGATGAAGACCATCTTTGAAGCTGTCCCTGAGTTTAGGGCTAAGAGAACACAGCAGCCCAAAAAGCCAGGAATGGAGACTGATCCTGCGGGATGAAGGGGTTCATCATGTTCAACATGGCAGATGACCTAAAGCAATTCCTGTATAAAAAATTACCCACTGTCCACAGACCTGTACCTCTGAAACAAATAGTGTGTTATATGTTAATAAAAAGAAAATAAAAACCACAATGAAAAAAAAATTGCCCACTGTTGAAGGGCTCCATGCTATTGTTGGGTCACACAGAACACCTGTTATTAAAGCGGCAATGACAGTGCTCCAGAGCATGCTTTCCGACTTGGTTTCTTATCTACTTTTGCCCTTGCAACAAACCAATGGAGCAAACTTGGACTTTCAAAAAATAAGAGTATCATCTGTTACTATAATACCTACCACGTCGTTCAATCCAATCATTTACCTCTGGTGGTGAGTTTCATAGCCAGCAGTAATGATGGTACAGGACTCCCTGTCAGACTAGAAAAGGAACTCGCTCCGTTATTTGAAGAACTGAGACAAATTGTGGAAGTTCCTTAATCTGGCAGTGGTGTTGATGTACACCTTATTTTCATTACAGTGAAACAGTATCAATCCAGCAATCTTGAGACCACAAAAATACTTGTATCCACATACTCCAGAAAGGGCCTCTTTTCCCACTTTATACCAAAGAGTCTATAGATATAAGTTATGGACAGATTGTTATTTTTTCTTATGTGGAGTCTTTTCTTATTTAGTGAGATCTGGGGATACCACAGAAATGGTTCAATACATCACAGCTCCCATGAAGTTAGTCCAGTCACCAAATATGCATGAGATTCTATTCAGTGGGACAGAATCAAAATGGTACTTTGATCCACTTGAGACATTAAGTGCTCCCTATTATATAAAACGCCCAGTCCTGCAGAATGAAGCAGACCCTTTTTATTGTGAATGAGGACGTATTTTTCTTTATATTGTTTTATTTCTTTGCATTGAGTGTGAAGAAAAGAAAATGGCTTAGTAAAAGTAATAAAATCAGTATAATCACTAAAAAAAAAAAAAAAAAACTACCCTACAATCTAGCGATTGCACTACTAGTTATTTACCCAAAGAATACAAAAACACTAATTCAGGGGCACCTGGGTGGCTCAGTTAAGCACCTGACTCCTGGTTTCTGCTCAGGTCATGATCTCATAGTTGTGAGATTGAGCCCTGTGCCGGCCCAAGCTAGGCGTGGAGCCTGCTTAAGATTCTCTCCCTCTGCTTCTCTTCTGCGCCTCCCCCTCACCATTCTCCTCACCCCCATGCATGTTCTCTAAAAAAAAAAAAACCATTAATTCAAAGGGATACATGTACCCTGATTTTTTTTTTAAGATTTATTTGAGAGAGCGAGGAAGTAGCGGGAGGAGGGGGAGAGGGAGGGAGAGTCTCAAGAAGACTCTGCACTGTGCAAGGAACCCAACATGGGGCTCAATCCCACCACCCCGAGATCACAACTGGAACCAAAACCAAGAACTGGGCGCTCAACTGACCGCGCCACCCTGGACCCCTGGACCCCAATGTTTATAGCAGCATTATCAACAATAGACAAATTATGGAAACAGCCCAAGTGTCCATCAATAAATGAATGGATAGAGAAGAGGTGGTATACATACATAATATAATACTACTCAGCCATAAAAAAGAATGAAGTCTTGCCATTTGCAATGACATGGATGGAGCTAGAGAGTATTATTATGCCAAGTGAAGTAAGTCAGACAAAGACAAATACTGTATGATTTCACTCATATGTGGAATTTAAGAAATAAAACAAACGAGCAAAGAAAAAAAAGAGAGGCAAACCAAGAAACAGACTCTTGAGAACAAACTGATGGTTACCAGAGGGGTGGTAGATGAGGGGAACAGTTAATTAAATAGGTGATGGGGATTAAGGAGTGTACTTGTGATGAGCACCAGGTGTGTGGAAGTGCTGAATCACTATATTGTACATCTGAAACTAATATTACACTGTATGTTACCTGAAATTTAAATAAAAACTTTAGGGGCACCTGGGTGGCTCAGTCGGTTAAGCGACTGCCTTTGGCTCAGGTCATGATCCTGGAGTCCCGGGATCGAGTCCCGCATCAGGCTCCCTGCTCAGTGGGGAGTCTGCTTCTCCCTCTGACCCTCCTCCCTCTCGTGCTCTCTGTCTCTCATTCTCTCTCGTAAATAAATAAATAAAATCTTTAAAAAAAAAAAAAATTGATACAACTCAGAAAAATAATTTTAAAAATAAATAAATAAATAAATAAATAAATAAATAAATAAAAACTTTAAAAAAATGGGGCACCTGGATGGTTCAGTCGCTTAAGCGTCTGCCTTCAGCTCAGGTCATGATCCCAGGGTCCTGGGATTGAGCCCCAATCCTGGGATTGTCCTGGGATCCAGCCCTGTGTAGGGCTCCCTGCTTAGCAGGGAGTCTGCTTCTCCCTCTCTCCACCCCTCCCCCCTGCTCGTGCTCTCCTGCTCTCTCTCTCAAATGAATAAATAAAAAAATCTTTAAAAAAACAAAATATCATAAAAACTAAAAAAAATAATCATAATTTAAGGGGTGCCTGGGTGGCTCACTCGGTTAAGTGTCTGTCTTCGGCTCAGGTCATGATCCCAGGATCCTGGGAATGATTCCCGCATTGGGCTCCTTGCTCAGCGAGGAGTCTGCTTCTCCCTCTGCCTGCTGTTCCCCCTGCTTGTGCTCTCTAACAAATAAATAAAATCTTAAAAAAAAAAAAAAAAAGACCTAAAAGCATGCATTTTTGAATCCTTATCCCCTACCCATCTTATTTTCCTAGCTATATTTTCCTTTAGCTTAAATTTCTTTGGTGATTAAGTTCTTTTCTGTTATAATGTATGAATTTCAATAAGCATTATTAATCCATTCTACAATCCATCAGATAATTATATTTAATAATGATTAATTCTGTTGAATAAGTTGTGGGGATCTAATGTACAACATGGTACTATAGTTGATAATACTGTATCATATACTTGGAAGTTGCTAAGAGAGTAATTGTTAAATGTTCTCATCAAACACACACACACACACAAGGTAATTATGTGAGGTCATGGAGGTGTTAATCATTTCATAATATATACATGTATCAAATCTTGTTGAACATCTTATATAATGTGTCAATTATATCTCAATAAATCTGGAAAAAACATTTAAACATTAAAAATGTAAACATTAAAACAAAATGAAAATAATAAATTCTGATCTAGCTACTGTCAATACTTTCAGATGAGTTTAAAATACTTTCAGCAACAGTAACATTAATATGTACCCATCCTGTCCCCCGCCAATGACCAAAGGACACCACTTTTAAAACTAAGCTAGCCAGGGGCGCCTGGGTGGCTCAGATGGTTCAGCGTCTGCCTTCGGCTCAGGTCATGATCTCAGAGTCCTGGGATCGAGCCAGAAGTCGGGGGGGGGGGGGGTCTCTACTCAGCGGGGAGTCTGCTTCTCCCTCTCCCTCTCTCCCTGCTTGTGCGCTCTCTCTCTCTCTCTCTCAAATGAATAAATCTTAAAAAATAAAATAAAATAAAACTAAGCTAGCTGAACTCATGGTTGCTGGCATCATTAGCCCATGCTCTACCCAACTGCAAAGTAAAACAACAATGTGTTTAAACCAGATTTCTTTAAATGACATAATTTTGTTATTTTGTAACTGTCTAAATGAGAAATCACTCTAATCCCAAATGTACACTAGCCTATCCTCCCTTTTCTACATCTATCAAATAGCTGTGCAACAATCAGACAAAAAAAAAAAAAAAAAACCCCACCAAGAAACAAAAACAAACATCACTTACCAGTAGCATAGATGGCTTTGTAAAGCAAATAAATATTCGTTAAAACTTTCAATGGGCTTCTCTTGTAGCACATAGTCAATGCGCTGGCCTCCATTCAGCATTCCCACATTGATGGGTGGGACTTCTTCTTTAACTGCCACAGGGGTCTCTTCTGTGTTAACATCTGGACATAGAAGAACCATAACAACAATCTAAAAGCTTCCAGCCCTCCAAGATTGTCCTTACTTCCCCTCAGACTACCAAGTTTACAGTAGGATGAGGTACTCTCTGCTCAGAAAGCTTTCTGTACCTTCTTCCTCTCAAGCCCCTTAAAGCTTCTCCTCAAGTCACAATGATTTTGTTCAATCCCATTTTTTCTTTCCTCTACCTCTGATAGCCAATTCATTTGCCTCTGGTTTATAAACTAAATATAAGGAGGGATAGAAATCGTTAGGCAGTTGAAAATTAAAGCAAAAAGAATACAACATTGGGGCGCCTGGGTGGCTAAGTTGGTTAAGCGACTGCCTTCGGCTCCGGTCATGATCCCAGGGTCCTGGGATCGAGTCCCATATCGGGCTCCCGGCTCAGTGGGGAGCCTGCTTCTCCCTCTGACCCTCTCCTCTCTCATGCTGTTTCTCTCTCGCTCGCTCTCTAATAAATAAATAAATAAAATCTTTAAAAAAAAAAAAAAAAGAATGCAACATTAACTGTGAAATTAAGAGGAGCGTATACTAGCTAGTGCCCAGCCAGGCAAATAAAACGGACCAATGAACACACAGACATTGCCCTAGTAAAGCAAGGTGCTTCATAGAGGAGGCTCCTAACACAACCCCAAGAGTTCCCAAGTGAGGGTTGTCTTTTAAAGCCTCTTTATCAGGTATTCAGCTTCTCTTGACATTTTTCCTCACAAATAATGTTTTTCCATAATTCGTGACTATTAGATAATAGAAAAGACTAGCAGAGCTGAAGGCCCATTAGGGCTCATTGTACTGGTCCTATACCATGAATAAGAAATACACACCATGGGGGGCCTGGGTGGCTCAGTTGGTTAAGCGACTGCCTTCGGCTCAGGTCATGATCCTGGAGTCCCAGGATTGAGTCCCGCATCGGGCTCCCTGCTCGGCAGGGAGTCTGCTTCTCCCTCTGACCCTCCCCCCTCTCATGCTCTCTCTATCTCATTCTCTCTCAAATGAATAAATAAAATCTTTAAAAAAAAAAAAAAAGAAATACACACCATGGAGTTACTCTTATCTGACCTAATGTAGGATATCAAAGTGTACAGTATCACTGACCACTCAGCTTCTCTGAACTTGATTCAGATTCTGCTTCAGTTTCTTCTGTAGTTTCTGAAGCCTGTAAGGCAGGGTATGGAGCTCTGGTGAAAGACTTCCAGGCCATCCGAAGTGAACCTAGCAAGTTGTTCTTAAGGTCCATACTCATCCTGGTCAAGCCCTCTCTCAATTCTGAAACATATTTGAATAAAGAACATTACGTGGTTTACAAAGAGTTTAGGGTCCAACACAGTTAAACAAAGTGAATGAGGTCCAGTCAGTTTGCAATGACCAGACAGTATAGAATTACAAGTTCTGTATTCAGATTTACCTAAGTGCATTCGCTTCCTGCCTTTATGATGTGGGATCAGCATTGGCTCAAATTCCACTCCTGGGACCACCATCGGTTCAATCCTATAGGCCACAGGATCAAACTATACGGGAAAAATAATAGCTACAGATACCTCTGCTGAAGAAAGACAGTCTTAAAACTGTGTATCAGGCAAAAATAATTATAAGCTCATAAAAAAACAAACAAACAGTTGTTTTGCTCCATCACTTTCAGATTCACACTACTAAAAATTGTCTCATTAACACAAAATAGTATAGAAAAAAGCAAATCAACACAATAGAAAATTATATGCTCTTCATCAATAAGCTCTAATATTCAGGTAAAAACACAAGAGCTGTCCAATGCTTACAGGGTGATAGATATTGAAGAAACCTTTGCATGTTGGAAATTTATAGTTGGGATCGATTCTTTTTAGTCCTCGGACAGTAAGGAACATTCCAATGGGAGATCCAAAGGCAAAGAATATTTCTGGTTTGTAGATGAGCCGGGGGTATTTTACAGACACCTGGAAAGAGGATATAAAAGTACCTCTCACTGATAACAAAAGTGACATCTGTTCCTACCATACCAATGGCAGGCAATAAAATGACTCAAGAGAATTAATTAGTATTGTTACCTGCCCAATACCAACATCCAGATAGTCACCATTTCCAGTGGCGTCGGTTTTACTGCAGAAGCCTGATTCTTTGGGGATGTCAGATATAGTCACCCCTGAAGCTGGCTGCAGGGTTGGTCTATTAATACCCTAAAGAATAAAATAATTCTATGGAGCTGTTATGTTGTAAAAATATCCAAAGAATTATAGTTTTTCACTGATTTGAAAGAATACTTAGGAAAGTTTTGAATAATTCTAGGAAGAGTCTCAGAAAACAAGATAAAGCTGATGAAAACAAAAGTTGTCTTAAGTGATGAACTGACATCCCTACATTCTCTAAATCAATGAAAGCTGTACAGAGCTATCTGGGTGGCAGTTGAAACTTTAGGCGACCATTATGAGAAAAACAACAGCAGAGCATGATGAAGAGGAATGCCGAGGGCTGCTAAGGGGTTCAATGAAGCACAATGCCCCTTTAAGGAGTAGAATGTCTCTGGGTATAGAAAATGATACAGATACTGGTCCAAGAACTGGACCTTAAATAAGAACTAAACAATCTGCTACAAAAATGAAAAATAACTACTAAGATATGGAAAGGAATTTAGTGGCCGAAAAAACTGAACGTAAAAGTACTATTATAACATGGATAAACCTCAAGTTCATTATTCTAAAGTAAAAGAAGCCAGTCACAAAAAGCCACATACTGTATAATTCCATTTAGAGGAAATGTCCAGAACAACAAAATCCATAACGACAGAAAACAGACCAGTGGTTCACAGAAGGGAGGAATGGGGAGTGACTGCTAATGGGTACGGGGTTTCTTTTTAGGATGATGTAAATGTTCTCAAATTAGATAGTGGTAATCGTGACACAACTCTGTGAATACACTAAAAACGACTGAACTGTATACTTTAAAAGGGTAAATTTTATGGTATGTGACATGAATTATATTTCAATAAAGCGGTTATGAAACCCCCCCCCAAAAAAAAAGGAAAAAAAATGGAATGGTGGGAAGACTCCAGGGGAGACAAGACTTCTGAAGCTAATAACATTTTTTAAGGATATCAATTAAGAAAATGTGTTTGGGGCGCCTGGGTGGCCCAGTCGTTAAGCGTCTGCCTTCGGCTCAGGTCATGATCCCAGGGCCCTGGGATTGAGCCCCTCATCAGGCTCCCTGCTCCACAGGAAGCCTGCTTCTCCCTCTCCCACTCCCCCTGCTTGTGCTCCTGCTCTCGCTTGCTCTCTCTCTGTCAAATAAATAAATAAAGTCTTTTAAAAAAAAAAAGGAAAAAGAAAGAAAAGGTGTTTAATTTCTAAAAGGAGAGCCAAAGATCAGTTAACAAAATTGCTTAGCTGCCTAAACACCTCACAAAGCACAAGGATACAAGGATGTCAAAAACCATTTAATCCTACAAGCCATATTAAGCACATACCGTTGAATTTTTTCTGGTCCTAAAGTAGTTTAATATCTTCTTTCTTGGTCCTAAGGGAATTCCCATTTCCTGAAGATCTTTGTCAGTACATAAAGCCTAGGCACAGAAAATCAAATATCCTTATTTCTAGGCAAAATAAAATGAATTAAATGTCCTGTTCTCTGAGAGGAATAAGACCTAAGTACTATTGTTCTTTGCTTTACATTAATAGGGTTCCCTAGTGGTACAACATCATTAATAATTTTGAGAAGAGTACTTTATTCATAAAAGCCTAAAGAAGAATAAAAGGTACCAATACTATAGTATCAATGCTACAGTAATACAGATAACATTGTATTATATATATATATATATATATATATATAATATATATATATATATAATATATACCCTACAGAAGTGGGTATCTACCTGCATGACACAAGAACACTCCTTGATTTCCATGCTGACTTAGATGTCACATTCCTGAGAAAGATTATATCCCTACTCATGGACATAAGCAGTAAGAACATACAGCAAACACTGAGCATGAAACAAACTAACAATCAAGATCTCAGCTTAAGTGCCACTCACCTGATTAGGTTAAAGCTTCCTTCACCCTCCCAGACTACATTAGTCTTACTATACGTTCTTAATACTATTGTGTACTTTTCCAACTTAGAACTTACCACAATTGTAATGAATTATATTTGATTATTAATATGTGTCTTCCCCACTAAGCCATAAACATAATGATGTTTATGTTTACATAACATGTTTATGGTTTACATATCTTACTGACCACTCTCTCTCTAGTACTTGGTAGAATATGCCTGATCATATAAAGCATTCACTAAATACCTATTAAATGAATGAATGTATTGCAAGCCTGAAAAAAAAGCACAAAAAAGGTGGCGGAAAAACCAAAAACAAATAAGTAAGCAAATATCAACAGCAGAGCTCCTGAAGTATAACAGAAAATAAGCCAGAATAATTAGTGGTCCATTTATTCTTACTCTCTTTTCTGAGCTATGTTGTTTTTTAGTCTTTGCTCTATCACTATAATGTTTGTCAATATGGTTTCTCTGAACTCTGCTCTCAAACAAAGCAAAGATCACTTTATAAGATAAAAACACATAGATAATGCTAAAGGACATTACTACTGATAACAGTTTTTATGACAAAAGTGCTTCTAAAGGGCAGGCTCTTAATCAGCTGTAAGATGAAAATAAGCATAAAAATACTAAAAATAGTATAGCATAAAGTTTTAAAAGATTATTTTTACCAGAGCTTCCTTATCTACTTTCTCCTTCTCAAAGATATTAAAGAATTCAGAGAGTTGAAGTTTCTTCAAACCTTCCTCTAGTGTCAGTGTGTCTCCTTCATCCATGACAATATTTGGTGCATCCTAAAAATTAAGTTGTAAAGCTCATATTCTCTAAATTCATTTAGATTGTCCTGTATTAGTACTACTAGCAATAAAAATAATGTACTATATAAGAGTTCTATATAAAGATATACTTAGCTTTAAATAAACTGTAATTTGTACAAAATTTAAATTAAGTAGTTAATCTCTAAGTGTTGCAACTTTAGATGAAACAATGTTTTTAAATAAATGATTATCAAAGTATTTCTTCATCTTCATTAACAAAACATTTATTGAGTTCTTATTATGGAAAGAGTGTTTAAGACATAAAACAGTCTAAAATAAAGCCCTGTCCAGGAAGAACTCACAAAAAAATAAGTCTAAAATCTAAAAATCTGTCCCAAGAAATAGTACAAGAGAAGTATATCTGTATATCTAAATTACCTTTTCACTGTCCATATCCCCCAAAGATTCTTTCTGATTTGTTAGTATATCAAACAATATAAGCGAACCTAAAATAGAAGAAAGGACAATTTCTAAGTATTGGCACTACATAGCTTTTATACAAAAAGTATTAAGCCAAATACCCATGTAGCAAAATCTATGAAGCAGGAAGTCTTTCTTTCCAATCCACCACCGCCCTTCCAACCCCTTCCAAATTCTTCATCACAGACCAGTTCTAGACCTCTAAATCTGATATGGATAAAAGACATAGTACTTCAAAAACAGGTGTCCTTAATATGTGATAGTGCTCTCTGGTCACACGGAATTAATTTGTTACCTAAACTATGACCGGCAATGGATACACCCCCTTTGAAATCAGGGTTCCTCTGAAGAAAAAGTGTATATATTCGGTTCATTTCAGAAGCAACTGTGTCCACTATAGTCTGACAGTAGGTGGGGCTATTGTAGAAGAAGACATCCAGAATTGTGTCATTGGTAAAGTGCCTTAGGCGGTTAATGCTGGGCAGAGTTATTCGCTGCAGATCTCTGACAAAAAAAAAAAAAAAAAGGTATTTTAAGCAGAAAACCTAATACATTCCATAACTTCCTCTAAGTTATTACCCAGCTTAGCCTTCAAGCTTAGACTTAGATATTTAAAGATACAAGAGACAAGTACCTATAATAAGAAGTATAAAGGACTCAGACATGTCTAATTACGTCAAAACGATGTTATCAGCACGTTAGTGAGAAACTCTACAAGACAAACACCAGTTTCTTCAATACATAAATTGCAAGGAAATAAGAGATGGAAAGGTAATCAAGAGATTAAGAGAGACTTAACAGACATATCAACAAGGGGCTCCTGGATGGCTCAGTCAGTTAAGCGTCTGCCTTAAGCTAGGTCATGATCCCAGGGTCCTGGGATCAAGCCCTGTGTTGGGCTCCCTGCTCAGTGGGGAGTCTCCTTCTTCCTCTACCTCCTTCTCCCCCTGCTTGTGCTCAATCTCTCTCTGTCAAATAAATAAATAAAATCTTTAACCTAAATAAATAAATAAAATGTGTGTGTGTGTATATATATATATACTACAACATTTACTAGACAATTGGAAATTTGAACACTGTATATTTGCTGATATTAAGAATTTCTTTAGGGGTGCCTCGGTGCTCAGCAGGCAGTCTGCTTGTCCCCTCTCCTTCTGTCCCTCCCCCTGCTCGTGCAAGCTCTCTCTCAAATAAATAATCTTTAAAAAAAAAAAAGAATTTTTTTAGATGTGATAATGGTGTTATGGTTAATATATTTTAAAAAGTTCTTTCCGATATACAAACAAACATTTATAGATGAAATGATATAGTATCTTAAGATCTGGTTCAAAAATAATATGGTGGCAGGATGGGCAGTAGACAGAGGTTGAAAAATAATGGATAGAGCAGAACTGGCCATGTGTTGAGGCTTGTTTGCCCTGGGTAATCATAATCTGTACGTGAAGATTCCTTATATAAGCTATTTTTTTTTTTTACAAAATTCTCTATAATAAAGGATTTTTTTTTTTTTAAAGATTTTATTTATTTATTTAATTGACGAGAGAGAGAGACAGCATGAGAGGGAACACAAGCAGGGGGAGTGGGAGAGGGAGAAGCAGGCTTCTGGCCGAGCAGGGAGCCCGATGCGGGGCTCGATCCCAGGACCCTGGGATCATGACCTGAGCCGAAGGCAGTCGCTTAACCAACTGAGCCACCCAGGCGCCCTATATAATAAAGGATTTTTAAAGACAGAAAATACAAGATGATTTTTCTAGAATTCTCAGCATTAAGGTTTTTTGATCACAAGTCAGCTGATAAATGAATCAGCTCCCTTTCTCAATGCAGAATTTCTGAAAGCTGAAAGAAAGTGAGACTGCCAGATGCCAAAGGCAAACAGAACTCATATCTCAAAAAGGAAAACCATGCTGACATTATCCAAATCAACTTCCAGTTAAAGCTTTCTCAAAATACCCAGAAAGAGTCCTCAAAGATTCAAGAGCTTCTGTAGTTGAGAAGGCAATCTGCCCTTAGGAACCTCTTAGCATTAGCTCAAACATGAAGAATGTGAACTCCATAACTAGCAACACAATACAACATTTGGCACATGGAATATGCTCAAATCATACAGTATTAAGAACTGAGAGACACAGAATCAGAAAAGTCATTTTCAAGACCAACATGGAAATACTACTATTTCCTTTATCTTCCAGAAAAGCATTTGCCATTCTACCCTGGAACTATATTATGAACACACTTCTTTCTGGAGAGCCTATAGCTCTCCAAAATACCCTTAACATAAGGCAACCTTCTCTGACATTACCATAAAACCTACAAACAAAACTGGGTTTGTAACTTAAGAAAGCCATCACTTAAAAGTTATACGAATTATACCTCAAGTTATAAATGCTAATAATTTAATGTTTGGGGATTTCCTTTTTTTTCCCCAACACGGACAAATATTATCTAAACATGATCACAAAAGGAACAAAATACTTTGTACATCTTGAGGTAGGCTGGCTTTGACATCTAAAGATCGAAATGCTTATACACTATAGGAAGAAAGCAATGTTTGGTTTTAATGCTAAAGAAATAATATAGCTGTAATAGTAGATACTAATGAGCTAATAAAACATACTAGAAGATACACACAGTTCTCTACTCCTAATCAGGCTAGTTAAACCAAGGGATTGGTCAGCATTTAATAATGTATCTCTAAGAAAGACATAGAAGTATAAAAAACTTCTCACTGAACAAATTTCTATATAATCAGCTATAGCACAAACATCCCAACCATATCAATGATCAGAAAACGCATTACAATCTTAGTTAACAACTCAAAGACATAAGGTATTACTCACACATCCACACCAGTAGAATGCAAAGGACTATGCCAGTTGACTGGAAGAAATTCTACCCTCCCAATCTGCTGATTTTCTTGGGCTTTCTTAAAATGTGTCTGTAGCAGGTTCAAGGAAACACTGCGAAAATCGTTAACTGGAAAAGAAATTAACTTATGCATCACCAGGGAAGCAATGAATTCACAGAATAAGGATGCAATAGATCATGTAATTATACTCTCTCCATTTGCTTAGAACACATATTTACTTGAGTCAAAAATAGCAAAGTAGTGTTCAGGAAATATTATTAGTGCACAAAAGCTGTTCCTTTACCACAGAACTTTACTATAAAAAACATTTTATCTAAAGAAAAGCTAACTTCAAAACTTCTGTGTCATGGGAACGATTTCAATTTTTTAAAAAAGGAAAAAATCCCAGGACTGTGTCAATTGGCCTTACAGTTAGATTCCTAACTTTCTGGTTCTTACAAACAACCAGTAACCAATATTTTAGATTAAAAAAAAAACAACTGCTATTTGAAATTCATACTACATCAGTCTCTTAACCTTCCAGAAGGTTTACACTTAGAAGCATTACCCAGTAGGAGAAGATTCCCAAGTCGGTACATACTCTGAATATGTACAATTAAGTTTTAGAGCACACTACCTTTCAAAATCAAGTTATACTAATGACCTAAATATTCTAAGTAGAATATCAAGAGCTTTACCACACTAATGAATTACAAAAATGATTGTTGGTTCTGTTATTCATTTAAACTATATCATCGGGGCACCTGGGTGGCTCAGTCGTTAAGCGTCTACCTTCGGCTCAGGTCATGATCCCGGGGTCCTGGGAATCGAGCCCCACATCGGGCTCCCTGCTCCGCGGTAAGCCTGCTTCTCCCTCTCCCACTCCCCCTGCTTGTGTTCCCTCTCTCGCTGTGTCTCTCTCTGTCAAATAAATAAATAAAATCTTTTAAAAAATAAAAAATAAATGATAACATCTTTTTGGTTCCCTTTAAATTTGGAATGGTTAGAAAGAGGACCATCACATTCATAAAACAATTTTATAAGGATTAAGGGCTTGTTCATTCAAGAATTATTAGTTAAGAGTATAAACTATTAGCCTAAGGAATTTACTAGTACTTTAGGTCTAAGTTAAGAAGCTTTACTACCTTGGCCACCTGTCTTTATCTCTCCAAATCTTATTATGCAGATAAGACAAAAGACTAAAAACAACAGCTTACAGGAGCACTAATATTCCCCTTAAATGATTTAATCTTACATGCTTTGCAAACCTACCACACTGTACAATGCTTCGAAAGCGGAGATCACAAGCTGGTCCAATCCCATGGACTACAAAAACCAAGTGATCTATTTGTAAAGGTTCTCCTGTAAATGAAATTAAAAAGAAAAATTATTTCATATAACTAGTCTTATATTCTGTTTATAGTCAAATATTCACAAAGAATAGGCTATAAAGATGGGTAAATTAAAACAGAAGATCATTTTCTTTAAGAATTTATTTATTTATTTATTTATTTGAGAAGTGGGGAGAGGGGCAGAGGGAGAGGGACAAGCAGACTCTACACTCAGCAGAGGCTCAATCCCACAACCCAGAGATCATGACCTGAGCCAAAATCAAGAGTCGGTCCCTTGGGCACCTGGGTGGCTCAAGTCGTTAAATGTCTGCCTTCGGCTCGGGTCATGATCCCAGGGTCCTGGGATTGAGCCCCGCCCGCATCGAGCTCCCTGCTTGGTGGGAAGCCTGCTTCTCCCTTTCCCACTCTCCCTGCTTGTGTTCCCTCTCTCTGTCAAATAAATAAATAAAACCTTTAAAAAAAAAAAAAAAAAAGTCGGTCCCTTAACCGACTGAGCCATTCAGGCTCCCCAAGCAGATTATTTATTTATTTATTTATTTTAAAGATTTTATTTATTTATTTGACAGAGAGAGAGAGACAGCGAGAGTGGGAACACAAGCAGGGGGAGTGGGAGAGGGAGAAGCAGGCTTCCCGCGGAGCAGGGAGCCCGATGTGGGGCTCGATTCCCAGGACCCCGGGATCATGACCTGAGCCGAAGGCAGATGCTTAACGACTGAGCCACCCAAGTGCCCCCAAGCAGATCATTTAAAGGACACAAAACAGTCCTATATTTTACTTAGTAAAAATATAGTGATTTTACTGTGTTTCTAATTTATCTTGACATAAATCTGTAAAAAATTTTTTCAGGCTTTAAACTTTTTGTTTTGAAATAACTGCAACCTTACAGAAAACATGAAAGAATAGTATGAACACTCTTATATACTTTTTATAGATTCAAAACTTTAATCTTACATTTGCTTTATTATTCTCTATGTGTATGTGTTTATACATATTTATTTTTCTGAACCATTTGGAAGCAGGTTGCATATATTATCAGACTGCACACATCATACCTCTTTAAATACTTAACCCTTTAAATACTTTAATATGTATTTCCTAAGAATATTTTCTTAAATAACTACAGTTATCAAATTCAGGCAGCATAACATTGGTAGGATACTTTTATCTAATATTCCATTTTTATCAATTATACCAATAATGTATGGTGTGTATATAAACTCTAAATTTTTAAACTCATCTTTTTAGTTTTTATTTTTTTTAAGTTTTTATTTAAGTAATCTCTATGCCCAACATGGGGCTCGAACTTACAACCCTGAGATCAAGAGTCATATACTCCTCTGACTGAGCCAGCCAGGTGTCCCCAAACTCATCTTTTTAAATTATAGTAAGTCTAAGACTTACAAGTATAGTAAGTCTAAGACAAGCCATCTCCTCTCAGAGATAAAAGGAATTTTATAATCCAGTTAAACATATTACAAAACCAACCATAAATGGCCCTAGCTAGATACTAGCAATGGATAACCATCAAAGTTCTACCGAAGAAGCTTTCCTTAGTTCACAATCTTCAAGAACAGGAGTTACCAGAAATTAATTTTTAATCAAACAGGTGGAATCACACTTCTTAAAATTAGAACTACATCAGTTCATTTGTACCAAGTGACTTCTTGATTAGTACTGCCAAATTTTACCTATTCCACAATATATATACTTAGCAACTTTAAAACAGTTTTCTTTTTTTTTTTTTTAAAGATTTTATTTATTTATTTGACAGAGAGAGAGATAGCGAGAGAGGGAACACAAGCAGGGGGAGTGGGAGAGGGAGAAGCAGGCCTCCCGCAGAGAAGGGAGCCCGATGTGGGACTCGATCCCAGGACCCTGGGATCATGACCTGAGCCGAAGGCAGACGCTTAACGACTGAGCCACCCAGGCGCCCTAAAACAGATTTTTATATCTATTAAGATTCTTAGTGGGGCACCTGGATGGTGCAATCGACTAAGTTTCGGCTCAGGTTGTGATGTCAGGGTCATGAGATGGAGTCCCACCTCCAGCTCCGCACTCAGCGAAGAGTCTGCTTGAGATTTCTCTTCCTCTCCCTCTGTCCTTCCCGCTTGCATGCTCCCTCTCTCTAAAATCAATCAATCAATAAAAAAAAAAGATTCTTAGTAGATGAAATGATGCTAATCTTAACTCATAAAAAGCCCATATGACTAAATCATTTTTAAGCCTTGAGGTAATCCAAAACCATAGAAAAAGGGTCATAATTTAAGTCATAAATAAGTATATCAGAAGAAAAAATAAACAACATTACCACAATGAATGTCAACAGAGATGTTCTCAACCCCTCTCTTCACTGTTCTTGGTCGACCCTGTTCAGTGGGTGTTGAACCCCATTCATCAGACCCTGCAACTGGCTGGTAATGCACCATAAGCTTAAATAGAAAAGATCAGAGCAATAAATATATTCTACATTATAGACATCTCTATTTATACACGCTGAGGGACACCATACATGTCTTTCAAAACAGAATACATAGTCAGATCTCAAGTGGAGTTTTGATATGCAACTCTGATGGCTTGAAATGAGAACCCTGAAAATACAGTAGGCCAATGTTGTACATGTTAAATACCTTACGACTTTGTCAATTATACCTCAATAAAGCCAAAAAAAAAAAAAAAATCAGGCTAACAGATCTTTCAGTAATACCCTACACATGTAAAATATGCCCCCATAATATGTCAGTGATATTCTTAATCTACAGTGGCATAATTTTCTCTAAGAAAATTCTCTTGTATAAGGTGAAGGAGGTAAAAAATAGTGGCAGTGGCTACAAGTTTCATAATTGTGAATGCAATGTAAAAATTTCCAAAGGGTATCCTAAATAGAATCCCTATGAAAAAGAAACCAATTAAGTTCTCCTTAGGAATGCAATTAACCTTTAATCCCACATGAAAGAAAGGCTTAATTTGCTTTACCTTTGGATTGTGTAATATAATAATTTCTCTGTTGGGAGACTCCAGTTTCTTTTTCCACTCATCCAGAGTTACAGCAAGCATGTACGTTTCCTTAAGAGAAAACACATTTCATTAGATTTCTCTAATAGCTTTTCTATTAAAATTGAACTTTTTTTTACAAGAATACTGCTAGATAAACAATTACATAAGAATATCCGACTCCGATTTATCAAATATTTGAAAATGCTTTTAAAATTACAACAGATAACAGTATAGAACAACAAAAAGTTCACGCCTACTTTTATCATCTAGACTGGGTAAAATCACTGTTCACATTTTGATATACTTCTTCCAATAGTACTAAGGTCTACTCCAATTTAAAGAAACCAAATTTCAGACTGTTTCCAGAGCCAGAAAAATAAAAGGCTGAAAAGACCAATCCTGTGGTCATAATTTAAATATTATTAACAATGATCACCATTAGGGAAAAAATTTTAACTTAAAGGCATAACAGTTTACATAGTAATTTAAAATCTGAAAATAAAACTACTTTATCTTGAAACTAACTTGCAAAAGAAATGATATACATGTGATCCAGATAGAACCAAACTCTTTCTAGAAATTTCACAAAAATAAGTCACAAAAAAAGATTATTAAATAAGAGAAGAAAAAAATGAAAATAAGTGAAAAGGAGTCAAAGAAATACCTCTAATACTTGGCTGAAGCTCTCTGAGTAGGGAACATACTTATTATCTTTGTCTCCCTTGTAAAACCAGGTACATCGTCTCACTTCCGATGCTAGCTCATCCCAGTATACAGCATACCGCATCCTCTCTCCCAAATGCACATCATATCTGCCCCCATCAGTGGGGACAACTCTCCCATTACAATCTTTTCCTATCAAGGATTGGAAAGGGGGAAAGAAGTACATATATAAAAATAAATCTCCCAAAATACAATTCTGAGCTATACTCTAAATAATGGTATGAGCATAAGAATGAACATTTTCTACTTGGCTAAACATTAAGCAAAACGGAATTGCATTTTTTCACTACTTCCCAAGCTATCAAAACCATTCTTGGTTTTAATGATACATAATAAAGATAATACCCCAACACTGTTTTGTTCATTTTCTGAGAGACAGTCGTGCCCCATTAAACAAACAAAAGTATATAAGGGTTTTCTGAATTTTTTGCTTGAGGAGCCAAAAAGTAAATTAACAACCATGACCATGATGATGATAAAACAGTTACCGCGTCATTCTTATTTCATAAAAGAAGAAAAAACAAGTGACAAGTTAAAGAATTCATTCTTTTGCAATGTGACATGCCCCCATTCTTCATAAACAAAAACTGAAACATATGCTGAACATAAGAAATATTACTAGAGGGCACCTGGGTGGCTCAGTTGGTTAAGAAATTGCCTTCAGCTCAGGTCATGATCCCGGAGTCCCGGGATCGAGTCCTGCATCAGGCTCCCTGCTTATCAGGGAGTCTGCTTCTCCCTTTGACCCTCCCCCCCTCACCCTCTCATGTGCTCTCTCTCTCTCTCATTCTCTCTCACTCAAATAAATACAATCTTTAAAAAAAAAAAAGAAATATTATTAGATAACTACGCAGAAATTATAATAAGTACTGTTTTCAAATACAGACCAAATTCTTAAATATTACAAATTGACTGGTTAGTAGTACAAAACTTCTATTTCTATATAAAAATGCTATAGAAGAGAGAACTGCAAAATATGCTACAGAGAAAACTAGAAAAAAATCTAATATTTTTAATAGCACTCAATATAAGAACTATTACATTAGACTGAGAGAAATAGTCTTAATCTATTAAAAGTCATCATTTTCATCCTACCAGAACCATATGCCTCTTCCAGCTGCTGTGAATCCTCAGAGTTGAAAGGAATCCATGTCTCCTTAGAATCTATTATTTTACAATAAAACCAATAAGGAGAAACTGGCTCATACAAACTGCCAGCATCCATGTCTAGTAGCTCAAAGGAACTACATGAGTTTGGTGACGGGGATGGATCTGACTGGGACAATTGTTCCTGGTGTGATTCTGCTGATGACATTTTGCTCTCTAAAAGACAAGATATAAGAAAACTATCAGGAAAAATCATTTTTCTTCTATTAACAGTGAAATTTCTCTCTCTCCCTCACACACACACACACACATACACAACTGGTCACTTGAAGGTGTCATTTCTGGGAAAAAAAATCTCAAGAAATAACATATAAATTAACAGCTGGATTTGAGGGGGAGCTTTAAACAAAATGCTTTTTATAGTCAGACCAACCACTTTACACTGATTTCCCAATTCTCTCAGAAAACTGCATGGCTTTCATATAGACAAACCAGAGGGGCGCCTGGGTGGCTCTGTCAGTTAGCATCTGCCTTTGGCTCAGGTCATGATCTCAGGGTCCTGGAATGAGCCCTGCATGGCATCGGGCTCCCTGCTCAGTGGGGAGTCTGCTCCTCCCTCTCCCTCTGCTCCTCCCCCTGCTCCTGCTCTTGCTCACTCTCTCTCTCTCAAATAAATACAATTTTTTAAAAAATGAACTTAAAATAACTTTAAAAAAAGACAAACCTAGAATGAGAAGAAACATATGGTTAAAAACTTGATTGCAACAAAACATCCTACCCCAATTTCCATCTAAGTCTATTGCTAAAGGCAAAAAATTTACTCCAACTGTCTTAACACCTAGATTTTAGGCTCCAGGCCCCTATCATTACACACTTACGTGATCACTGGAATCTTAAAATATTGAAAGTAAAACTATTCACTTAAGAACCTGTCACCTTTTTTTTTTTAAGGTTTTATTTATTTGACAGAGAGAGACACAGCGAGAGAGGGAACGCAAGCAGGGGGAGTGGGAGAGGGAGAAGCAGGCTTCCCGCGGAGCAGGGAGCCCGGTGCGGGGCTCGATCCCAGGACCCTGGGATCATGACCTGAGCTACCCAGGCGTCCGAAGAACCTGTCTGTCCCCTTTTATTGATCCTTGAAGTGTACTTAATTAGCGACTAGGGCACGAATTCTGAAAATACGAACCCTAGTTTGAGCCACTGTGCGCACTCGCGCACCCACTCACACCGTCCAAGTCTCGGGAGAAAAGTAACAAGTGACCTCAAAAGCCTCCTTCTCTCAAAGACGACTCTGACCTATATGGTCCTACCCCTCCAACACTCTGACCACTTGGCAAGGAACACTGCACACACCGATGTGTACTCAACCTGAGGGGAGTGAGCATTGTTGGTATCTCAGCACCGAGCGCAGCCGGATGGCAAACACCTGGCCTCCTCTGAGCGAACGCTCGCCCGGCTTTCGGCCACTTTATCCTTTTTCCTAGCACCAATTTACCTCCGCCACCTTGGCGCGTCCCTCTCCCCCACGACCCTGGGCCTCCTGCCGCCCAGATCTGGGACTTCAGAGCTCGGGGACTTGCCTCCTCCCGCTTCCAGCCCTGCAGAGAGGAGCGGAGCCACCGAGGGAACAAGATAATTTGCCGGTGCCTTAGAACGCAGTCCGTACAAAGGGAAGCCTGGACGCTTCACCCGGACCGAGGTCACCCCCACCCCCCCGGGGTGGTTCTCCCACCACCTCCCTTCTCTGCCTCAGGCATCGCGTCCTCCTCCGCTCCCGGCATCCCCATCCCGCAGTGCCTCCAACCCGCAGCCCAGTGGGGCCTCCCTCCGCCCAGCCGCCCACCCCAACACGCCACCACGGGCTCACCTGACAGCCCCGCTGCCTTTCACACACTCCTGCCCTCGCTGAGGGGGGCACGACATGTCCCCGGGGCGGTCTTTCCCCCGAGCGCAGGCGGGGCGGGGCGCAGCAGGGCGGAGCCTGCGGCCCCGCCGGACTCGTGCCCAACACTGGGCTCCACTGCGCTCCCAGCGGGCGAGCAGCGGCTCGGGCTACCGACAGCAAAGGTGAGGTGGCGAGGACCGCGGCGTGGAAGCGATGGGTGGGGCAAGGAGGGCCGCAGGACACTGGCAGGAAGTGTCGCGAGAGGTGGAAGGAATCGCGCGAGACGTGGCTCCTTCCTGCGGGCAGGGAGCCGAAGCGCTGGCCGTGCGGGCGGTGCGTGGGGCGTGCCCTCCGCTCTGAGCCGGCGCGCGGAATCTCCGTCTGAGGTCGGAGGTCTTTGAAAGGCGGGATGGGGTATAAGACATTATAGGTGTAAGGGAGCATTTTGAGTTTCAGTGAAAGAAAGCTTCTTCAGAATTAACCAGCCATGCCTCCTCACTCGGTAGACTAGATGGGAAAAGAGGCGCGTTGACCCTCGTACTACTCTGGCTAACTGTACTAAAGGGCCGGGAAAGATGCGGAGAACCCGAGGGAGACGCAGATGCCACGCCCCTAGTGAGCAATTAGACCATAGGGCGCTAGCAGCAGCTTCCACTTCTGGGTGTGGAGGAAAATGGATACTATTGGCATTTGCGAAGAAGAAAGTTTATCTCTGGGGCTTTGCCCCCTCCCCCTTACATTTCTTAGGATTTCGAGGCTGCCAAAAAGATACGTGTAAAAAAATGTAGAGGTGAGCTTCACCAGATTTAAAAGCCGCACGAGAGGTTGGAAACGAGATATTTTTGTCCAAACACGATGACATAATTGAGGTGAAAAGTTAAAATGAATTTCCCACAGTCATGAAGCTAATGGCCCTGCCCTACTCTCCTGAGTATTTAGTTTTCTGGAAGACCTCAGCTCCTTTGAGTATTCAGTAAGACGCTTGCCTATATTCTAACTAGTTTATAGGGCAAGGATTCAGGGATGTTTTTCAGTTTCGTTATTTCTTCAGAAACCGAGAAAAAAGAATTTTTATAACACATGAATTCTCTTACAGGTTAACAGCCACACACAAATATCCACAAGTTTACTTATACGTTCTGAAACTTACAACACCTAAAAAGCTTCCGCTCTCCAGGGACAGGGTAAGGAATGCCAGAGTTGTCCCATTCTCTATAGAATCTTGTCAGATGACTAGCTAATATCACAGACTAACAGGAGCTAGCATTTACTGAGCTCTTACTACTTCTAGGTAGGCTTGTAAGCATTTTACAAGTGTAATCCCATTTAGTCCTCACCACAACTTGAAGTAGACTATAGTTTTCCCTATTTGCAAAGGTAAAATGACTTATCCAAAGTCATACTGTCAGCAAGTGATGGAGCCAAAACAGCAAACACAGTGTCTGTCTTCAGAGCTGCACGTAAGCAACTTACCTAAACTCAGTTCTAAGTGACAAAACCAGACCTTGAATTTAGGTCCTCTATCTCCAAATCTCTGTATCCATAACAGCTGTTCTCAACTTTTTTGGCCTCAGGAACCTTTTACACTGTAATTATTGAGGACCCTAAAGTGTATTGTTTATGTAGGTTATATCTATCACTGTTTACTAGAAATTAAAACAAATTCAAATGTTTACTAATTTATTTAAAATAAAATTAAAAACCCGTTTCTTGTCAATAAATTTTTTAACGGAAAAATAACTTTTCAAAAATGAAAAAATCAGTGGACAGAATGACATTGCTTTACATTTTTGTAAATTTCTTTAATGTCTGGTTTCGTAGAAAATTGTAAGATTCTCATAGTTACTTCTGCATTCAAACTGTTACAACTTTAGTTTTGGTTGAAGTATATGAAGAAAACCCAGCTTCCCTCAACTATGTAGTTGGAGAAAGAAGTATTTTAACTGCCTCTTCAGATAAAATTCAACAAATAGTGGCTTCTTAAAAGTTAGTTGCAATATGGAATCTGAAAACATATCAGTGAATATTTTGTACTCTGATACATTAAAATCCATTGGTCTATCTTGCACTTTGAATGGCTCTTTTACCTATACATGATTTATGACATCAAACATTGGTTATTTGGAAAATACCAGTTCACTGTGCTATTCAGTCTTCCAAATGTTAACACATTTCATTATACAATATATATATTTTTTAATCACCACCGGTCTCATTAGAAGAGCCTTTAAGTACAGGGAAGCTGTCAAGCTCTTAGTAAATAAAAGTTCTTTAAAGTCTGCTTTTTTCTTGAAGGGTCACATTTTATCATTGGCAACAAATACTGTCAGTTGTTTTCCTTGAAGTTAACAAGCTCACTTTGTTTTCAAGACAGGCTCTGTCAAATAACTAAATCTGACTAGTCTTAGTTCTCTGTTATACTTTTAAATAAAAATGATCCATGAAAAAAAGAGTAGCTAGTGCAGTTACCATTCAAATCACTTGTTAAGTGCTTTTTCCTCAACAGACCAGCATACTTCAGGATGCAGAACTGTTTTAGGCATACTATTTTGTCACACAGAATATGAAAAAGATGTGAATGCGAGGGTTAATATTTAATAAAATTAATAATTTTTACTTCATGAACAGTATTCTTAAGTGAAATGGGCACTATTTTTATTAGGAACGCATGGCAGTGCACAATACAATGACTGACAGTACAATTTATTTCCACTGCCTTAATTCTTGCTAAGGTGCCAGCAGTTTTACCCACCATTGCTTTTGCATCAACAGTGCAAATGTCAGAAACACAGCAAAAAAAGCAAATCATGTCTTAGTATTAATAGTTTTGATTGTGTGATCCCTGAAATGACCCCCAGCATGCGTGGACTACCCTTTGAGAACTACAGCAATTAAATGTGCCCACCCTGCAGCTTGGAATATAAAAGTAATGAATAACAACACAATACCTACCCTGAAGGAGTTCACAGTCTTAAGAGACAAGCAGGTAAACAAATAAATATATCTTGAGTGTCATAACAGATACAGGAGCCAGATACATTGATAGTTACAAAAGAGGGAGTTTATCAGATGTCCAAGCATACCCCCCAGAAATTCTCATTCAGTAGGTTTTTGGTGGGATTCAGGAATCTGCATTTTAAACAAGCACTCCAGATGATTTAAAGGCAGATAGTATGGGATCTACTTGAGATCTTTGAGAAACACTGCCTTAAGCACTATAAATTTTAGGTTCCCAAAAAGGCTCAGTAGGTAGGTAGGTTCAGAAAAAGAGAATATTTTATGATATATCGCTCAAAAAAAAAATCCCACTTAATTTTTACTGGCTGTTGTTAGCAGTTGTACATCAGATCTTTTACCAGAAAAAAAAAAAAAAAAAAAAAAAACCTTAAGAAGGCAAAATCTGAAACAAATTACCTTTTTCCTTCTAGTGGAGGGGGCAGCAAACTTTTTTCTGTAAAGGGCCAGATAACTATTTCAGGCTTTCTGGGCCATGAAGTTTCTGTCACAACTAATCAGGTCTCCCGCTGTACCACAAAAGCAGCCAGAGACAATAGGTAAAGCGATGAGTGTGGCTGTGTCCCAACAAAACTTTGTTTACAAAAGCAGGCAGTAGGTTACATTTGGTCTCTAGTGCTAGGCAGTTTGCTGACTCCATGCTCTAATACTAAAGATAATGCTAATTGCCTGTAAGTTGCCTAAAAAGCAAAAGCAGGAGCCTAAGGTCATAAAACAACTGGATTTCATATCCAAAGTAGGAAAAATTGTGAGGCATCGATTTTGAATTCCCATTTCTTTCCAAAATAAAGCATATTTCAGTATTCAAAATGTATGTGTTGAGTGCCCATGAAGGCATTAGGTATAAGGATATATAGTTTTTGGAGGCAGGAGTCCCCAATCCCTGGTGGACAGCTAGGCATCCCAAGTAGAGAACACTCCACAGTTGTCTTGGATGTTCTGACTATAAAATAACAACAGGACTTCAGGCTGTGACAGTGATTCTCAAACTTCAATGAATGGAAGAATATGCTAAGTAGATTATTTTTATTTTATTATATTTTATTTTATTTATTTTATTTGACAGCACAAGCAGGGGGAGTGGCAGGCAGAGGGAGAAGCAGCTCAGCAGAGAGCCCGATGCAGGACTCGATCCCAGGACCCCGGGATCATGAACTGAGCCGAAGGCAGACGCTTAACCGACTGAGCCACTCAGGTGCCCCACTAAGTAAATTCTTTAAAATGTAGATTTTTAGATCCAACGGCCATTCTGATTAACTACAAGAGTTTAATCAGAGGGGTCATGAATCTACATTTTAATCTAGAATATACAGGCTACTGCTATGAGGCAAGGTGCTTAAATCGAGAAATAGAAGACCTGAGCTATAATTTTGGCTATACCACTAACTTCGTTTATAAAATAAGAATGATAGAACTAGAAGAAACCTTAGTGATTAATAGTGTGATGTTCTCCAACCCAAAGTTGGGAGATTTTTGTTAAGTCCATAAATCATTCATGAAAATGCATTGTATTACTTTATAGCCACAATCAAATAGTTCCTGCCCTCAGTTTTAATAGAATGTTTTTACTTTGAGGAAAATGATTTATGCTTCCCTTATGATCTTCCTGTCTTCCTGCAATGAGAGCTGTTTTGGAGACTGATAACCTGAGAACTTCACTTTAAGCTGTGCAGCAAACTGGCTCTCCTCTAGCTCTTGGAGGTTTCCATCAAACCAAGGCTTCCTGTTGGCTAGGGTTGTCAGACTGAGCTGTAGGGGCCGATGGCAGGCGGCCCTACCATAGGCCACGTTGGCATATTAATTATTAAAATAAAAGTTACTTAAGGGGTGCCTGGGTGGCTCAGTTGGTTAAGCGTCTGCCTTCGGCTCAGGTCATAATCCCAGCATCCTGGAATCTAGCCCCACATGGGGCTCCCTGCTCAGCAGTGTTTCTACCTCTCTCTCTGCCCTTCTGCCTGCTTATGCTTTCTCTCTCAAATAAATAAAATCTTTTAAAATAAAAGTTACGTAAGAGACAGGCTGTGCAAGGACACTCAGACCTTCCTCTGTCCCCAGAAAGCAGGAAATAAGTCTCCCATGGGAAAGGTACCTCCCTGCACCAGGAGGTACAAGAGACATCCCTATCACCCAGAGATGGGAAATTTACAGCCAAGAAGGCTGTGTAAACAACCCTTGTTACTTTTTACTAATTGGCTACCACAGCCCAAATTCTGTTTAGAATTCCTCACTAATTGAACCTCCTGAAGTTAAGTTTTCTTTGTCCTGTCAACTCCTCACAAATTTGTCTCTTTGTCAAAAAAGTATAAATACTTCCTGCCTTGGTCACTTCTTGAGATCTCAATTTCATTATTGGGCCTCCATGCACACGTAATAAAACTTTGGTGTTTTTCTCTTATTAATCTGTCCCATGTAAATTTAATTCTTAGCCCAGCTGGAAGAACTTGAGGGTGGAGGAAGAATTTTTCCTTCCCTTCAGAGCCAATGTAAATGTAGCAAACACAAATGTAAAATGTAACACTTTTAGAAAAAAAATAGAAAATCTTCAGGAACTAGGGTTAAATAAACCAGAAGTTCTGAGAGACTTGACATCAAAAGTCCATTCCCTAAAAAGAAAAAATGATAAATAGGATTACTTCAAAATTAAAAACTTTTGCTCTGGGAAAGACTCTGTTAAGAGGATGAACAGACAAGTTGCAGACCAGGATAAAATATTTGCAAACCACACATCTGACAAGGCACTTGTCTCTAGAAAATGAAGAATTTTCAAAACTCAGCAGTGAAGACGATGGAGCCCAAGTTTGGTTTCAATACCATTTTTAGTAACAGGAATCAGGACTTCTTGGAGAAATAACTGATTCTAAGACTAGAACAGAAAATACACAAGATGAGCCTGGAGATTCTTCTAGTGCCAGAAAGTAAGAGAAGGGGGTTAAAAAAAAAAAAAAAAAAGCCACACACAATGATGGGGGTATGTCAAAAGGACCCAACTGAGAGTGCTCCCAATGGCCAAAGCAAAAGAATCTGAGCAACAAAATAAATAAGGCAGTATTAGATTATAACACAAAGTATAAAATAAGTATCTATGAACCCATACTGATATAAATTGATTAAACAAACAAACAAATGGGAGAATAGACAAATATCCCTTGCAGGGAAATTCCACATAATTTATGTAGATAAACATTCTCGAGGTGGAGGATAACTCCCTGCTCCTTAAGCATGGCACTGTGTATAATGACTTCCTTCCATAGAGTACAGTATGAGAAAGGGGAAAAGAAAGTAATTTTATGGTAGAGAAACCTAACAAACCCTACCTCAGCCAGGTGATTAAGGTTAACATCAACAGTATAAGTTATTTGATATGAGATGGACTCTTAACTCTGTGGTCTTCCTCCCAAAAACCCACAGCCCCAATGTATATGAAAAAACATCAGACAAATCGCAGTTGAAGGGCAGTCTACAAAATATCTGACCAGTACTCCTCAAGACGGTCATGGTCACCAAAAACAAGGAAACTCTGAGAAACTGTCACAGCCATTTTAGTTAATGAGAATCTATCCTTATTGGTCCATTAATTGTGTCAAATGTATAATACTAATTTAAATTGTTAATAGACTGTGGAGTATAAAGGAACTCTGTAGCATCCTAAATTTTCTGTAAATCTGAACTATTCTAAAGTAAGAAGCGTATTAAAATAAATCCCCCTAAAATGAGCAGAAGACACACATAGACGTTTCACGGGAGAGAATACACAGGTGGCAAATAAGCACATGCCAAGATGTTCAACATGATAACTATTAAGGAAATGCAAATTAAACCACAATGAGGTATCATTACACATCTATCAGAACGCCTAAAATAAAAAATAGTGACACCATCAAATACTGGCAAGGATGCAGAGAAATTCATCCATGCTGGTGGGAATGTAAAATGGTGCAGCCACTCCAGAAAAGTTTGGTAATTTCCTACAAAATTAAGCATGCAACTACACTATGGCCCAGAGCTGCATTCCTGGGCATGTTTCCCCAAAGAAATGAAAACCATGTCCACACAAAAACCTGTACATGAATGTACATAGCAGCTTTATTCATAATAGCCCCAAATTGGAAACAACTCAGATGTCTTCAATAGGTGAGTGGTTAAACTGTGGTACATCCATATCACAGACTACTACTTAGCAATAAAAAAGAACTACTGATACAGGAAACCACTTGAATGAATCCTCTCAAGAGAAGTATCCTGAGTGAAAAAAAGCCAATCTCCAACGGTTACTGTACAATTCTACTTATATAACAGTCTCAAAATGGCGAAATTCAGAAATAGAAAACAGATTAGTGATTGCCACAGGTTTAGTGTGGTGGGAAAGGAGAAGTAGGTGTGCCTGTGAAAGGTCAACAGTAAGAATAAATGTGGTGGTGGAATTGTTCTTTCTTGACAGTATCAGTGTCAATATGCTGGTTTGACACTGAAGTTTTGCAAAATATTACCATTGCGGGAAACTGGGTAAAGAGTATATGAAAACTGTGCATTATTTCTTAAAGCTGCATGGAAATCTACAAGTATCTCAAAACTTCAAAAAATACAGTACCTCCAGTAAATCTGAATTTCAGGAAAACAGTCATTTTTAGTATTAGTATGTCCCACACAATATTTGGAACATAATCATTTAAAAAAAATGATTTGTTATTTCTCTGAAATCCAAATGTAACTAGGAGTCCTATAATTTATCAGACAATACTACTCTTCACATTAGCCTATGAAGACAAAGTATATATTGCAAAATAAAAGGACATTTAAGGGTTGGCAGACAGAAAATGTGCCCTGATCCCAGAAACCTCTAAATCCTCACTCTCAGAGCTGGTACCTCCTCTGCCTTACATTTCATGACAACAAATGTGCCCACTACTCCTGGTGAGAAAAGCCACATGGAGTATAAAACCTCCCATTTACACACAGGAATGAAAATTATTCAGACAATCCTCCCTTCCTAATTTCAGATTTAAAAGAGCTATTCCCTTCTAACAAAGATTATGAAAAAATAAAAACGAAATAGTGAGGAAGCATTTTCTAGGAACAATTTTGGGTCTCCAGTATAATACTGCAAAACACAACCAAGAACTAACAGGCATCTGAGAAAATATCTCTAATATGATAAAGATGGAGATAAAAAAGAAAGGAAAAAGCAATTACAGAGGAAATCCATTATTCAGTAAAAAGGAAACACTGAGAAATTATCATTAATAGTCCTCAGAGACAAAAGATACTACAACCACAAACAAAAGCAGAATTCCATAAAGGAACACAGAACAAAAAAAAATTGTTACAATTTAAAAATATATAGTAGAAATGTAAAACTCAATGAAGATTTAGAAGATAAAGGTGAGTAAACCTCCCGCAAAGTACAGCAGACAAAAAGTAAAAAAGCAAAGTGAATCAAAGAACCAGTCTAGGGGCGCCTGGGTGGCTCACTGGGTTAAGCAGCCCACTCTTGATTTCGGCTCAGGTCATGATCTCAGGATCGTGAGACTGAGCTCCATGCCAGGCTCTGCACCGAGCATGGAGCCTGCTTAAGATTCTCTCTCCCTCTGTCCCACCCACCCACCAGTCTCTCCCTTAAAAAAACAAAAACAAAAAAAACAGTCTAAGAGGTCTAAAACAGAAACGGCAGGAATTCTAGAAAGAGTTAACAGATGAGGGTGATGTGTGATGAGGCAGAAAATTAACAAAATCAAGACAATGTCACTGGACTTAGGGTATGAGTTTCCAGAATGAAATGTGCCCAATAAGATGCATAAAAACAGACCCACACCAAAGCTACACTGTTAGGAAATTTCAGAACACAGGGGACAAAAATATCATACAAGCTTCCAGAGAGAAGGGTTTTATACAAAGGATCATGAAAACACATTTTCAAATATGTAAGATGTAAAAAAAAAAAATTTTTCTCCTGCACCCTTTTGCGGGAAGCTACTAGAGAACATGCTCTACACCAAACTGAGGGAATAAATTAAGAGAAAGACATAAAGTACAGAAAACAGGAAATCAGCGGGAGAAGCAAAAAGAATCCCAGGATAAGTAGAAGATCCCAGAATGATAATATGCAATCAGAACATACCAGGTCTCCAGTTAGAAGGCTCCAGGGTAGACTTCTTCAGGAGTTTGAAATTGAGAAAATGTCTGTCTGAACATCTGATAAGATTTACACAAATGATAGAGGGTTTGAGGTCAAATTAGCTATAAGTACATGAGCAAACTCAATAAATAAGACAAATAATCGATTAACTGCAGGGAAAAGGAGGAGTTGTTCAGGAAAGAAAGAATAATCACAGTTTACATGACTGAGCTCTGGTTAGCATTTATGTGGTCATAATAATGTACAACAAAATCACATAACTACATTTGGGGAGGATGAGTTTTGGGGGATGAGGACTGAGATGTGCATATGGTAAGGGTAGAGAGATAAACCTAAACCTTCAGCCTCTATAACAGAAAATTAGTAGAAATGACCTAAAATTGATAAAATGAAAGAAGCAATACAATTGTGTCATTAAAAAATATGGAAAGGTGCCTGGCTGGCTCAAGTCGGTGGAGTGTACAACTCTTGATCTTGGGGCTGTTAGTTCAAGCCCCACACTGAGTGTAGAGATTACTTAAAAAAATAAAACCTTTAAAAAAATAAATAAAAATTTAAAATATGGAGATGACACCTAAAGGAGCTAGAAAAAGAACAAACAAAACCCAAAAGCAGCATAAGGAAGGAAATAATAAAGATGAGAGCAGAAATAAATGATTTAGCAACTAAAAAAACAATAGGAAAATAACAAAAATATGAAGAGAATTGTTAAAAACTCCGTTCAAAGTGCTTGCTTTTGTAGAAGGAAACAAGGCACTGGGAGCAGAAGCATGGTCCTTGTCAGAGAATTGACTCTTTATACCGTTATAACTTCCATAGAATTATTTGAGTTTTTAAGCTTATAACTTTCTTAAAAAGAAAAAAAAAAAGCTGAAAAAGAAAAAATCCAGTCATCAACTATCCATCTCCCCAAAATCTTTTTTGTAAATGCCAATTTAATCTATAGTCTTCAACTTTATTTTAAATCTGCCTATCTTTAACGGTATTACATTGACCACTAAAGAACTGTTTTCAAAACCCTATTTTTGAAAGCATTTAGAAGAGTTCCATACCAACAATGTAGAGACAAGCATAACCCGCCATCCAGATACTTCATTAGGGCATATTTGTCTAAACATTTCTATCGGCATTTATATGTGAAACAATAATGGCTTATTATAAAGAAGACATAGCTGTATTTAACATGCCAGATGTAGGTAACTTTATTCAAGATTTTGACAAAAACTATCCCCAAAGCAATATAAATTTAGATACTTTTAGGAAGTCCAGATGTGAAACTCCAAGAAAATTTTGAATTCAGTCTGGAGTCAATACTAGGTCAGATACTGAACCAAACCCACAAATGATAAATACTACTTTCCTTCTTGGGTTCATTATATTTTCTGAAACAGGTTACCAAAACTCTCCTTTCTTTGATATTGGTATATGGAATCATTTTAACATGGTTTACTTCTTTAAGTTCTAAGTTTGTATTTATCCTGAATATCTTGTTGAAAATATAAATCCAAATGTGATAACGCTTCCTTACAGAAGATTTCCAATTAGAAAATGTAGAAGAAATGAGAGAAACAGAAAATCACCATTAGAACACCACAGTAGTAACTGACACAAGCAAGATCTGGCAGTGGACACGAAAATGAGTGGGCAATAGTTTAAGCAGAAACATTTGCATAGTCTCAAAGTATCTCCAGCTAATATTTAGTCATTACAAAGAAAAATGTAGGAATTTTACAGTAGAGAATCCTAGCAGACACCACCTTAGATAGCGATTAAGGTTAACAACACCAGAAACACATTATGACATCAGGTGTCATGATACACTGTCACAGACCGGGAGGACACTATGGAGACATGACAACTAAATGCAAGGTAGAATCCTGCATGGGATCTTGGAACAGTAAAAGGACATCAGTGAAAAGACCAAGAAAATCTCTACTTTTTAAACTCTCTACTTGAGTTAACAGTATTGTATCAAGGCTAATTTCTTAATTTGACAATTGTTCTATGGTTATATAAGATGTTAACATAAGGGGAAGTTCAGTGAAGAGTATACAGAAACTACTAATTTTACAACTCTTCAGGAGGTCTAAAATTATCTCAAAATTAAAAAAAAAGCTGCTAAAAAACATACACACATATATATGTGTATAATGTGTGTGTGTGTGTGTGTAAAAATCAAGACTTCGTGGAAATTGGTATCTTGGATCCTCGGTTAAACAACAGTGTTCTCTCCTGAATTAGTCACTGAGTCATCACTGTCTCACTGGTTTCCTTTAAGTTGGCTTTAAGGTTCTCCCCCTTCTAAATTTTTAGTTTCAAGTACAGTTTTCTAATTTTCATAGAAAGTCGTTTGTTTTTTTTAACATTCCTCTATTAGGCCAAAAATTAAAATCCTAGAATAAAATTGTCACATTATCTCATAAAGTCACTCATCCCACCCATAAGCCCCAGCCAATATTTTTACTCCATTTCTTCTCATCATATATTTGTCTGGTTTTGTTTAAAAGGAGAGGAGATGGGAGTGCCTGGGTGGCTCAGGTCTTGATCTCAGGGTTGGGAGTTCAAGCCCCACATTGGGCTTCCATGCTGGGCATGGAGCCTACTTTAAAAAAAAAAAAAAGGAGAGGAGATGACTGATAGATTTATTATCACTAATAGGCCTGATAGTCTAGAAAAAAGTTATCACTTGGATATCTTATTAAGAAACAGCTGTTTTTCCAATAACAGATACTGTATACTAGAACTCACTTAGATAGAAAAAGTAAGTCATTTACCTAAATCTCTTCCACACCATAACATAAAGCTACCCAAGCAAGCCCAGCTAAAACCCTTTCAATATCCCTTTCTTAAATCTGGCTCTGAAATGACCATTATCAATGGTAATAAACATCTTTTTTATACAACAATTTATCCTAGGGAAATAAAGGTAAACATCGAATCTACCTTTAAAAGAAGAAAATTTCCCACTCTCACTATGGCTGATTCATTCCCTGAGCACGAATCCTTTATTACCCTCATTGTTTTTGACTATAAACTGAGCTGAAATCTGCTCATAGGGATCTTGATGGTGAAACTAATTATTTTAGATAGAGAAACGCATTTCCAAATGGTCACATTTATTACTTTTGCAGTTATTTCTTCTCACTGTGGCTTTAATTTTGCATCTGTATGTATCATAATGCTCTACATGGAAGCAGCAGCAGTGAAAAGATAATTAAGGGATGGGGGAAGGAAATTTTAAGGTGGATCTTTATCCAAAAACAATAAAAAAGCAAAAAACAAAATGGCCACAAACATTTCATTCCTGTGCCCTTGCCATCTCCCAATTCGCCTTCCATTATTAACATGAAAAGGAGAAGTGGTAAAACTCTACCCTAATGATCTATACAAAAAAGGAGACAATTTACCTCAAGAACTCACTACACACTGCAATATATTCAAGTGGTGAAAAGATATAAAGTCATTCAGAACTGCCATACTATCTGGCTGTCAATATAGTCTCTTGAATAATTAAACATACTACTACAAAACATACCAAGAAGTAAAGAATAATACTATATTTGTGAACTGCAAATAACAAAACAAAACAGAGGTCCAAGAAGGCTAAAGTCCAAGCTGTAATTTACACATGAAGTGTACGTTCAAAGCAGTCACAATGTACAAAAATGTGACAAGTAATCCATATGGTTAAAAAAGCAGAGCCTGTTTGCCTCAGATTATATCCAGTCTCATCTGGTAGATTTTTGATAAGCCTGTTACATAAAGCGTGTTTCCCTCCTGCTGATAAGAAGCAGCTTGTAGATATCCACAAATTTCTTAAGGAGTGAGTCTACTTGGCAATAACGGTAACTCCACAGTTTCCTATTACATTCATTGGTCTGAAAACTGAAAACAACTCATAACTAAAATGTTCTTTCAAGTCCTTTACCAGTTTTTCAAGTTTTAATCAAAGGAAAGTTGGAATGTATTGCTTCTTGTCACCAATAAGCATTTCAAAAAGAGGGTTAATTAACCAAAATCAAGAGTTCTTTGGTCAAGTTAGTAACAGGCTTCCCCTTTGTTCTAAATCCTTCATAATCCTTTTTTTTCCAGTTTTTCCAGGATGGCCTGGATTTTACAAACAGCCTCTTTCCTGGCCTGCCGGACAGAGTCCTGGCCCCCAGTTTCAACTGAATCCAGTTCCAAAAGTTCCTTGGTTAGCATTTCTTCCAGAAGCCAGTATGCTTTGTCTGTCTTTTTCCCTACGAACTCTTCTACTTCTTGCTCAAGATACTGGACCTTCTCCAGCACATGTATAATTTTTTTAATACTTGGGGGAGTACCTTCATCTGAAGATAAACACTCTTCAGGAAGATTATCACTTTGATCTTGATTGCTGGGGTGTTCGTTGGTGGCATTACCATACAGCTGAGGCTCAGCACTATATTGGACTTGAGAATCCAAAAGATCTGAATTATCATTGTTCATTGTTCCCGAGGACTCGTACTGATGGACATTGCAAGGAAAGTTGTGCCGGTTCATGCCTTGATCTGATTGGCTATAGGGGTATGAGGCATCCTTGGAGTGGGAGAGCAAAGAGGGGAAAAGAGATGTTTTAATGGGAATCCATCAATATCAGATTTGTTAGCCCACATCTTTCACCTGACCATGAAGGGACATGAAAAGATTCCCCACTAATAAAACTGGACCTCCCTCCTTAATCATTTGAGAAAAACACAACCCTAAAAAGATAAAAGGAGTGCTCTGTCAAGTAAAAGGCAGAGAATTCCTGAGTATAATGGCTGGAATCTACCCTGAAGCGCTCATTGTCATGAACACCTCATAATCTATCCTTCCCACCTCACAATCCGCAGTGATTTAATAAATAGGAATTAGTTTTTTTCCCTAAAGAGTTAAAACCTTAAGACAGATCTTAAAAAGGATCCTAGCCATAGGCAAATGATGTTCAAGTCCATGGTTTATACAATTTCACATTGGTATCGTCTTCTGTCTACAGATTGAGGTAATAAAATACATCTTTGATTTTGTTTAATATTCAAATAGCAGTACAACAAACAGTAAATGAGCATTTTTCTGGCTTTTACAAAAAAGATGTGAACCTAAAACTGCTCTAAAAAATAGTTTGTTAAAAGAAAAAAGAAACTGGGCTACGTAAAGCTATAGGTAGTAATCACCAACTTTTTGCAATTAGTCCCCATTTAACACACACCAATGCAGAAAATTTCCATGTTGTGCTCTCTCAATTACCCAAACATCAAAAGAATGTTTAGAAGGTCTCCTACCTTGGGCTGATGGGGTGGTGGTGAAGGAGGTGACTGAGGAGAGCTGCTACTAGGCCATGGTGAAGTACTCTCACTCATGTAGAGATTCCCAGGTGGTGCTGAGGGGGCAGCTGAAGGCCAGGGGTAACGGGTTCCCATTCCATAAGCACCAGGAGAAGCCCATGAGTCCTCTTGTGGTCGTACAGTTGGTCCTGGTTGTGGAACACTACGATTACCATCCCCGTAAGGATAATGAGGCAGGGTCATTCCAGGGTTCTAGATTGAGAGGAAGGAAATATGCTGGTCATTGCTAAAAAAAAACCTTAAAATAATGAAAATACTCTAGTATAAACAGACTGAGATGTTTCCTCTCTGCTTAACAGAGTATACTTTAGCTGCTACTGAGGTAAGCTGCAGCATCTCTAATCAGTTGTAGTCTTTTCTCCAAGCCAAAAAAGAGCTTGGTTCGAAAGATACAAGGGCAGATTTAGTGACAATCAAAATCAGAAGGAGAAAGCTTAAAATTCAATGGCTAAAGCACAGCGTAAGTCTGTTCCATGATACTATAAATAAGTGGACCCATATGCTATAAGGAAACACAAATAAAAGATGTATTAGAGCTCCCCTTGAAGTGGACAGAGAAATAAACATGGTATCACTCATAGAATTTTTTTTTTAAAGTAGCCCAACGCAGGGCTTGAACTCACGACCAAGAGTCTGGACACTTAACCAACTAAGCCTCCCAGGTGCCCCTCACTCACGGAATATTAAAAAATAAAAACCCAACAGAAAACTGCTCACCTGTGAAGCAGGATATCCTGGAACCTGCCCCCTAAGAGGGGCTGCTTCAGTCTGGCAGTCCTGCTGAGGATACAGCCAACGAGAGACTGGGGCTGGGCTGTTGCCGGGTGAACGATAAGTGCTTGGAATCTCTGGGGAGTAACTGGTCTGAGTATATCCCGGTGTGTAATATGCCCCAGAGTATGAGGCAGTATTTGTCGCAGGACCGGTGGGGTATGGTGAGCCATATACTCCATTTGTATAAGAATTCAAACTCTATAAAAAAGCGAAGTTGAGAGAAAAAAGGATGACTGAATGGAAGAACTGAAATGCCCTGACTTAAAATGCAACTTTGAAAACTTTAGGAAGGAAAAAGATCAGTAACTAATGAAAATATGAACTCCCGGGGTGCCTGGGTGGCTCAGTCGGTTGAGCATCTGCCTTCGGCTCAGGTCATGATCCCAGGGTCCTGGGATCAAGTCCCGCATCAGGCTCCTTACTCAGCGGGGAGTATGCTTCTCCCTCTCCGTCTGCCTGCCACTCCCCCTGCTTGTGCTGTGTCAAATAAATAAATAAAATCTTAAAAAAAAAAAAAAGAAAGAAAATATGAACTCCCTAAGCAATCTCTGAAACATTCTTCCTCTCATCTATTATGACCATATACCACATATTAAACTCAGATTATCACTGCAGAGTCTGTGTTCTAACAATGAAAGAGCATGTTGTGATGCATGATGAAGTGATGGCCTCAGAGCCACGCTTCCCAAACACTTCTGTAAGTATACCTAACAATTACACCTAACAGCGGAGAACTTGTTCCATTCCCCCGGGGAGGGGTTCTGGGAAACCGGGGAAAAGGGCTACACAGAGAAGAAAATAAACATGATACAACTGAGAGAAGAGAAGACTAGAGAGACAGCTCTGTGTTTGTGTCTGACCTCTACGGAGCTTTCATTTCTCCACCTGAAAAATGGAAATCATAAACTTACCTTGCAGGACTACTATGAGATGCTATGTATAAATGTTTAGTGTCTGGCACATAGTATGCTCAATAAATGGTAATTATTTATAATATCACTGTTGTTACTATTATTATTGCAAGATCAAGAAATGAAACCAGATCTGACCCCAAAGCCCATGTTCTTAGTACTATCCCACTCTGCTTCCCAAGTAAACAACAATAGACTACAGAGGCAAATTCTTCATATGTTGCTTACTGTAGTTTTAAATCACCTCTCCAGACTATTATTGGCACCCAGAATCCTAGTTTAGTTATCCAAACAAGATTAAAGCTAAATTTTAAACGGTAAAAACATAGAATCGAGTTTTCCCATACTCCTCTAAGATACATAATCTTTCCCGCTTTAGGTAAAAGAACAAGAAAAGAATCCCTGCGATGTTAACTAGACTTCACTGTGGTGATCATCTCCCATTGTATACAAATATTGAATCATTATATTGTACATTGGAACTAATACAATGTTGTATGTTGATTATGCCTCAATTTAAAAAAAGGCTCCTGGGCGCCTGGGTGGCTCAGTCGTTAAGCGTCTGCCTTCAGCTCAGGTCATGATCTCAGTGTCCTGGGATCGAGCCCCACATCAGGCTCTCTGCTCCACGGGAAGCCTGCTTCTGCCTCTCCCATTCCCCCTGCTCGTGTTCCCTCTCTGTCTCTCTCTCTCTAATAAATAAATAAAATCATAAATAAATAAATAAAATCATAAATAAATAAATAAATAAATAAATAAATAAATAAATAAATAAAGGCTCCTGATAGCTTATACAGTTGTTAATGACTGAAGAAAATAATATTCAAATTTGATTCCTACCCTAACACATCAAAAATTGGGATGAATCAAAGTAGGAGGGTAGTCATAATTTTGTGGAAAATAAATTCTCAGCCATACTTTTATGGCAAGGAGATAAAAGACAGGCTATTATCACCACTTGGCCAAAGAACTGCATGCAGGAACAGGTGCAATGGAAGATCCAGCAAGGCACTCCCCAACCAGAAGGATGATGAACCACCCCTTTGTTAAAGCTATTACAGGGCCGTTAAAGTCATCCACCTAGATGTGCCTAAAAAAGAATCCTTAATATAACGTACACAGTTAGAAACTTGATAAAACATCATGTGACTTTTTGTACTGTTATTCAACTTCTAATTTTTTTTTTTTTTTTTAGATTTTATTTATTTATTTGACAGAGAGAGAGCAAGAGCAGGAACACAAGCAGGGGTAGTGGGAGAGGGAGAAGCAGGCTTCCTGCTGAGCAGAGAGCCCGATGCGGGACTCGATCCCAGGACCCTGGGATCATGACCTGAGCCGAAGGCAGATGCTTAACGACTGAGCCACCCAGGCGCCCCTGTTATTCAACTTCTAGAAATCCTTCCTGGGCGCCTGGGTGGCTCAGATGGTTAAGCGTCTGCCTTCGGCTCAGGTCATGATCCCAGGGTCCTGGGATCGAGTCCCACATCGGGCTCCCGGCTCAGCGGGGAGCCTGCTTCTCCCTCTGACCCTCTCCCCTCTCATGCTGTTTCTCGCTCGCTCGCGCTCTAAAAAATAAATTAAAAATCTTTAAAAAAAAAAAAAAAGAAAGAAATCCTTCCTAAGAAGATTCAATTATAGAAAAAGTTACAGGCGTGAACTATTTATAATCACACAAAATTGCAAACAACCTAAATGTCCTGCAATATAATGCAATGACTGAGTACATAATGGGCTATTCATTGAGGGAATTTTGTCTTTAAATTCACTGCTAGAAGGGCACCTGGGTGGCTCAGTCGGTTAAGCGTCTGCCTTCGGCTCAGGTCATGATCCTGGGATCCTGGGATCAAGCCCTGCGTTGGGCTCCCTGCTCGGCGGGGAGTCTGCTTCTCCTCCGCCTCTCCCCTGGCTTGTGTTCTCTCTCTCTCTCACTCTCTCTCTCAAATAAATAAATAAAATCTTAAAAAAAAAAAAATGCACTCTTAGAACTGACCATTTAATGATACTAAAGAATTATTTTTAGTTTTTTTAAGTTTTAATAAGTTGTTTTTAAAACTTATATTTTAAAGATACATATTTGAGTATTTACAAATAAAATAATATGTCTGGAATTTGCTTCAAAATAATCCAAGGATACAGATGAAACAAGATGACTGTGTATTGATACTTATTGAAGCTGAGATGAGTACACAGGAGATTACTGTGCTATTCCCATCCCTTCTGATTGTCTGAAAATTTCCTTAATATTAAAAAAAAAAGCAAAAAACAACTTCACCTGTTATTTCACCCTATAACATGGAAAGTACATATGATAAACAAAAAGTCATACAAAAAAGTGTATGTGTGGGGAAACTGGGTGGCTGTTGGTTAAGCATCTGACTCTTGATTTCAGCTCAGGTCATGATCTCAGGGTCTTGGGATGGAGACCCACATTGGGCTCCGTGCTCAGCAGGGAGTCTGCTTGAGATTCTCTCCCCTTCCTTCTCCCTCTACCCCTACCCCACTCGTGCGCAGTCTCTCTCTCTCTCTCCAAAATAAATAAATCTTTTTTTTTAAGTGTATGTACAGTAAGTTTAAAGCTGTATAAACATAATAGGGAAAGGGCAAAACAAATCTGCCAAAATACAGCTCTATTAGGATGGCAGAATTAGTGTTTCCCCCCTTTTCTTTATTTTCCAAATATTTAGTAATAAAGTTGTATTACTTTGGTAGTAAAAAAAAAAAATTTATGCTATTAAAAATGTCATGAAAGGGGCACCTAGGTGGCTCAGTCAGTTGGGCATCCGGCTCTGGATTTTGGCTTGGGTCATGGTCTCATGTTCTCAGGGTCAAGGGATCCAAGCTCAGTGGGGAGTCTACTTGTTGCTCTCCCTCTCCTCCTTCCCCAACTTGCATGTGTGCTCTCTCTCTCAAATAAATAAATAAAATCTTTTTTAAAAATGTCATGAAATCCCAAGTATGTCTAGAATCCAGTGGGCTGCTAGGACCACAGCAACTTCATCAGTGTCCAAGTAGACTATTTTAATGAAGGGAAACTTGTATCTAATGACAATAAGCTGCAATTTTAAAACGGTCAGCTGATATGCCAATAGATAAAATCTGAAACAGCAACTACAAGAAATAAATAAAATCTTTTTTCTTTAAAGATTTATTTTAGGGAGCCTGGATGGCTAGTCAGTTAAGCGTCTACCTTTGGCTCAGGTCATGATCCCGGAGTCCCAGGATCAAGTCCCGTGTCGGGCTCCCTGCTCAGCAGGGAGTCTGCTTCTCCCTCTGCCCTTCACCTCGCTTGTGCTCTCTCTTGCTCGCTCTCTCTCAAACGCATAAAATCTTAAAGAAAAAAAAAAAAAGATTTATTTTAGAGAGAGATAGAGAGCACAAAGGGGGAGAGGGAGAGGGGGAGAGGGAAAGAGAGCATCCCAAGCAGACTCTGTGCTGAGCATGGAGCCTGACTCAAGGCTTGATCCCATGACCCTAAGATCATGACCCGAGCCAAAATCAAGAGTTGGACACCAGCGCGCCTGGGTGGCTCAGTTGGTTAAGCGACTGCCTTCGGCTCAGGTCATGATCCTGGAGTCTCTGGATCGAGTCCCGCATCGGGCTCCCTGCTCGGCAGGGAGTCTGCTTCTCCCTCTGACCCTCCCCCCTCTCATGTGCTCTCTCTCATTCTCTCTCTCTCAAATAAATAAATAAAATCTTAAAAAAATTTTTTTTTTAAATAAATAAATAAATAAAAAGAGTTGGACACTGACTGAGCGACCCAGGTGCCCCAGAAATAAATAAAATCTTTGACAATTATTAAATTTCTGTAAAAGTCTCATTCTGGCTTCCAGATGAAATCAAGAATTTTTTCTGGAAAAAGAAAAAATCCAGCTGCTACTCTTGTTCTAGATGTAAATACAGATATTACTTAGCATTCAAAAGTCAAAATAATGTCACACCATATGGGGTCTCATTGCAAGCTAAAGATCGTCCAATATGAATACTTCTTCCAAAAGTCAGTTTCACAGTTGATGGACTATTGTGTAGATACAGAATCCAAAGAGGAGAAAAGTGGTCAAGTCTCTCACCCAGAAAGTGATATACTGTTCAATGAATTCCCTGTCCATTCCACGGCAAACAGACCCAATACAAGCAAAAACAGATTACCTCTAAGCAACACAACTCCTCCTATTGTGCTTCTCATGAAAACCATGGAAAGTCTCACCACGTAAGTACTGCAAGAGTTCATAATTATCAGCAGTTGGTATCAACTCAAATTTCTCTAATACTCATTTTTGAAATTGCCAAATCTATGATCATCCATAGGTTGCCTCCTCATGCCATATCTCTACTTATAGAACTATTCCAGGGGTGCCTAGGTGGCTCAGTCGGTTAAGCAGCTGCCTTCGGCTCGGGTCATGATCCTGGGGTCCTGGGATCGAGCCCCACATCCGGCTCCCTGCTCAGTGGGGAGCCTGCCTCTCCCTCTCCATCTGCCTGCCACTCTGCCTACTTGTGTTCTCTCTCTCTCTGTCAAATAAATAAAATATTTTTTAAAAAAAACTATTCCAATTTTTGTCTCACTGAAGTTCCTAACTACAGTTCTTAATAGGCTACATTTTACAACTCAGTTCCCCTTCAAATTAAATGAAAAAGTGTCGTAGGTTCTGACCAATGTCTTTTTGTATCATGGTTTCTCAATTCAGAATGCTATCTTCAGTTTTCGGGGCACCTGGGTGGCTCAGTTGGTTAAGCCTCTGCCTTCAGCTCAGGTCATGATCCCACGGTCCTCGGATCAAGCCCCGCATCAGGCTCCCTGCTTGGCAGGGAGTCTGCTTCTCTCTCACCCTCCGCCCCTCCCCATGCTTGTGCTCTCTCTCTCACTTGCTCTCTCTCTCTCTCAAATAAAGTCTTTAAAAAAAAAAAAAAAGAACCTCAGTTTTCTTTGTTAGAACTTTGCCAGTTTCTCAAATTGTTAAACACCGCAGAGCTACTGTATGACCCAGCATCTCTACTCCTATGTATATAACGAAGAGATCTGAAAAAACTTATGTCCGCATAAAAATGAGCACACAAATGTTTATAACAGCATTATTCATAGCAGCCAAAAAGTGGAAAAAAAAAAACCCTCAAATTCCTATCAACTGATGTTGGATAAAATAAACGTGGTATATACATAGAATGGATAGTATTTGGCCATAGAAAGGAATGAAGTATCAGTACATTGCCACAACATGGATGAACATTATGCTAAAAGAAAGAAGCCAGTCATAAGATATCAAATAATACATGATTCTGTTTATGTGACATGTCCAGAATAGGCAAATCCATAGAGATAACAAGTATATTAAAGGTTGCCAGGGGCTAGGGGAAGAGAAAAATGGTGTGATAGGTATACAGTTTCTAACTGGGGTGATGAAAATGTTCTGGAACAGTGATGATAGCTGCACAACCTGGTGAATAGACTAAAAACAACTGATGTGTACATTTAAAGGGTGAATTTTATGAAATATGGCCAAACCACAAGCATATCACATTAAGCAATAACAATGCCTGCTTCTCAATTTCAGTCATAGGAATGCAGATGACACAAGTAAAATGAAAGTCTGTGCTAAGATTTTTTTTATTTTGTATTCCACGATCTCCTATCAACTTTATCCTAAAGTTCAAGTACCCATAATCAGTATGAAAAATCAACTGTTTTTATGTTTTCTTTAAGTACATAAGTAAATCTCACTCTAATTTTAATAAACTCTTCTAGCTCAAAATCAGTTTTAAAGGAATGTATCACCAAATTAATGAGAAAAAGGGAACATGATTTTTTTAATGAATTAATTATTCAGCCCCATAAAGAAACTTATTTTCATTATTTCAGCCTCCATACCACCAGAAAATCAGAACAGAATTTGAATATATTATCTATTTGAAAACTATCAGGAGAATTACATTAGTATACTTTATGGTGATCTGAAAATTTAATTCTGCAGAGAACATCAGTTTACAGAGAATTCTGACCTCAGTATAAAATTCAAATTCTTTGAAAGCTGCTTAAATGTAGCCGCTTTAAAACTGTATATACTACAGGGGCGCCTGGCTGGCTCAGTTGGTGCAATGTGTGACTCTTGATCTTGGGGTTGTGAGTTCAAGCCCCATGTTGGGGGTAGAGATTATTTCTAAAAAAATTTGAATATACTACAATCATGTTTTTAAAAATTATTTTCAGGGGCACCTGGCTGGCTCAGTCAGAAGAACATGTGACTCTTGATCTTGGGGTTGTGAGTTTGAGCCCCACACTGGGTAGAGAGATTACTTAAAAATAAAATCTTTTAAAAAACAATAAAAAAAAAACTATTTGTATATAGAAATATGGTATCTAGACAGAAAAAAAATGGAAGGAAATATGCAAATGTGACAATTATTGCCTTACTAAGGTTGCCGGATTATGGGTGACTTTGTAAACATTCCCTCATTTCCACAACGGTATTGTGGAAAAATACTTTGGTTATATTTAATAAGCATACATACCAAAACTCCAAAATTCCATACCCCAGGGAAGTTCTTGCCTCAAATGTGTACAACAAAGAAGTGAAAAACAATGCTGAGTAAAAAAACAAGCTGGAGAATGCTAGTATGAAACCACTCATATCAAGTTTAAAAACATGGTAAAAAATACTATGTAAATGCACATACAAGTAGTACCAGCATAAAAACACATATGAGATAATAAATATAACTTCAGGAAATGGAAAGAAGTGTTATATGTGGCTTCAATTGTATTTGTTTTACTTCTTTTTTTTTTTTTTTTTAAAGATTTTATTTATTTATTTGAGAGAGAGAGAATGAGAGACAGAGAGCATGAGAAGGAGGAGGGTCAGAGGGAGAAGCAGACTCCCCGCTGAGCAGGGAGCCCGATGCGGGACTCGATCCCGGGACTCCAGGATCATGACCTGAGCCGAAGGCAGTCGCCCAACCAACCGAGCCACCCAGGCGCCCTGTTTTACTTCTTTTTAAAAATCTGAAACAAGGGGTCCTTGGGTGGCTCAGTCAGTTAAGCGTCTGCCTTCAGCTCAGGTCATGACCCCAGGGTCCCGGGATCAAGCCCTGTATCAGGCTCCCTGCTCAGGGGGAAGGTTTCCCCTCTCCCTCTGCCTGCTGCTCCCCCTGTTTGTGTTCGCTTGAGTTTTCTTTCTCTCTCTGTCAAATAAATAAATCTTTTAAAAATAATCTGAAACAAATGTAGCAAACTGAAAAACTGACAAAGCTAGGTGCTGGATAAAACGATATACAAATTTTCTGTACTTTTTCAGTATACTTGAAATATTTAAAATTAAGTATTTGTCATAAGAGTACAATTTATTTGACACCAAAAGGAAAGGCAACAAAAGTAAAAATAACAAGTGGAAGTACATCAAACTAAAAAGTTTCTGTACAGCAAAGGAAACCACCAACAGAATGAAAAGGCAACCTACTAAATGGAAGAAAATATTTTCAAATCATATATTTGATAAGGAGCTAATACCTAAAATATATAAGGAATTCAAAAAACTCAATAGGAAAAAAAGAAACAATCCTATTAGGGGAATTTAGAATATAGGCAGACAACCTGAATAGACACTTTTCCAAAGAAGACATACAGATGGCCAACAGGTACACATCAAGATATCACCCCATACTTGTTAAAATGGCTAGTATCAAAAAGACGAGAAATAACAAGTGTTGGTGAGGATGTGAAGAAAATCCCTTGTGCACTGTTGGTGGGAATGTAAACTGGTACAGCCACTATGGAAAGAAAGCAGTTTGGAGGTTCCTCACAAAATTAAAAACAGAACAATTCAGCAATGCCACCACTTATAATATATCCAAAGGACACAAAAACACTAACTCGAAAAGGTATCTGCATCCCCATGTTCACTGCAGCATTATTTACAATAGCCAATACACGGAAGCAACCTAAGTGTCTATCAATGGATGAATAAAGAAAATGTGGTGTATACGTAAACAATTTATTATTATTCAGCCATAAAAAAGGAAATCTTGCCATTTGTGACAACATGGATAGAAATAAGTCAGAGAGAGAAAGACAAATTTTTTTTTTTTACGATTTTATTTATTTATTTGAGAGAGAGAATGAGAGAGAGAGAGAGAGCACATGAGAGGAGAGAGGGTCAGAGGGAGAAGCAGACTCCCCGCTGAGCAGGGAACCCGATGCGGGACTCGATCCTGGAACTCCAGGATCATGACCTGAGCCGAAGGCAGTCGCTTAACCAACTGAGCCACCCAGGCGCCCGAGAAAGACAAATATTATATGATCTCACTTATATGTGGAATCTTAAAAAAAAAAATCCTACATTCAGAGAATAGACTAATGGTTGCTAGAGGCAGGGCCAGGGGTACAAATGGGTGAAGGAGGTCAAAAGGTACAAACTTCTAGCTATGAAATAAGTAAGTCATGAGGATGTAATATACAGCATAGTGACTGCAGTTAATACTGTATTGCATATTTGAAAGTTGCTAACAAAATAAATCATAAAAGTTCTCATTAGAAGAAAAAAATTGTAATTACATGTGGTGACAGATGTTAAATAGACTTAATTGTGGTGATCATTTCACAATATATACAAATATCGAATCATTACATTATATACCTGAAACTAATATGTTACATGTCAATTATATTTCAAAAAAAAAGTCAAAACTTAAAAAGTAAGTATAGTGTATGTTTATTGTTTCCAGGTCCTGAGAAATAATCTATTATGCCTCAAGCTACCTTTGCTATAGATAATATTTGCCTAGATATTTCCTTACTTCTGAGCTAAAAACATTAAGACAGAGTCCATTAAATAACAAAACTCCACACACTGCTACTATGAAATCGCCACAGGTTTTGAAAATAAATCAATACATTAAGAAAAAATTCAGGGCGTGCCTGGGTGGCTCAGCAGGTTGAGTGCCCAACTCTTGGTTTCAGCTCAGGTCATGATCTCAGGGTCCTGAGATCGAGCCCCAGGTCAGGCTCTGAACTCAGCCTGGAGTCTGCTTGAGATTCTTTCTCCCTCCCTCTCCCTCCCCCTCTACTCCTCCCCCTACTTGTGCTCGCTCTCTCTAAAATAAATAAATAAAATCTTTAAAAAATAAATTCAGGGGGTGCCTGGGTGGCTCAGTCATTAGGCATCTGCCTTCAGCTCAGGTCATGATACTAGGGTCCTGGGATCTAGCCCCACATCAGGCTCCCTGCTCAGCAGGAAGCCTGCTTCTCCCTCTCCCACTCCCCCTGCTTGTGTTCCCTCTCTTGCTGTCTCTCTCTCTGTTGAATAAATAAAATCTTTTAAAAAAAATAATAAATAATAAATAAATAATAAATTCAGGAAGTCAGTCAATTTTAGATCATACCTGGCCTTGCATTTCCGGTCTTACGGGATATGTACTTGGGTATGGAGCCCTAGGTCGTGCAGGAGAATTCCAATAGTTAGAATTGTAGCTAGAATATGGTGGCTGGTCCTAAGGGGGAAAAAAATCACTTTTAATAATATTCTTATATCATAATGAATAGTTGACAGAGGCAGCTATAATTATTTTTAAAAAAAGCAAGAGACAAAAAGCAATAGAACCGTACTATAAAATCACTCATTATTAAATTCTCATTACCAAATTGATACAGAAATACTATATGGTAAATCACATGCCCTAGAACAAAGCAATTATTGACTATCTATTAAAAGCCTGTTCTTATGCATTATGATGCCAAATGATATATAAAGGAATTCTACTATGCCAACATGATTAGCAAAACCAGAGACCTAGATTCCTTTACCCCTCTCCAATCACCAACCCCGTCACTACCAATTTAATTCATGCAACAAGATTATAGTTCTTCGCCACTGGTAAGAGCAATATATGCCTATCTTACCAACTCTGGAGCTTAAAAGTATTACTACTAAACTTTACTTCAAACATATAAATCTTCAATACTCTTTTGCCTGTCATAGTAGTTCTTTATTTTTGTTTTTTTGTTTTCTTTTTTAAGATTTTATTTATTTGAGATAGAGAGTGAGAGCACAGCCAGGAGACAAAGGGAGAGGGAGAAGCAGGGTCCCCACTGAGCAGGGAGCCCGACACAGGGTTCAATCCCAGGACCCTGGGATCATGACCTGAGCCGAAAGCAGCCGCTCAACCAACTGAGCCACTCAGGCTCCCCATGTCACACTAGTTTTTTTCATATTCCTGTACTTTCTGTTATGGCTACGTTTCTGCTGACAGCCTACAACTAACCCAAGTATCAGGAATTGATAAAGAACAATTGACACTCCAAGAAGAAAATCTAGCTATAACGTTAATCTCTACAGCTTTGCACTCCAACTCAAGAGTTAAAGCAATGATTTGCAGTAAGCCAATAAACTCCAAGAGACCAGATCAACTCAAAACCTTTTAGAGTCTAGTTTAATGTATACATGTTATCCTATAAGTTATTTTGCTTTGAACTTTATAGTTTTAGTTTTAAGCTTAAACAAGATCTTCAAATTGTTTCACAAAGAAATTCATTGGCAGTTGTAATCACTGAGAGTTTAATTATCACCATCTTAGCTTAACTGCACTACTTACCAGTTTCATAATGCTTTGTTTTCAAAGCACGTAATTATTCCATATGATATTATACAAGTTGGGCAAGTAGCATCTCCTTTACATAATATAGAAACTAGAGAATAACAAGATTTAAAAAAAATTTTACAGGCAAACTTCAAAGTACTAAATTTCTCAATCAGGCAGATGCCGCCAATTAATGCTCTCCCTTCCTTTCTCTGGTTAAAGGGTAAGTATTTGACTAATTGATTTCTCTCTACCAAGAATCTGAATCTTGAGTAGTAGAGATGAAAAGAAGAGTTGAAGCTGACTCACCCCAGCAGTGGTGAACTAATACCTAAATCTCCAGAACTACCCTGGTTTCTGTTCTCTCCTACTGACTGACTCTCTGGTACTCCACATTTTCACAACTTCTTCACCCTCCTATCCCTCACCCCACCCATGTCCTCACTTCCTTCCTTAACTCAGCTTCCCAAAACCTAATCCTTTGCCACTGCTTCCCTCAGATACACTCACCCTGAAAAAACTCAACCCAGTTTAAACCCAACTGTCCCCTGCCTTCACATCTGCACTTCCTCTAAATACTGGTGGAGAGGGGCACCTGGGTGGCTCAGTCATTAAGCGTCTGCCTTCGGCTCAGGTCATGATCCCAGGGTCCTGGGATCGAGCCCCGAATCATGCTCCTTGCTCAGCGGGAAGCCTGATTCTCCCTCTCCCTTTGCCTGCAGCTCCCCCTGCTTGTGCTCTCTCTCAAATAAATAAATAAAATCTTCAAAAAAAAAATTTTTTTAAAAACAACACTGTGGGGCAGGGACTCAAGGCAGACTTCCCTTAAATATACCATGTTTAGCACATCTGACCTTAGAACAATTGTAAATATTTCACATAATTATAGAAAATGACATATTTTTAAATCCCTAAAAAAGTAACATAACCACTGCCAAATCCAAAGTAATGAAGTTTTTTTTTTTTTTTAAGAATTATTCATTTGACAGAGAGAGACACGGTGAGAGAGGGAACACAAGCAGGGGGAGTGGGAGAGGGAGAAGCAGGCTTCCCGCTGAGCAGGGAGCCCAACGAGGAGCCCGATCCCAGGACTCTGGGATCATGACCTGAGCTGAAGGCAAATGCTTAACGACTAAGCCACCCAGGCGCCCCCAAAGTAATGAAGATTTACTCCTTGTTTCTTCTAAGAGTTTCACAGTTTTAGCTCTTACATTTATGTCTATGATCCATTTTGAGCTAACTTTTATACATGGTGTGAGAGTCCAACTTTATCGATTGTATATGACTATCCAGTTGTCATGGTATTGTACGTTGTACTGTAGACTACTCTGTCCCTCTATTAAATGGTCTTGGCACCTTTACCAAAAATCACTTGACCACAGACACATGAATTTATTTCTGGACTCTCCATTCTATTCCATATAGACATAGGTTACATACATCTTTTTCTTTCTTTTTCTTGCCCAATTGCCCTAGCTAGAACTTCCAGGACAATGTTGAATAGCAGTGGCAAGGGAAGATATCCTGGTCTTGCTCCTGATCTTAGGGAAAAGCATCCAGTCTTACACCACTAAACATGCGGTTGGCTGGCTGAGGGTGTTTTACAGATGCCCTTTATCAGATTGGAGAAATTTCCTTGTATTCCTGGAGTGATTTTTATCAAGAAAAGTGTTGGATTTTGTCAAATGCTTTTTCTACATCTATTGAAATAATCATAGAGGCTTTGTTTTTTGATTGATATGGTATATTACATTGATTTTCAGATGTTAAATCAACTTTGCATTCCTGGGATAAATCCCACTAGGTCATGGTATATAATTCTTTTTATGTGTTGCTGGATTTGGTTTACTTTTTTTTTCTTTTTTTTTTTTAGGACTTCTGCATCCCTATTCATAAGAGATATTGCCCGTTTTCTTTTCTTGTGATGTCTTTGGTTTTGGTATTAGGGTAATAATTGCTTCACAGAATGAGTTTAGAAATGTTCTCTCCTATTTCTTAGAAGAATTTGTGAAGAATTGGTGTATCAGTTCTTGAAATGTTTGGTAGAATTCAGTAGCCCACCTGGGCTTAGACTTCCTTTGTGGGTAGTTTCTGTTTTGTTTATTACCAATTTAATTTCTTTACTTGTTATAGGTCTATTCAGATTTCCTATTTCTTCTTGAGTTAGTTTTGGTAGTTTGTATCTTTCTAGAAATTTGTCCAACTTCTTCTAAGTTACGTAATTTATTAGCATAAAATTATCCAACAGTTTTCCATTATGATTTTTATTTCTGTAAGATCAGTAGTAATGTTCCTTCTTTCATTTCTGATTCTAATAATCTCTCTCTCTTTTTTCCTGGGTCCATCTAGCTAAAGACTCATCAATTGTGTTGCAAAGAACCAGCCTTTCCTTGCATTGATTTCCTCTACTGTTTTTCTATTCTCTTACATTAATTTTTACTCTTCGAGATGCCAGGCAGGTACCCCAACACTCATCATTTCCTTCCTTCTGTTTGCTTTAGGTTTAGTTTGCTCTTCTTTTTCCAGTGTCAAGATGGAAGCTTAGGTTACTGATTTGAGATCATTATTCCTTTTTTTTTTAAAGATTTTATTTCTTTTTTTTTAAAGATTTTATTTATTTATCTGACAAGAGAGAGACACAGCGAGACAGGGAACACAAGCAGGGGGAGTGGGAGAGGGAGAAGCAGGCTTCCAGCGGAGCAAGGAGCCCAATTTGGGGCTCGATCCCAGAACCCTGGGATCATGACCTGAGCCGAAGGCAGATGCTTAACGACTGAGCCACCCAGGCGCCCCTAAGATTTTATTTCTTTATGGGGGTGGGGGGAGGAGCAGAGGGAAAAGGACAAGCAGACTCCACACTGAGCCCACACAAATGGGGCTCAACCTCACCACCCTGAGATCATGAGCCAAAACCAAGAGTCAGGCGTTTAACCAACTGAGCCACCCAGGTGCCCTGAAATCATTATTCTTTCTTAATACAGGCATTTATAGCTATAAATTTCCTTCTAAGCAGTACTACTACTTTAGCTGTATTTTAAGAATTTTGGTATACGGTCTTCATTTTCATTTATCTCAAAGTATTTTTTAATTTCCCTTTTGATTCCTTCTTTGACCTGCTAGTTTAGAAGTGTTTTATTTAAGGGACACTTGACTGGCTCAGTTGGTAGAGCGTGTGACTCTTGATCTTGGGGTTTTAAGTTTGAGCCCCATGTTGGATGTAGAGATTACTTAAAAATAAAATCTTTAAAAAATATTAAGGAGTGTTTTATTTAATTTCCACATAGACGTGAATTTCCCAAGGTCTTTCGTGCTATTAATATCTAATGTCTTTACATTATGGTTGGAGAACATCCTTTGTATTATTTCTATCCTTGTATACTAAGATTTGTTTTATGGCTAGCATATGGTTTATCTTGAGAATGTTCCATGTGTACTTGAGAAGAATATATATTCTATTGTTGGGTGGAGTGTTCTATATATGTCTGTTAAGTCTAATTGATTCACAGGGTTGTTCACATCTTCTATTTCCTTGTTGATTTTATTATCTAGTTGTTCTATCCATTACTGAAAGTGGAGTACTGAAGTCTCTATTATTGACTGATAGTAATTGTTGAGCTATTATTGAACTATTTTCTCCCTTTATTTCTGTAAGCTTTTCCTTAATGTATTTGGTATTTTGTTATGAGGTACACATATTTTTATAGTTATTATATCTTCCTGATGGATTACCCTTCTTATCACGTCCCACTTTATCCCTAGTAACATCTTTTGTTTTAAAGTTTACCTCTTGGATACTGTATAGCCACTACAGTTTTCTTCTAGTTACTGTTTGCATATTTCTTTTTCCTCTTTTTACTTTTAAACCATTTGTATCTTTACATCTGAAGTGTGTCTCCCACAGACAGCTGAGAGGGAAAAACCTTCTACTCCTATGTTTTTCCTTTACTCTCATGCTATTACCACATTCACAACACTTCTGATACCAGATGTGAGATTTTTTTTTTCCCCATGCCAAGCAATTCTGCAACACCAGCTGGCTGTCCTACAGTTAAACTATCTACCTGCAAGCAACAGGTCCCCAGGTCTCCAGGTTACCAACAATTTATGTCTCACTAGGCTACAAAGTGGAGGTTTCCATCACCTCTTCCCCCTTGGATTTGATTATTTGCTAGTACATCTCACCCGGCTCAGGGACATATTTACGATTATCAGTTTATTAAAGGATATGATAAAAGATACAGATGAGGGGCGCCTGGGTGGCTCAGTCGTTAAGCATCTGCCTTCGGCTCAGGTCATGATCCCAGGGTCCTGGGACCGAGCCCTGCATTGGACTCCCTGCTCCATGGGAGCCCTGCTTCTCCCCTCCTACTCCCCCTGCTTGTGTTCCTGCTCTCGCTGTTTCTCTCTCTGTCAAATAAATAAATAAATAAAATCTTTAAAAAAGAGAGAGAGATACAGATGAACAGCCAGATGAAGAGATACATAGGGCAGGCAAGGTCTGGGAGGACCCCATGTACAGAAGCTTCTGTTCCCATGGAGTCAAGGTGCATCATCCTCCCAGTATGTAGATATGTACACCAAACTGGAAGCTCTCTGAACCCCACTGTGTTTGGATTTTTATGGAGGCTCCCTCATGTAGGCATGATTGATTATTAACTTCACTTCCAGCCCCTCTCCCTTCTCTGGAGAATGAGGACCAGGACTGAAAACTCCAAACATCTAATCATGGGTTGGTCTTTCTGGTGACCAGCCCCATCCAGGAGCCATCCAGGAGACCACCCAGAGACACCTCATTAGAACAAAAAATAGTGTATCACCCAGGAAATTCCAATGGGTTTAGAAGCCCTGTGTCAGGAACTGGGGTCATAGACCAAATATTAGAACAAAAATACTCCTAGTGCTCTTTTTTTTTTTTAAAAGATTTTATTTATTTGACAGAGAGAGACACAGCAAGAGAGGGAACACAAGCAGAAGGAGTGGGAGAGGGAGAAGCAGGCCTCCCGCCGAGCAGGGAGCCCAATGCGGGGCTCGATCCCAGAACCCCAGGATCATGACCTGAGCCGAAGGCAGACGCTTAATGACTGAGCCACCCAGGTGCCCCTCTTTTTTTTTTTTAAGATTTTATTTATTTATTTGAGAGAGAGAGAGCGCGCACATGAGCGGGGGAGGGTCAGAGGGAGAAGTAGACTGCGGGACTCGATCCTGGTACTCAAGGATCATGACCTGAGCCGAAGGCGGTCGCTTAGCCAACTGAGCCACCCAAGCGCCCTCCTAGTGCTCTTTTCATTTAGGAATTTACAAGGGTTTCAGGAGCTCTGCTCCAGGAACCCAGGACAGAGACCAGTATGTATATTTTTTCTATTATCTCACAACAGCATAGAGTTGGATCTTCTTTGTTTTCTTTATCTCATATCTGTTTTTGTTCCTCTATTCTTCTTTTACTGCTTTCTTTTGCCTTAAGTGAATATTTTCTACGGTAACATTTTAACTTCTTTAATGTGTGTGTGTGTGTGTGTGTGTGTATTTCTTTCCTTCACCACACCTAGCTGTTAAAGCTCCACACCCTGGGATAAAAATTGTTCCACAAACTGATCCAACCAAAATTTAGGCTTCTTGGAAGAAACAGGTCTCAAAGTCAGTGTTTAAGATTTGTTCTAACCCCAAAGGGCTTCTCCCAGCTATTTCTTTCCCTGGTTCTCTCTAGCAAACTAGGTGGTCTACAGTTTAGACCAGATGTCCCATGAATCTACAAATCTCCTCCCAGTTGCCTTTCACAACAATCTCCACAGTTTTCGAGAACATCCTTAGGCTTCAGCTTCTCCACACCACACTCCGTTGCAAATAAAGTCAGTTCCTTTGGGAAAAGATTAGGAGCTACCTGTTTTACAGTCTGCTTCTGCCTCCAAATAAAATGTCTGAGCCACCCTCTGCAGCTGGGGGGACAATAGTATGCCTCTCTAAGACACCCTGCTTTAAGAGCTGAGCACCTGGTGGAGGAAAGAGCTGTAGCCTCAGGGCTTCTCAGCTTGCCTTATAAGCCAGGGTAAGGGTGATCAGAGCCCTAGTATTCTCAGCAGTGCCCTGCCCAAAATAAAGCCTCCATCCTCAAGTAGGTACCAGGCAGAGGAGGGAACCAGCATTACTTAACCACACTTGCCTGGAACTTGGTCTCATCAACAATAGCTGGGGGCAAGATGAGAAATGTTGACGTGCTGCCCCTCCCAGCATGATAACCCTCTGACTGGGAGCTGGGAGAAGAGGGAGCCCTGTTTTCTTGGCTGCACCAGTCTGGAATGGAGTTTGTCTCAATGCTCTGAGGGGAGAAATGGAGCAGGTCCTGGTTCAAACAGCACAGACTCTCACTGTTCTGAGTTTGAGTAGATTTTCTAGAATAAATGTTTATTCATTTGCTATATACCCTAAAACCATTTACAGAGACTTTAACTGGTTGTTTTTGAAAAATAGTTTTCACCAGTTTCACTGGGGACTGGGTCCACAGAGCTCCTCACACTGTCATGCCAGAACTAGAACCTGGCATTATTTTGGCCTTATTTTATATATTATTGTAGGATTGTGCAAGTATTTGTAATTATCCCAACATTGTTAGTAACCAAGATATTCCATATAAGAGAAAAGTAACAAATACAAAGAAATAAAAATAATTTGTAATGTTAAATTTGAATTAATATAAATATGAACTCATCTTTTTTTCTATCTAAAAAAGGCCTATTTCAGGGCACCTGGCTGGCTCAGTCGGCAGAGCATGCGACTCTTGATCTTGGGATTTTAAGTTTGAGCCCCGAACTGCGTGTAGAGATTACTTAAAAATAAAATCTTAAAAAAAACTTTTTAATTAAAAAACCCTATTTCATTAACTGTCCATCAAAAGGTCTAGAAGCAGTGATAACACAATTGCAATCAGTATACCTAGCACTCAAATTAAACTTCTGTACGACTTACGAAGCTATTGTCCCTCAACACAGCATTTTATAATTGGCTCTGTCTTGCAGGATTGGCAGTCCAAACATTTCTCCTTTGCAGCTTGGTTACTTACTATTCAGTTCTGCCAATAGGAGGCACTAGGTTAGAGGAGGAGAGAAGGGACTTCCGGGCTCCTTCCAGTTGCTTATTTGCTGTTTCTGTCTTTGTCAGCCTAGCAACACCCTTCCACCTGGGGGTGGCAGTGAGTAGCAATCTCCAGATTCTTCTGGTTTTCCAGAACTCCCTCAGAGACCAGTGCCAGCTAGGCAGTGCCTTCTGGGTTCCAGCTCCACCAGGCCATTCTCCCAAGTTTGCAGGTTCTAATAACCCAACCTCTTCTCTTTATTCCCCAGCCCTAGGAACTGTAGCTGTTTCCTACTTACCATCTCTGTATTACCTCCACTTTCTCTTTTTGCCTTTTGAGATCACCAATGCCCACTTCACTAATTTCCCAGAACAAATTCTCTCTTTTATTTAAAGGATTTATTTATTTATTTATTTATTTATTTATTTATTTATTTATTTATTTGAGTCGGGGAGGGGAAGGGGGAGCAGGTTCCCCACTGAGCACAGAGCTTGATGCAGGGCTCGATCCCAGGACCCTGAGATCATGACCTGAGCTGAAATCAAAAGTCAGATGTTTAACTGACTGAACCACCCAGGTGCCCCCAAATCTCTCTTTTAAAAGAACTAGTGTAGGTTCTGTTTTCCTGCCCTGGATCCTGACATATGCTTCTAAATATAATCTTACATTTAAAAAAAAAAACAAGGTTTTCTTAAAGGAATGGTTCATTATGTCTGGGACAGAATACATACAAAATAAGCCTGGCACATCTTGTACCAGAAATCAAGGAAGCTGTCAAAAATCAATGGGTCATGTCAAAAAGACTCAGAAGCCAAGAAGAAGGGACTCCCATTCGCATGATATGCAATCATTTAAGCAATAAAAATGACTGTAACTGACTTGAAATACATTCAAAATACAGAGTACATTTTATATGTGTATACATACATATACAAACATTATGCAAATGAGATGACACTTAAAACAACAAATGAGAAAGTTACTTTTCTATAATTTTAATAGGGTTTAGAAATGAATGAAAATTAAATCTTCCATCTTATCCTAGAAATCTTTTTTTTAAAAGATGGGTCATTATCTATACCTTGATTATGGTAGTGGTTACATGACTGTATGCATTTGTCAAAACTCATAGAACTGTATCTTTAAAAAGGTACAATTTACAGAATATAAATACATCATAATTTTTAAAAATGAAAAATAGATCATTGTCTATGGCCATACCACCCTGAACACGCCCAATCTCGTCTGATCTCAGAAGCTAAGTAGGGTTGGCCTGCTTAGTACTTGGTACCATTTTATTTATTTATTTTTTTTAAAGATTTATTTATTTGAGAGAGCGAGAATGAGAGAGAGAGAGTACATGATGGGGGGAGGGTTAGAGGGAGAAGCAGACTCCTCGCTGAGCAGGGAGCCCGATGCGGGACTCGATCCAGGGACTCCAGGATCATGACCTGAGCCGAAGGCAGTCGCTTAACCAACTGAGCCACCCAGGCGCCCGGCCTGCTTAGTACTTGGATGGGAGAATGTCTTCAATGAAGTGGCAAGAATTATTAATTTTATTAAGTCTTAATAAAAAGACTGTCTTCGCTTTTTTTCCTCCCCTTTGGACAAAATGGAACAAATCTAAAAATATCCCCAGTAACAATGAAAGTCTGCAGCTCAAGGCCCTCCTAACCTGAATGACATAATTCTATGAAATATCATTTGGTTTCACAGGAAGCTGGCTGAAGCTGATCTGTTTTATAATCCAAGTTGCCAATGTTATCATGTGCTTAACTCTTTCCAAACTTTTTATTTGTTGTCTGAAACTAGACAAAGGTGCTAAAAGGTGATGTAAACCAGACAAAAATGAGAAAAGGTTTTCACAAGAGGCAGTAATTAATGTGAATTAAAGTTCTTGTTGCACTGGAAATTTGATCGAAATTATGCAAGAAGATAACAAATTCATTTACTTCCTTTTTGAGAAGAAACACCTAAATCTCAGATGAAGGCTGGAGTCAACTTCTTTCATATTTATCTTAGAACTAGTTTTGTAGAAATATATACAAGATTAAATTTACAAAGTGACTTACCAACACGCCTCTAAAAAATAACCCCAACCCAAGCAAATCTAACAGCAGAGGAATCTGACTAGTGCTGCCACTAAGTTCCATTTACAAATTTGTTTACCTTGTTCACAAGAATTAGACAAAAATTATTAGAAAAATACATTAAAAATTATTTTTAGCTATATATGCCCAAATCATTACAAAAGCACTTTATGTTCCTATGCTGACCATCATCCCAAGTTTTTCTTTTCAATCTCATTTGGGTCTCTCCCAGGCTTCTCTACAATTTCCCAGTTCCCCTGGCACCTGTTTCAAACATTTATCATATCAAGTTCCCAGTTTATGCTATTCCACCTCCTCTCCTCTCAGATGACCTAGCCTCCTACTTCGCCAAGGACACCAAGAGTTATAAACTCTTTTAATGTCCCTCCCCTCCACCTCCAAACTGATTCCCCCCCGCCTTTAGCTTGGAAAAAAAGGTTTTCCAGCTCTTCCTCACTTCTTCATCCCTCTCTCCACAAGCCACATTCCATCATTTTGTTCCCATCTTTCTTCCTACTCTCTTCTGCTTACAAACATATTCAAGCCACCTAATCCTAAAAATTATTTCCCCGATCCTGGTTCGCAGTCAAGTAACCACTTTCTCATTTACTAACTTCTGGAAGTATCATTTACATACCTGGGTGTTGTCTTGGCACCCAAACCTCCCACTATTTTAAACTCCCACCACTAAAATCAACAAGACCCTTTCAATTGCCAAATCCAACAGCGTCTTTTCAGTTCTCGTATCACTTACGTTCAAAATAATTGTGTCCTTGTTTGGTTTGCACTGCATGACTTTCCTGATTTCCTTACTATCTTTCCAAGTATTCTCTCTTATTGTCTTCTTCTGAATCCTCTTTCTTTGTCACTTATTCTACTCTCAAAGATCTCCTGTGAGAACATTACCCAGTTTGGTAATTCAAATATGCTTAGCTTTGATGACTCTCAAATCACCATCTCCATCCCCCATCACCCACCTGACCCCACATCTATTGTTTTGTTCCTATAGACAACAACTCCTGGATACCAGAGACTATAAAATTTGGCATCAAAAAACAAAAACAAAAAGAGAAAATCACAGGGCGCCTGGGTGGCTCAGTTGGTTAAGCGACTGCCTTCGGCTCAGGTCATGATCCTGGAGTCCCTGGATCGAGTCCCGCATCGGGCTCCCTGCTCAGCAGGGAGTCTGCTTCTCCCTCTCCCACTCCCCGTTTGTGTTCCCTCTCTCACTGTGTCTTTCTCTGTCAAATAAATAAATAAAATCTTTTAAAAAAAAAAAAAGAGAAAATCACAAACTTCTGTCTCATCAATCACAAACATTACATCCAGAGCTTGGCACATAGTAACCACGGTGAATAACTGGCTTCCAACAGAAGTGAAATAAAGGCAGTACACAAACCCTTGCCAAGTCTTTGTATTTTTTTAAGCTCCTCTATTAACCAATCACTAGTTCTTCTGGTATGAAACTAAACTATATCTTCCCATAAAAACCTGTTCCTCTTCCTTTTTATTACTATGAAACATTTATTCCTAGGAAATACTAAAACCTCAGAATCACCTTATGTTTCTCTGGCTTCCCTCACTTCCAGTTGATATATACCTTTAAAAATGTCTTTCAAATCTATGCAGCTTGTTTTGAAATGCATTCAGAAAGTAAGATAGATAGGGGTGCATGGATGGTTCAGTTGGAAGAGCATGTGCGTTCTTGATCTTGAGGTTGTGAGTTTGGGCCCCACGTTGGGTGTACAGATTACTAACACCCTACACAATTCTAAAATCTGAACTTCTCTAACCTTGCCCAGAAAACACACTCTTGTTTTAAGAATACTGCGAGTTCAAGGAGAAGTCATCTCTTTATCGTTCATCTCCTCCTTGCTTTCCACTGATCTTTGGTATGGTTTGCCTTCTTATAGGCCAAGCATTTTATCACTCTAATCTACCATGGGATAAAGTTCCGAAGCCTACTTATTCCAGATTTACACACACACACACACACAAATATAACCCTTCTTCACAATTAATCTCTCACTGGATGTTGTTTCTTACAAAATTTTTTAAAGATATGACCATCATAGCATAAAACTCACCCTTTTTAAAAGATTTTATTTTTATTTATTTATTAGAGAGAGAGTGCAAGTGGGGGGGGAGAGCAGAGGGAGAGGGACAGGCAGACTCCACACTGAGCACAGAGTCTGAGGCAGAGCCCGATCTCAGGACCCTGAGACAATAACCTGAGCTGAAATCAAGAGTCAGACACCGAATTGACTGAGCCACCCAGGTGCCCCAAAACCACCCTTTTAAAGTGTACAATTCAATGGTTTTTAGTACATTCAAAGTTGTGCAACCATCGTCACTATCTAAATCCAGAATATTCTCATCACCCCCAAAACAAACCCCATACACTTTACCGTCATCTCAAAGTCCCCAGTCCCCCAGCCCCTGGCAACCACTAATCTTCCTGTCCCTACAGATTTGCCTATTTTGGACATTTCATATAAATGGACTTATACAGTATGTGTGTGGTCTTTCTATCTTTGTCCATGTAGCACGATGTTTTCAAGGTTCATCCATGTCATAGAATGTATCAGTACTTAATTTCCTTCCTACGGCTAAATAATTTCATTGCATAAATATACCATATTTTATCTATTCATCAGTTGATGGCCATTTGGGTTATTTCCACTTTTTGGTTATTCTGAATAATGTTGCCATGAACATGCTTGTTGTTCATAAAAACATGCAAGTTTTTAAGTAGACATGTTTTCAGTTCTCTTGGGTACATATCTAAAAGCAAACCTGCTGAGTAATATACTAACTCTATGCTTAACGTTCTGAGGAACTGCCAAACTATTTTCCAAAGCACCGAACCATCTTACATCCCCACCAGCAATTTATGGGAATTTCACCACTACATTTTCAACCCATGAAGATATTATAATTACTGAACGGAAAGAGAGGTGTGCCCCCGACCATATAATAATTCATTGCCAAGAATACTGAATTAACAAAAGAGAAGTGCATTTCTGGCAGGAAGACAAGGAGCAAAATGTTGTAAGTCCGAGTGTACAGGTCTCCCCTGCTATCTGAAAGTAGAACATTCCTATGAAATCTTTTGTAAGCCAAAATGGCATAAAGCGAAAAAGTAATTACCATTAATTTTTTATGAAAAATGTTTTAGCATTCCCAGCCCCCAAAATAACCTTTCTTAGGCTTTTGTGCTACCTTAGGACATATCTTGCCAACGGATGCACAAAATAGATTGAGATAAAGCCCCGAGGCTCACAGACACAGTTCAAAGCCACGGCACTGTGATGCTGAGATGCTGAGTGTAGTTCCCAGGGCAGGAGCTTGGCGGTGCCACTCTCACTGCCCAGTGGCGCACGGCCTCTACAACTGCTCGCTGCAAAACAAACGCTGAAGCTATTTTCGCTTTTCACCCTTTTTCCTAAAAGCAAAACTCCTTTTCAGATTTCTTTCAGTTAGTAAAAACAGACACTAAGGTAGGTCTTTCCTAAAAAACAAAGTGGCAATAAAGGTGAACGTTCAAAAAGCCAGGGATATCTCTACTGACCAAGTGAGTTAGCCTCTCGGAGCCAACTATTAAATCATAAAACAGGGAGGCTGTAATGACAATTACGTTGCAGCCGCAACGTAATTTAACAATCCAAGTAAAGGTGAGTACTGGTGATTCAACCCTGGGCAGAGCATTAGGGGCAAAGGGCTAAATGCCCGATCCCTCCTCTTCCTTCTCAGTTCCTTCCCGGCGGGAGGGGTTGCTGAGTGACAGCGGGGGCTGCAGCCACCTCCCTTCTCGGGGAGAGCCAGCCATTTGAGCCACGCAGAATAAATTGTTAGAGCTCAAAAAGCTTGGCCAGGTCACTCCAGCCCAACATCAATCCAAGGCGAGAGATTCCGCAGCTTGCTACTTAGCTTAGCAAGTCAGCGCAGGATCTTTCTTCCCTTTTTAATGGTAACAGACACATTTATCATGGTCGAAGCAGAAAAGGAGACGCAAAGAGAACACAAGCATATCCCTCCAGCCACAAATCCAGTCTGTCTCTCCAACCCCCCATAAGGAAAACAAATACGAAACCCGATCCATTACGAACTCTGGAGGTTTATCAATCCCAATGGCCCTCACCCTCCAAAGACGCCCCTTATCGGAACCCCCTGGGACAGATAGTGCAAAGCTTACCTGGTGGTTTCCTCCAGCTCGACCCGTTTCTGACCAGGCGCCTGCAGAGGGATAGTAGCCATCGCCTCCTCCGCCTTCTCCCGGCCAGGTGGTCTCAGCAGGGCCGCCCCCGCGCACCCGCCAGGAAATGGGAGGCTGGGGAGGTTCAGGGCGAGGAGTATACAAGGGCGGAGGTGGGTGCATGGGCACATCTCCACCCCCGGGCCCGTAGAAGCGGCCATACGAAGGACCGTCACTGGGGCCGTAGCCCGAGCGCCTCAAGGCCGACATGGGCTCTACTGCCCCGTAGCGCTTCCCGCCCCCCACAGCCACCCCACAGCGCAGGCGCCAGCCGAGGAGAGGAACTGGACAGCAGGGAAAGGGGTCGGCCGACAACAGCCAATTCCAGGCCCGGTCCCGCCCCTTCGGCTGCCGAGTCTGAGAATTGAAGGACGGAGCTCCGTGACTCGGGGGTCTGGGAAGCAAGAAGACGAGGGGCAGCACCGTGTTTCTTAAAAGGGAGAATACATTTTCCTTACCATCTAGTCAATCTAGATTCCTCTTCCCCTTTTATCAGGGATGGGGGAATGGGTGTTCCGGGACCGCACAACAGCCCCGCCTCTTCCTGAGGACAGGCACGTGATACCGGAAGTGGGTGGGAATAATATGGAGGCGTTTCCGGCAGGCCCCGGCTGCTGAAAGCCGGGGCAGACGTGCTGCTCCTGGTCCGGGTTCCTGTCCCGGTCGCGCCCAGGCGGCGACTGTGGTCGGAGAAGGGAGGTGTTGGACGCACTGGCCCACCGCCGCTGTACACTGCAGCCTTATCTCAGCTCAAAATGAACTATATGCCCGGCACCGCCAGCCTCATAGAGGACATCGACAGTGAGTAGCTCGTCTCCTCTGGATGAAGTCTGGGCTGAGATCCTTCCTCCTGGGCGGGTACCTCTTCAGGGGGAGCTCGTGGAATGAGTCTAGGGCGGGGGGGGGGGTGTTTTTAGCACACTTCAGGGTGTTCGGCGTTGACATGTTCCACATGTGAGGGAAGAGCCACAAGACACTCGGTTTGCCCACCTCCTAGCCGACCATCTCTATCCTGCGTCTCGCAGCCTCCACCAGTCCCCGGGCCGATAAGCCACAAACTGTAGAATTCATTCCTCCTTTGGAGGGACGCGGCTGCTAAGACTCAAACATGAGAGTTGACCCTCCCCACGTCCACTATCTCCCACCTGCAATATATCGAAGTACCAGGTTGTTACTAGTGGATGAATGAGAATACTTAGAGAAAGGATTCATTAAGAAACGAAAATTATAAGATAACAGCGGTTGGACTTAATTGGCAGTAAACATAGGTTTTATGCTGTGTAGCCATTTGCAATGCAGGCTTTAGCACTTTCAGGTTATGGTAGTAGAAATCACTGCCAGACAAAGATATTGACTTCTGAAAAGGCTGAATCACTTCAAACTTATTTTTCTGTTCGGCAGTTTTCTTTTACTTGTATTAAGAAGACCTCCCTTTTTCCTGGTCATTGTCCTGAGGATGAGTTCAGTCCTGTACAAAAGAAAGACTCCTGTTTTTCCTTTTTCTAAACTCTCATCTGTGAATTATTCCTCAAGCAACATTTCCTAATCGTTTTAATCCTGTGGTCTGTCTCATTAACTTGTAATTGCTGCAAAATGGTTTACACAGTTCCAAACAAGTTAAAACAATCACAGTTACTATGTATGCAAATTTAAAAAGTGAGTCCATGGGGCGTCTGGCCGGCTCCCCCAGTAGAGCATGCGACTCTTGATCTCTTGGTTGTGAGTTCAGCACCACGTTGGGTGTAGAGATTAAAAATGAAATCCTTTAAAAAATAATAAAAAGTGAGTCTTTGATCATATTCTCCTTTTCTCATTGTCTGAAATCATACTTTAAATCCAAATTAGTGATTTTGCTATTGAAAGAAAATGTAGTGTGAATTGGACCATATTTGTATATGAATAACAATTACACAAGCCCATCTGTACTATGTAATGAAATCTTCAATTTTAGTCACCTGTGGATGCCGTTTTGGCCCCATCTTTCATTTTATATATCTGATTTATGTGAGGGCCCTAATAATGCCATTCTACTAAAAATAATTTTTGTTCTCAAACCCTCTAACCCGTTCTTTGTAGACTCCAAGCCTCCTCCTTTACTGAAAAGTTTGAAACCATTTCTTATGCACCCTTCGCTGTCCCCACAACCACACACACTATTTCCTCCTCTCTCCTCAATCTTTCTACATATTCACCCATCCTCTCATCTGAGTAGGAAGTACTCCTCCCTTTCAGTCTGTGTCTTTTATTACTCTTCCCACTATTTCTTCTGTTAATACCCTTTTACTCTCCTATCTTCTCTCTCCCTCTGGATCCTTCCCTTCATGTATATTCTTGTCCATCTGTCTCATACTTTTTTCAGTTATGTCTCCTCATCAAACTCCCATCCCTTTTTCGTATCTTTACCCCCAAACCTTTTGAATCCTTTCCATTTTGACTCTACTTCCTGACCATCTACAGTAGACCTCCTCTGTAACCCCTGCAATCTGATTTTTGTTGTCATCACACTGCTGAAGCTGCATTCTTAAAAGGCAGCAGTTTGATGCATTCTTCTGGGTTCTTCCCTCCCCTCTGCAGTATTGTGATACTATTACCACTGGATTCTTAATATTCTTAATTCTGTTTTCTTGATTTCTCCAGCACTGGTACTTGCTGATTTTCTCACCTCTCCAACTCTTACTGTTCCCTAAAATAGGGGCCCCTTAGGTTCTATCTTTGGTCTTCCTCCTTTTTTTTTTTTTTAAGATTTATTTATTTGAGAGAGCACGCATGGGGTGGGGGGTGGAGGGCAGAGGGAGAGAAAGAATCCCAAGTAGACTCCAGTCTGAGCGTGAAGCTCAATCCCAGGTCCCTGAGATCATGACGTGAGCTGAAATCAAGAGCCAGCCGCTCAACCAACGGAGCCACACAGGTGCTCCATGCTTCTTTCTTTAAATCTCTAGGAGAGGGGCTCCTGGGTGGCTCAGGCGTTAAGCGGCTGCCTTCAGCTCAGGTCATGATCCCAGGGTCCTGGGATCAAGCCCGCATCAGGCTCCCTGCTCAGCGGGAAGCCTGCTTCTCCCTTTCCCACTCCCCCTGCTGTGTTCCTGCTCTCACTATCTCTTCCTCTGTCAAATAAATATATAAAATCTTTTTTTATAAAATAAATAAATAAATCTCTAGGAGAACTCCTGGACTTTAATAATTATGTTTATTATTTAATAATAAGTCCTCTTTGTGGACTTACCCAAAATTGCTCTAATTCTGACCTCTTTGACATTCCAGTCTTAGATTTCCAACTGCCTGTTGACAGTGTCCTGATTAACACTTCAGAATCACAAATAGCTAATAATCTTCCACCTTAAGCTTCTTTTATTGCCAACTTTTGGTAAATGATCCACCATAACATGATGACTCAAAATTCCTACATCTTGGGGTGCCTAGGGGTGCAGTCAGTTAAGCATCTGACTCTTGGTTTCAGCTCAGATTGTGATCTCAGGGTCATGAGATGGAGCCCCACATCAGGCTCCATGCAGAGTCTTCTTCTCAGAGTTTCTCTCTCCCTCTCCCTCTGTCCCCCCTCCAGCGTTTGCGCACTGGAGCAAGCTTTCGCTCGCTTGCTCTCCAATAAATAAATAAATGTTTAAAAAAATTCCTGCGTGTCCTTAACTCATTTCTTCAGCACCCCCCCACACACACACACAGTCACACCCCACCTTTACAAATTCCCATCACTTAGAACTACACAGTCTTGGGGCGCCTGGGTGGCTCAGTCAGTTAAGCAGCTACCTTCAGCTCAGGTCATGATCCCAGGGGCCTGGGATCAAGTCCCACATTGGGCTCCCTGCTCAGTGGGGAACCTGCTTCTCCCTCTGCCTGCCACTCTCTGCTTGTGCGCTCTCTCTTTCTCTCTCTCTTTCTTTCTTTCTGACAAATAAATAAAATCTTAAAAAAAAAAAAAAAAACACAGTCTGGGGCATCTGGGTGACTCAGTCGGTTAAGAGTACAACTCTCGGGGCGCCTGGGTGGCTCTGTCGTTAAGCGTCTGCCTTCGGCTCAGGTCATGATCCCAGGGTCCTGGGATCGAGCCCCGCATCGGGGTCCCTGCTCCGTGGGAAGCTTGCTTCTCCCTCTTACACTCCCCTTGCTTGTGTTCCCTCTCGCGCTGTCTCTCTCTCTGTCAAATAAATAAATAAAATCTTTTTTAAAAAAAGGAGGAGTCCAACTCTTGGTTTCACCTCAGGTCCTGATCTCAGGGTCCCAGGATCAAGCCCCATGCTCTGCATTCAGTATGGAATCTGCTTGAGGATTCTCTCTCCCTCTCCCTCCCCGCCCCATAAGCATGCCTACACGTTCTTTCTCTCTCTCTCTCTCTCTCTAAGATAAATAAATAAATACATATTTTAAAAACAACAGAACTATACAGTCTTAGTTCTTTCAACTCTCCCTTCTCATTGGCCGTGGTGTAGGTTTCTTCTTCATGTCTTACATTCTGCTCTCCCTTTTCTGCCAGTTCAGTCTTCAAAGTTTTCTTGTGAAGCATAATCCATACTCAACCTGCTTCTGGTACTTTGGGGACTTTATATCCTGTGACTTCCCTTTACACCCCCAATTTTTAGCCAAACATATGGATACGTACCAGCCTTTTTTTTTTTTTTTTTTTAAGATTTTATTTAGTCATTTGAGATACAGAGAGATAGAGAGAGCATGAGCAGGGGGAGAGGCAGAGGGAGAAGCAGGCTCCCCGCTGAGCCAGGAGCGGACGTGGGGCTCGATCCCAGGACCCTGGGATCATGACCTGGGCCGAAGGCAGACGCTTAACCATCTGAGCCACCCAGGCGTCCCACATACCAGCCTTTTTTCCCCCTGCTTCCTAAATTACAGATTCCCCTATCCCTTTCCCTGTCATTCATCCCAGAGGCCAAAAATTACCTATCTTTCGGGGCTCAACTCAGATACCTCCTCCAGCTAGATAGTTTCTTTCACATATAATTAAGATTTACTTTCTTGTGGTACTTAATTATAGCACAAGGAAGACTACAGATTCCTTCAAGGAAGAATCACTGTCTTATTTCTCTGTTATGTTTCCAGAAAGTACTTTATGCATAGCATTAAAGAAATTAATGAATGAATTTTGCTAGCTATTTTAGCAATTGGCTTATTGTCATTCTTCAGTGTCAGCTCAAAGTCACCTCTTTGGAGAGTTTTCCCCCAGCCACCCTGTCTTCTGTAGCTACTCCCTCTTTCTTCATCATATTATTCTGCTATCTTGTTATTATTCCATTGTACTATTCACAGTAGGTTGGGATTTTTTTGTTTTTGTTTTTGTTTTTTACTTGCTCACCTTCCTCCACCAGGAATATAAGTTGATAAGGTGGTGACTTTCTGAGTGTTCTTCTCTACTGTATATCTAAGCTCCAGAGCAGCACATAGCTCTCAATAAATATTAAATTAATTTTTGCTCTAGCTGACTATCAGCATCCTTATTTACCTTTTGAATCTTTTTTTTAATTTAAAACCTTCCCTGACCCCAAGCACCTGGGTGGCTCAGTCGGTTAAGCGTCTGCCTTCAGCTCAGGTCATGATCCCAGAGTGCTGGGATCGAGTCCCGCATTGGGCTCCCTGGGCTCCCTACTCCGCGGGGAGCCTCCTTCTCCCTCTGCCTCCCTCTCTCTCATGAATAAATAAATAGAATCTTTTTAAAAAATAAAATAATAAAACAAAACCTTCCCTGATTCCAAAGTGTGAAATAGAAGCTCTTCTATAAGTTGAAAGGAAAATAATTCTAGTATTAAGATTATAAAGGTCATCTAGACTAAATTTCTCAATTTGTGGATATAGAAACTGACATGACACTGGGAGGGTTTAACTGCCAACATCAACATCTAGAGCTGGGAGTCAGGCTTCTAGGTCTAGCATCCAGTCCTTTGCCCACTCTGCCACCACAAATCTTGTCATCTAAACCCCAGGATGCCTTGGTCCTCCCTCTAATTTCCCAATAAACTGTGCCTTAAATACATTGGAAGAAGTGGTAGAGCTTAAACTGCTATTAACTTTTTTTTATTGTTAATCCTGTAAACCCACTGAAGCTAACAGTTCTCTCTTTAAGATTTTATTTATTTGAGAGAGAGAGGGAGGGAGAGTGAGCACAAGCAGGGGGAGTGGCAGGCAGAGGGAGAAGCAGGCTTCTCCCCGAGCAGGGAGCCCGATGCAGGACTTGATCCCAGGACCCTGGGATCATGACCTGAGCCAAAGGCAGCTGCTTAACTGACTGAGCCACCCAGGCACCCCAACAGTTATCATTTTTTAAAGATCTTTTTTCCTCTTCCCAGAAAAGCACTTGGTCCTGCTTCGAGATGGAAGGACGCTTATAGGTTTTTTAAGAAGCATTGATCAATTTGGTATGTACTAGTTACAGACTTTTCTATAGTGAAGAGCTGCTATTGTATGTTTGTGTTATTTCATGTTGAAATTTATTTATCTGCAACTTTTTCAAGTGTCTGGCATAATGGAATACTGTTTTAAGTCATTGCGTCATTGTTTTCTAAATTACGATTAGGTGATTCAAAAGCTAGTCTTTACAAGCTTGTATATCTAAAACTGGTTTTCAGCAGAACATTATGATTACAATGTTTTGGACTGTTTTTTTATTTTCCCCAGTAGAGGGAACCAAATGATAGAAATAAACTCAGTCCACTGAAAAAGCTGCTCATTTGTACATTGGTTTGGGAGCGACTACTCTTCAAAGCAGTTCCTGCACTGAAGGTAATCCCTCCCTGTCCAATGAAAATTGGGTAGAAAGCATTTCCTGAAACATTTTTGGGGTCCCAACTTTAAGCTTAAGATTTTACATGTTAGGGATACATCAGACTCAAAGAGTCTCAGTCTTTGTTTTGCATCTTGCATTTTTCTAAAGAGATCCATATCTGCTTCTGTTTCGAGGAACTTCTCGGTTCATATCAACATTTGTTGGACATCTGCTAGTGGATTTGGGCATGAGGAAAAGTAACATAATTGAAATGCTTAGAGGAATTATAGAAGATAGCATAGATACTTTTCTTCAAAGAAGACAGTACCAATTTAAAAAAAAATTATTCTTAACAGACTGGGGTTCTGAATCTTAAGTCAAATTCATCAAATTACCTTGGGGGGAAAGTAGCAAATCCTGACTTTATTCTCAGATTACCAGGTACGGTTATCTCACAAAATGGAAAAAAAAAGGTTTTTGTGTATCATAATCCATGGATACCTGCACTGGGTTAAATGAATCCTAAGTACTGAAACAAAGTTAAATCTTTGGTAAATCATCATATACACATACCCACGCAACATAGGAAAACTGTTTTTTGTTTAAAAAAAAAAAGTTTTGACCTCTGCAGTTGTTTAGGTTTTAGAGTCTTCCAAGTGCCCTACCCCTTTATATTTTCTTATAGTCATGTCAATATTCACAATTACACTGATGTAAAGGAATTTAATTTTTGTAACTGATTCCCACCATCATTCATGCATTAGTACAACATAATCCCCAATATTCTCTGTTTGCAGTTTTTAGAAGTCTCTCAAGGAGTGTGTCTTAATAAAACAGGAGAAGACTGTTTAAAATTTTAGCTTTTCCCAGAATTTTTTTTAGAAAGTTTGGAAATCATGTTCAGCGAAATCTTTTCTACTCAAAATAACTGATTATTTGAGTTATGGACCTTTACCCAATAATTTGAACTAAATATCTTTGTTTCTTCCCTATGCACTTATAGCTAATTTAGTGCTACATCAGACTGTGGAGCGTATTCATGTGGGCAAAAAATACGGTGATATTCCTCGAGGGATTTTTGTGGTCAGAGGAGAAAATGTTGTCCTACTAGGAGAAATAGTAAGTGAAAACCGTTAAGCTGCTGTGGGTCTTGATAATCATACTAGTTAGGTTTCTTTTTGTCTTTTCAAGAAGGAAAAAATATATTTTCCACGTGGCACCCAGCTTCTCACAGAAACCACCACATTAGCTTAGGAAAGCTACAGGTGTAAAAGGAAAACTACAGAGAATAATTAACTTTGTTTCAGTGCCTCTTGGCATTTTAAACATTTTGATCCCATTAGCAGCAAAGTATCATTAATTTTACCTGATGTAAAAGTAGCATACTGTACAAACGTGTTCATTAATATATTATTTGTGCTATCTCTAATAGCAGAAAATTGAAAAACGTAATATCAAACAAGAGATGAATAATTCAATAAAGTATGATATATATACACTAGAATATTTTGCAGTCATTTAAACAATTGGTTACAAGTAGATTTTCATGACATAAAGCTAATGAGCAATGCTTGGGGGAAAGACACATTGCATATACATCGTGATGTCCTGTTTTTTAAAGGGGGAGGGGAAGGAAAGAAGGGGGCTGTAGGAGAAGCCTTTCTGTTAACTCCTGAGAATGGAGCTTAGCCTCACTTGGATCCTTAGCTCACAACCAAAGAGGATACCTCTGTATGCCGGGAAGACCAGTTGGCAGGTGGAAAGTTAAGTCTTCTAAAGTGTTGTTGCTATAGGTCTGTGTGTGTGTGTGTGTGTGTGTACATACATAACCATGCATATACACATATACATATATTTAGGCATATAAATATACACACAAAAAACTATTAGAAAACTATATAGCTAATAGAAGTGCTCAGACCTTTTTTTTTTTTTTTTGGCTTTTTAGGTTTTTATTTTAATTCCAGTTAGTTAACATACAGTAGTTGTTGTTTGTTTGTTGGTTAAAGATTTTATTTTTAAGTAATTTCTACATCCAGTGTGGGGCTCAAACTCACAACCCCGAGATCAAGAGTCGCATGCTCCTCCAACTGATCAGCCAGGCGCCCCAGCATACAGTGTTATATTAGTTTCAGGTGTACAATACAGTGATTCTCAGACATTTTTAAAAGAAGATAAAACTTGATTTCATGTTTTATATAAAATATTTACATAAAAAGAAAAATACCTTATTTAAAACCTTTGGCTTTGCATCTGATTATTGAGTTTGCCAGGAGTATCAAACATTTTGGCGTTTGCTTAATTTTATCCTTTTCTATTTTGTTTGTCAAGTTTCCAGTATAGTTTCTCAATACCTAACCACATCTTAAGTCAGGTTTACAGAAGTCTTTGGAGTGGAGTGGTTTGGTCTGTAGCAACTTTTAACAATAAGCCGTGTGAGAAAGTAAGGAGATAATCTGCTAGGGTCAGGTTGGCCTAGAGACCTCAAGGTGAAACAGTTAACTAGAGAGGACGAATCAATACTGTCAATAACAGTATTGCTAAGTGCTGCTATGAAATGTAGGAAGTATTTTTTTCTAATTTTTACAGTGTTTTTGTGATGGATATTTTCGGTTCAGTAGATCATTTTTTGCATTTTTCAGCGGTAGAAGTTGTCGTCTCATTGTAATACATAGAGGTTGAAATACAGCACTCTAGTACCATGCAGTGTGGGGAGTGGCGGGAGAAACCGACTATAACGTGCTCTGCCGGTATATGAAGAGGGGCTCACCCATCTCTGGACAGTAGGAGTATGAGTGATTCTTTTCCCCTTTGTTTATGCTTTTCTCAATTTAATTTTTAAAGAGGAAACATGACTTTGCTCTCAGGAGAAAAGATTTAAGGTAAAATATTTACACGTACTCTGCTTCAGTTTTATAGTCGTGGACACCACAGAAATGCTGGGTGTGCCAGTTACATTGGCACACATGGGCCTCTGTGTGGATGTGGATGTATGTGAGGAGATGGAGGGAACTTGCATTTGTTCTTGAAGATTCGTTGTTTCCTGGCAGCCCTTTTGGGGAGATAGTACTCTAGTATGTTCATGGTTTGGATGCTGCAGAATTTTTACAGTGGTGCCACTGAAGCCTTGTGGTTCAGGAATGCTTATACAGCTGTATGAATCAGTAGTCAGTGTGGCGAAATCAAGTCCCAGCCCTAGAGAAACTCATGCCCAGAAACCAGTTAAGGGCTGTAAACATCTGTGGTTTAGGAAGTCCCTGGATTCGGCCTCAAGGGTGATGATGCACACAGCCTTAAGTAATAAGACTGATTGTTGGGAATTGGCATCATCATAACCACATGACTAGCTCCATGAATACCATACTGAAAAGTCCAAGAGGCAGGACACCACGCTAAGAACATTGTCTTCCCTTCAGCTGCTACCCATGGATTGTGAGGGCGGGTTATACTTGATAAGATATATTTTGCCCAGTGCAGCTAACATTTGAGCCAAGGCAGGACTTGCTTATATAATTTGTGTGGCTTTCATTCTAGCCTCTCTGGTGAAGATCTTCCAGCTGATATCACTGCCTGTGGGTCCTGAGCCTTGGCAGCACATGGGGCGTTAGTGCCCAGTGGTAGGCTGCAGCGTCTGGAGGGTTTGTGTATGTGTTGATGCCTTCCCAGAATTTTATGATTCAAAATCACAGAGGAAGATAAGAAATAAGAATACCTTGTATATATAATCTTTCCATGTTACAGAAACGCAGAATAGTACCTGTATGTTCATTTTAAGGAGAATAAGTTGAATCTGGATAGTGAAATACTTTTATAACAAGGTTCTGCATTGTAAGATTAGTTACCAAATATTTGTAAGGTGTTCAGACATAAAAATATTAAGCATAGGGGCAACCTGGGTGGCTTAGTCTGTTGAGCATCCAACTCTTGATCTCAGCTCAGGTCCTGATCTCAGGGTGAGTTCGAGCCCCACGTTAGACTCTGCACTAGGTGTGGAGCCTACTTAAAAAAAGTAAGCATATTATGCCAGAATAAATGAGAAAATGACAGTTAATATTTGCATCATAGGGGTTTTTTAAGTCAATATATACATGGAAAAATTAGAAGGATATTCACCAAAATACTATTGTTCCATAATGGAATTATGGATAAATAAGAAAATTTTTCTTTCTGCTTGTCTGTTTTCTAAATTTCATACAGTGAGCATGTATTTTTAAAATAAGAGAAAAAATAACTTTTTTTTTTAAACAAAAATATTTTAAATTAAAACAGTGGAGAAATATATTGGAGCCAAACTGGTTTAGTAACCTAACTGGTCTACTGAGGTTTTCTCTAGAAGATTTGTTGCCATAGAGGGGGAAAGAATCTTGCGTTATAATTTAAAGACTCCTAGTTAATGGAACAGGGGCAGTTTATTGTCTTTGGGGGGCAAGGGGGCGCTTCTTTGAATCAGTGTTCTCTACCTTCTTAGTGAGCCCCAACCACCAGCAATTAAGCTGACTTTGATAATGGAAAACTACAAAACTTACCTAAAGCCATCTTGGCCTCAGGAACTTCTCTCTTGGAGAGAAGCCTGTTGAGGCTGGGGAGATAGCTATTCATACATATACACACATATATATAATTTTTTTTAAGAAAAGCAGTCCTTGAGTAATGTAGGACTTGAGATAACGTAAAGCTTTGTGAGACACACTGATACCGTGTTACCACATTCACATAAGTATATATTCTGTAGTAGTGTTGCCAGCCCCCCTGGTAGCCACTCTGTCCCCAGGAGAAGGGTATTTCAGCCCTGTCACAATTATGAAAAATAACCCAAGCCTGACCCAGGAATCCAGTTGCCTTAAGGTCTGTAATATTTTCTATTCTCGGTGGTCAGTCGAAGATTTTCAACCCTGCTTATTTTGTAGGACTTGGAAAAGGAGAGTGACACACCCCTCCAGCAAGTGTCTATTGAAGAAATCCTAGAAGAACAAAGGGTAGAACAGCAGACCAAGCTGGAAGCCGAGAAGCTGAAAGTTCAAGCGCTGAAGGATCGCGGTCTCTCCATTCCTCGGGCAGATACCCTGGATGAGTATTAAGTCCTTTGCTCGGAGGCCTTTGCTCTTGGGGAGCAGGGCCTGTCACTGAACGAAAGTCACACATTTGACTAGAGACTGTAGAGTTTTGCAAAGTCCTGCTTATTTTGAATTCTTTCACATGTGCAACATGAAGAAATCATGTGGCTTTTTTTTTTCCTTTTTAATGACAAAAATCATTGTTTAAGAAAAAAGCAGTGGCAAGGACTCCTTTCACACGGCACTGTGGAGCTGGCAACTACTTTATATTGCTTGTCTTGTCCCAAATTAGCGTTCGCAGGGGAGACATTCTTCATTTACTTGTAAATAAAATAAAAATCTCAAGACTCGTTTTATTTCCTAAGTTTGAGTTGCCTCCAGTGAACAGACAAAACTAAGTTTCTGCTCTCAAAGATATAGGCTGTCCACACACGGGATTTCTCCCTTCAGTGACAATTCCAAGTTGCTCGTTACTGCTGAAGGAATATTTGCATCCTAAATACCTTGCAGGTCCTCCCCTCTCCGCTTTTCATGTTTTTGTCTGGTAAGAAAAACACATTTTCAGGCTTGAGGAAAGAGCTTTCAGTCAAGTTTTGCAGTTACTGGTGGCACCAGAAGCCTCGGTTTTGAGAGGCTGTGCTGGCTGTTCGTGCTTCACCAGCAGCTTCTCGAACTCCGTTCCCAGGAGATCCAGCACTTTACTAAAGTTAACACACAACAAGGGACAAGACCCATCACCCACCTTAGAAAAGCATGTGTCACTTTAAGAAGAGTCAGCAGAATTACATTCGTTTTCCTGACACCTCTGTTTCAGGACATCTGACACCTTCAAGAAATTTGCTTCGCTAGAATATCTTGTTTTTTCCAACCTCCTTCAAACAATTCCAAATGCAGTAACAAGCAAGAATTACGGTTTATGAGAAAAAGGCACTTAATTTCCACTTAATTTCAGACTCCACCTCAGTTCACACTTTTCTATTATTTTTAGTAGTTTCTTCCAGTAGGGGTTCCCATGAGACTGCTTTCTAGGGAGACAAATAAGGACGATCTACCAAAGCTCCTTTTCTGAAAAAATTGAATACAGAAGCCTAGCTCTTTCTCTTCCAGCTGTTCTTTTTCCCTTTCCTTGGCTCTTGACCTTATATTACAGGCTCTTACGATTTAAACCACAGCTTTAGAGCACCTGGGTGGCTCAGTCGGGCGTCTGCCTTTGGCTCAGGTCAGGATCCCACGTCGGGCTTCCTGCTCAGCAGGGAGTCTGCTTCTCCCTCCCCCTGCTCCTGTTCTCTCGCTCTCAAATAGGTAAAATCTTTTTAAATAAACCAGTCACAGCCTTCCCCAGCTCTGACAACTAACAGGCCCTGGATACTTGTCCATTGTGCAGGGCTTTTCAGGGAAGCCATGTCCAAGTGAATCGCAGAGGTGTTACACAGAGGTGAAGACGGCTGGGAAGTGGTCTCGTTTTGCTGACGAGTAGAGGCTGGTGGGCTCAGGCAGAGGCCATACAGATAGCAGACGCACCGGGCAACCTCTGGTCGCAGCCATACGTACATGAGATTCATGGCCCCGCTGCACAGCTCAAGAGTCAATCCCAATGGGGCGCCTGGGTGGCTCAGGCGTTGAGCGTCCACCTTCGGCTCAGGTCATGGTCCCAGGGTCCTGGGATCGAGTCCCGCATCGGGCTCCCTGCTCTGCGGGAGGCCTGCTTCTCCCTCTCCCACTCCCCCTGCTTGTGTTCCCTCTCTCGCTGTGTCTCTCTCTGCCAAATAAATAAAATCTTAAAAAAAAAGTCAATCCAAGGAATCGTACCGGGCAAGAAATGCTAGAGGAGAGGCAGTTAACAAACAGTTCCACACCTCCATTCTCCCACAAAAGAAGCTCTACATATGTGCGTCTTGGGGGGCACATTTCTCCTTTCAAAAAGGCATGCTACGAGAGCAGCTCCAGCCGCCTTCCGTTCGCATTAGGAGCCAGGATTCCCAGTGAGGGGCAGAGAAGTCATCTTGGCCGTAGATGCTGCAGGCCGGTGCCCCGATGCTGAAACAGTCCTCCAGCTTCAAGCGAAAAGCAGCACAGTAGTCTGAGCCGTCCCCTTGGGGTTAATGTGAGCTGAGCAGGAGTGTCACCTGAGATAAAAGCTCACGTGCACACGTGCTCTACCAGTGCCAACTGGTTCCTAAAGGTGACCCTTGAACAATGCAGGGGTCAGGAACACAGCCCCCCACACAGTCATAAATCCCCGTGTAACTCCTGACTCCCCTAAAACTTAACTACTAAGAGCCTACTGTTGACTGAAAGCCTTACCCATAATAAACAACTGATTAACACAGGGACGCCTGGGTGGCTTGGTCGGTTGAGCATCAGCTTTGGGCTCAGGTCATGATCTCGGGGTCCTGGGATGGAGCCCCGCATCGGGCTCCTTGCTCAGCGGGGAGCCTGCTTCTCCCTCTGCCTCTGCCGCTCCCCCTGCTTGTGCTCTCTCGCTCGCTCTCTGTCAAATAAAATCTTTAAACATTTGATTAACACATATTTTGTATGTTACATGTATTATATACTGTATTCTTTCAAAAAAGTAGGCTAGAGAAAATGTTACTAAAAAACATCATAAGAGGAGGGCGCCTGGGTGGCTCAGTCAGTTAAGCGGCGGGCTCTTGGTTTCGGCTCAGGTCATGATCTCAGGGTCCTGTGGTCCAGCCCCGTGCTGGGGTTGAGCCCTGCGTCGTGGGGCTCTGCGTGCTCAGCAAGGAATCAGCTTGAGGATTCTCTCTCCCTCTCCCTCTGCCCCTCCCCTCCTCTGAAATAATCTTTTAAAAAATCATGAGGAAATACACTTACAGTACTATACTGTATTTATCAAAATAAGCACCTCTTAAGCGTACCTGCGCAGCTCAAACACATGTTGTTCGAGGGTCGACTGCACCTTAAATCCAAGAGAGGTCAGGCTTTTGCCAGTGAGACTGAACATGAGGACAACTGGACCCACTGAGCAACCAACAGGAGTAATTAGTAGAAATCCTTGTGCTGAATGTGGAAATGTGCTCTTACTGTAGGGCGGCCTTCACCGCAGACCACAGACCCCAGGTGTGAAGAGTGGAAGTACTTGGTGTAAAAATGTCTGGAAGAGCATCCCAGGGCAACAGGGGGTTGGGGATGGGGGAGGACTCGTCAGGGGTGTTGGAAGGAAAGAACATACTCTTCAGCCTGTTTTCCTCCCAACTGCAGTGCCCCCCACCCCCATCTGGCCCATCACCCTCCGGTGCCACCCCCCTCCCCCAATAAGGAGAGCTGCCTTCTAACAACTAAGCAGGTCTTGTATCCAGTTAAGTGAACCAAGATCGAAAGCAACTTTTCCTATCCCCTTCCCAAGATCCTCCAGCCTGAAAGAATTGGAAAACCAGCTCTAGGCAATGGAGCGTGTCTCTTACTCATCTGGGTGGGTGTGCCTGGGTTAGGACTCCTCTACCTGTCTCCGCCTCAGGTTCTGCCTGGGCTCCCTGGAAGCAGAGGATGAAATCAAGTTCTTTTCTTTCCTCCTGCCTCATTTCACCGCTCTGCCTCTTTTCCCCCCTCTCAGCCTATATTGTACCCATTCTCCTTTTTAAAAAAAAAAAAATGTTTTTCCGGGCGCCTGGATGGCTCAGTCGGTTAAGCATCTGCCTTTGGCTCAGGTCATGATCGCAGAGTCCCAGGATTGAGTCCCACACTCAGCAGGGAGTCTGCTTTTCCCTCTGACCCTCCCCCTTCTCGTGCTTGCTTGCTAGCTCTCTCTCTCTCTCAAATAAATAAATCTTTCCCAAAAAATGTTTTTCCTAACTCCAGCTCCTCAGTAGCGGTTGCTGCCACTTGGCTGGTAATGGCCTCAGATACCGCTGCTCTGGGCAGCCAGCGAGCCCGTAGCAAGGACAAAAAGGAAGAGTGAGGGCTCAGTGTAGCTCAAGGTCAGATATCCAGATGGCCTGGGAATTTATCTCTAAGACCAGATTTTATTGACGTATAATTTATACATAGTAAAATCCCCTCTTTCAGGGCATAGCTCTATGAGTTAACAACTGCATATAGTTATGTGCCCACCACCCCTGCCCCTTTGAACTTAACTTCTCCCTCCTTCCCGGCCCCTGGCAACCACTGACCTGTTTCCTGTTGCTATAGTTTATGTTGGCAACTAATACAAAATTTTCTTAAAATACTGTACAGGTCAAAAAAAAAGAAAAAAATCAGGAAGGTTAAATTTAGCCCACCCACCTTCCATTTGCTCTTCTGGTTTAGGCTGTTCCAAAAGGCAGAAAGCTTTGTGTTCCCTGCCCAAATCTCTGGGCAAGGAGACCTAAAGCCTGGCTTACCTGCGGAGACAGAGAGTGAAGGGGCAACAAGGAACCAAATATAGTTTGAATAAGTCGTTCATCGCCCTAAGTTTGTTGATGACTTCTATATGCCAGGATTGACAGGCTATGAGAGGCAACTCTTGGCCCCGGTTTCCAGAGAGAACCACGAGGGGTTTTTTTAAAGATTTATTCATCCATTTTAGAGAGAGAGAGCATGAGCAGGAGGGTCAGAGGGAGAGGGAGAGAGAATCTCAAGCGGACTCCCCGCAGAGCATGGAGCCCTCCTCGGGCCGGTTTTGCTGAGAATCTAAAACTGCTCTAAAATAGTAGTCTTTTTAAAAAGGGGTGTGTGGGAGGGAGGGGCGGGAGGCCAGTAGTCTTACTGATGCTGTGCTACACGTTTATTGAGGGGGCCCAAAGGAAAAAGTACGGAATTCTAGTTAAAGAGCAGAGCGAGGTGGGGCCCAAGCGGAAGCCTTGAGGGCACGGATGCTGTGTGCACGGGGCAGACAGCCCGCAGGCCCCAGAGAAGACAGCCGGGGTGGGAGACACTGGAGGGCCCGGAGATTGGGCTGAGAAGGCCGGACTTTCTCTTGCGGGTTCCTGATGTATTGTCACCTGATGGCAGCCTTCTCACCACCCTGAGAGGGTCACACAAAGGAAAAGGAAAATATACCCCCATTTCACAGATCAGGACGTTGGGACGGAAGGAGTGAGAGGCTGGCAATCGCGAAGCAAGAGGCAGATGGGGGGGTGGTGCTGGGAGCCTGCTAAGGTGCGACACCCACATGTCCTCCACTCCCCAGCCTCTCCACATGGCCAGCCCAGCCCCGGGGACCCTGGGGACGCCCCGTGCACACCTCCTCTGAGCGGGGGCCCAGACAGCTCCGTCGCCTGCAGGGGAATCTTCCCGTGCACCCCCTCTTGGTACTCCACCTCCCACCACTCCCTACAACCTGCTGTGGAGCAACCCTCGGATCCTTTCTCTGGGCTGCTGGCCAGATGCTCTCCCCGGAACCCCCGCACCCCATCCTCGATCTCAAACCCAGCACCTCCTAACCGCACTTCCCACGCTCAGCTCGGATGTCCCTTCCTTCCAGAAGCCTTCCTGCCCACTCTGCCTTCCCACTGTGTGGTGAGGCCCTCCACCCTCTGTACTTCCAAACTCCTCCTTGGCTCCCCGACTCTCCTCCTGGGCCACATGGTTCATTTTCCCTCGCAAGGGCAGAGCCACACAGTGGACACTCAACAACGGGGTATTGAAGGACTGAGTGCTCCCAAGCGCTGCCTCCCTCCCGCGCTCCGCACCGTCTGAGCCGGACCTCTGGTCGCCTTTCTCCCTGGCCTGCCTTGTCCACCCTGTCTCCTCCCCTGGGGCTTCTGCCCTCCTCAAAAAGCAAAGCCAGACACAGATAACGTCCAGAGCCAGAGGAACCACCTTACTGCTCAGGGGGACAGTGAGAGTTAACTACTCATTGGTCCTGGAAACGATGAGGAAGGGAAGACGAGGGCCTTGGCCTTGGGGGAGGTCACCAGCACCCCTCCCTGAGTCAGTGGCAGCTCTGACATCAGCAGCAGCTGTGTGCTTGGATCCTGCAGTCTCCCCAGCCCAGCTCCTCCCCGCTCACGGTGGCCATAACTCTCCCCAGGATGGCAACAGCAGGGCCTTGAACATTATCTGCATGGCCTGTCCCATAATAACCCCCTCCCGCCCCCCGCCACCTCCACTGAGGGGCACATGTGCTTGAGGGCGCACGTGTCCACGCGGCAAGGAGAAGCCGGGAGGAGCTGCTATTCAGCCCTCTCAGCGTGCCCTCTGCACCCTCTCTTCCAGCTGTGAAAGTTTCAGTCCCCCCACCCCTCACACAGGCCTCCCCCTTTGGTGCTGTCTTCCCTGGGACTCTGCAAGGGCTGGACACAAAGCCTACAGGCTGGTTTTCTCAGCCAAAGACATACTACACCCCCACCTTCCCCAGCTGGTCACCCCATAGAGGAGGAGGAAGAGCCTGCTCTGCGCCCTGCCTGGAGCTGAGTGCGGGGGATGAGGGGAAGCGGACAGAGTGCCTGCCTCAGGGAGAAACAGTCCCATGGAGGAGACAAGCAAACACACCCAAGCCATTCTACAAATCAGGACCGAGATGACGCACACCTCCCGTGGCAGTGATCGTGAGGGTGTGAGATGGAGGAACAGGCCATTCCACAAGGCTGCAGTGATCGAGGAAGGCTCCCCAGAGGAAGAGGGCCCCAGCGGGCCTCGAGAAATGGGCCGGGGGACCTCCAGGCAGCCACTGCTCAGAGAGGAGCCCAGGACAAGGGCCCCTGGATCGCTGGACCCTTCCCACTCCTCATGAGGGGTTGATGGAGGGTGGCGGGTGAGACTCACTCTGTTATGCCTGGGCTCTGGGCGACGGCCAGCTCTGAGCAGGTCCTGTCCCTTTCATCCTTTCTGTGGTGAGGGAGCCAGCGGGAGCCCGTAGGCTTCTGCTACTGCTCCCCACTTTGTAGGCCTTCCCGCCCTGCCTCGGGGCAGTGGTGACAGGACACAGAACTCTCTCACAAGGCGGGCAGGCCCTGGGCCAGGGGCCACACTAGTGTGATTCTCTTGACCCCTGATATTCCTGCTGGGTGAATCTAGCTTAGAAGCAACCTCAAGTTCAATCTTAAAGGGAAAAGATTCCGTGAGAGACCAGGGCAATGCTTCTCGAAGAGTAGCATGCAATTCACAAGATACCTGCATGGCAGCCGCCTGGGATTTTTTTTTTTTCTTAATACAAGTTTTAGAGCCTCAATTCTAGACCTGTTGAATCTAGAGTTTCTGAGGCTGAGGGCCAGAAATCTGCATTTTAGGGCGCCTGGGTGGCTCAGTCAGTTAAGCGTCGGCCTTCGGCTCAGGTCATGATCCCAGGATCCTGGGACGGAGCCCCGCATCGGGCTCCCTGCTCAGCGGGGAGCCTGCTTCTCCCTCTCCTGCCGCTCCCTCTGCTTGTGCTCTCTCTCTCTGTCAAATAAATAAATAAGAGAAAAAGAAATTTGCATTTTATTTATTTTTTTATTTTTTAAGATTTTATTTATTTGACAGAGATAGAGAGCACAAGCAGGGGGGGCAGCAGAGGCAGAGGGAGAAGCAGACTCCCCACTGAGCAGGGAGCCTGATGCGGGGCTCGATCCCAGGACAATCCCCGGACGATCCCAGGACTGGGGTTCGATCCCGGGACCCCGGGATCATGACCTGAGGAGAAGGCGGACGTTTAACCAACTGAGCCACCCAGGCGCCCCCAGAAGCCTGCATTTTAAACAGCACCTCACGTGCTGTTTGAAAACCAGTTGGATGGTGTATGCTTTCTTCCAAACTGCCTTGACCTCGCCTGCTTCTTTTTCACCCCCTTCATCCCCTGCTCCTTTGGCACCCGCCTCCCTGCTCCTTTCTATGGTCCCGCCTCCTCCGGGCTCCCCGCAAATGGCTAAAGCCATGGTGTGAGGCAATCCCTCTACCCTTGACCCCTTCCTTCGCACAGCGAGCGATGGCTTTTTTTTTTTTTTTATCTCCGGATGATGAAGTACAGCCTTCAGCCGGGGGGCATTTAAGACGCAGAACACTCGGCTGGTCCCCAGCCACGGCTGCAGGACCCAGGGGCAGGCCTTGACAGGCTCGGGGGAAGGAGGGAAGGAAGAAGCCACCCTTGAGAGCAGAGGCAACGGCAGCAGTGGCCACAGCACTGCTCCCCTGCCTGTCCCCACCGCCTGGACACCATGTTTCTAGCCACATTCAAGCTGTGTGCTGGGAGCTCCTACAGACACGTGCGCAACATGAAGGGTGAGTTCCCCAGGCCAGGGGGTGGCCCACGTGGTGACCCAGAGCACTCAGGCAGCTCCCCTGCTGATCCCACTTCGCGCCTCTTGTTGGGGGAACCTGCACACGTCTCTTCCCTTCTGGACCTCCCTTTGCCCATGTGAACAGTTGGGCTGGATACTAAGACGCCTCTTAAAGGCCCCCAGCCCCTTGGGTTCGGTCACTTCTGTCCTGCTCTCCAGCGCTCTGGTCTTCCTTGAGCTCTTCCTCACTTTGCCTGGATCGGCACCAGGGGTACCGGCAAAGACCGAGCCGCAGCGCAGGGGTGGCAGTGACCCTTGAGTCCAGCAGGCAGTGCTGGCAAGCCCGAGACATGGGGGGGGGGCGGGGGGGCGCCAAGAAGAGCAAAATGAAGAGAGAAAGTGGGTGCAGCTGGAAGTCTGGTTATCATTGTACAACGAGGAAGCAGAACCAGGTACCCAAGTCCGATTTTGTAGAGCTACTCAGGACCCAAGGTCATCTGAGTCAATCCCCTGCGGTCACTGAAGGGTACACAAACCAATCGAAAGTGCTCCCCAATTACACTGGGAGGAACCGGCTTGGAAGACCCGGACCAGCAGCGGGGCTGTTCTCGCTAGATCAACCAGACTCACCTCGCTCTGCGCCCAGAGGGCACGGTGAGCAGTTACTCAGCAAAGGACCGCAGCTGCTGACAGCGACGCAGACTACAGGGGATGGGCGTCTTTAATCCTCCTCCTGCAGATTTTTTTCTAGTTGAACGAAGCTTCTCTCTCATTCGAGAAGGAAACTTCAGCGCGCTCCCGTCCAGCCCCCGCCTCCAGGCGGGACCGGGCCTGGCCAGCCCAGATGGAAGGTCGACTCTGGGCCCAGGAGGTGGCCTGGCAGAGAGTAACGGCCCTGGACTGGGAGATGACCTGGCTCTAGTTGAGGTCCCCACTAGGGATCCGTGTTCCTGAGCAAGTCACCTCCCTCTCCCAGTGTTTCCTCATCTGTGGCAAGATGAAGGGGTGCAATGGTCCCGCTCTAAGGGGATTTCTCGATTCTAAGCAACAATTTCCTCCCCTCTCCGCAGGGTTGAGGCACCAGGCTGTGCTGGCCATCGGCCAGGAGCTGAACCGGAGGGCACTGGGGGGCCCGACCCCGGGCGCGTGGATTCACCAGGTTCGGCGTCGGAGTTCTCTGCTCGGTAAGTACTGAGGCTTCTGGGCTCGTGCCAGCAGGAGGCGGCTCCGGAGTGTGAGCTTGGGCACACTGCCCTGCTTCCCTCCCGCACCCCCGCCTCCCCCTAACCCTAAGCTGGCCTCTCCCACTCACTTTGAGAGGGTGGGGCTGGAGTTCCTCAAGGCCACCGCCGTCAGCTGCAGCTGTGTGTCTAACTTCACCTGCAAGGCGGACCCTATGGCTTTGGTCTTGGCTCTGCACAGAAGTGAGCAGATCCAGACTGAAGGGATGGCAGCTGTGGGGGAGGCCAGGGAGACAGAAGCGAGCCCGCTCTCTCCTTGGCTGTGTGTCCAGGTTCTCGGCTGGAAGACACCCTCTACAGCGACCAGGAGCTGGCCTATATCCGGCAGGGAGAGGAGGCCATGCAGAAAGCCCTGGGCATCCTCAGCAGCCAGGAGGGCTGGAAGGAGGAGAACCAGCAGGTAAGAGTGGGCCTGGAGGAACCCACGTTCCTCACTGTTCCACTGCCATTCTCAAAGGCCTCGGGATTCCTGCCTCATGCAGCAGGTAGTTGTAATTTGAAAATTCTCCTTTCCCAAGAATACATCCTCAGATACTCCCTTTGCCCATCAAAGACATCCCGGAGACTCGTGTCTGAGAAACACTGTTTCTGGATCCTTCGTTACCCTCCAAACACATTCTACACCCAGTTTGGCAGAGACGGCGCACCGGGGGCTCTGCGTGCGTCAGAGGCCTGCACCACCCTGGGTCAGAAGCGCCGGGGCCAAGGCGCAATGTTGGTGCTGTGTAGTCCTCTTTCGGCTGAGCTTGCGGGGCTGATCTGGGCTCAGCCGCAACGGGGCTGGACGGGAACACAAATGGCCCGAGGCCTTCTGGGTTTCCTGGCTCCTGAGCACCGCATCCTGACCGGGAACCAGTAACAGGCACGTGTTCGAGGCCGCGGGCTCTACTGAGACTCTGGTGGCTCTGCCTTCACCCAGAAGCTCCCATGCTGCCTATTGCCCTAAGTTCAGGTAAACCCGCTCCTTCTTCAAGTTCTGAGTTAGCACACTCCTGGTTTGGGAGCCAGGAAATCTGGGATGTAGGCCCAGCAATGCCCTCAGGCTAGGGGTCTCTGGGCCTCCAGCCTTCTGGTGTAAAAGGAGGTATTGGACTGAAAACCTCTTTAAGCTCCCACCCAACATTGTTTGTGTGTGTGTGTAATTAGCTGGTTGTAGACCAGCTCTCCCACTCCCAGGTTTGTCTTGCCCAGCAACTTTACGCTTCTGAGTTCGAGCAGGGGCCTCTTCAGTTGGACCCACCCACACCCATCAACACTTACCACCAAGAAGAAAGGGTCCAGGCACAGGCAGCCTGGGGCAGGAAAGATTACCAACGGTCTTAATCAGAAGTAATGTTAGGCTTCTTTGTGCTGTTCCCCTTCCTGCCTTGCCTGCCTTGCCCGTCTATGTGCCCTAAGCGAGGGGTATTTCTCTCTAACCTTTATCCTGCAGCTCCTTTTTTCCTCCCTGACAGGCGAATGGGGACCAAGTACTGAGTAAAGTGGTCCCAGATGTGGGCAAGGTATTCCGGCTGGAGGTGGTGGTGGACCAGCCCATGGAGAGGCTTTATGAAGAGCTCGTGGAACGCATGGAAGCAATGGGAGAGTGGAACCCAAATGTCAAGGAGATCAAGGTGAGGAGAGTCCAGGTGTAGGGAGGCTGGAACCCACAGGAGCCCAGTCGGAAGGGTGCGCCGAAGAGGCTGCGAGCTGCAGGTGGTGCCTTAGCATCAGCCTGGCTGCGTGGTGACTCTGGCTCCCTGGGGCCTGGCAGGTCCTGCAGAAGATTGGAAAAGATACAGTCATCACCCATGAGCTGGCTGCAGAAGCGGCGGGAAACCTGGTGGGGCCCCGTGACTTTGTGAGCGTGCGCTGTGCCAAGCGCCGAGGCTCCACCTGTGTGTTGGCTGGCATGGCCACACATTTCGGGGAGATGCCTGAGCAGAAAGGTGTCATCAGGTAATACCGGCAATCGCTCAAAACCTCCCTTTCCTGGGGCACCCGGGTGGCTCAGTCATTAAGTGTCTGCCTTCAGCTCAGGTCGTGGTCCCAGGGTTCTGGGATCGGGCTCCCTGCTCCCCAGGCCTGCTTCTCCCTCTCCCACGCCCCCTGCTTGTGTCCCCTCTCTTGCTGTCTCTCTCTGTCAAATAAATAAATAAAATCTTTAAAAATACCAAACCAAACCAAAAAACCTCCCTTTCCTAACACAGGCTTGTGGGCATGCACCACTAAGTGTGTGATGAATCCTCAGCTCCAAGAAACCAGTCCTTTGGTCCCTACCCTCAGCTTCCTTTCACACAGAAATATTCTTTTTCCATAGCAGGGGAGGAAGACAAGTTTGGTCCTACTTGGATAGCCAGTTTGTCCCGACCTTCCCAGAAAGTTTAAGCACCTTAGTAATTTTCTAAAACATGAGGTAGGACTGAGGTTTAGCTGGTGTGCTCAGGTACGACCGTACGTCAATTAAAAGGTAATCCGCACCACTCAGAACACAGCTGCTACCTGTTTCCCAGGGGCCCCAGCCACTACCCTGGACCCTTTCTCTATTGGCAACTTAAAGGCACTACAGGAGGCCCCCAGGCTCCAGCTCCAACCAGCATTTGTTCTGAGGAGCTGGTGACCATGCCAACCGTTAAATATCACCCTTGGCAAAAAATATTTCTTAGATTTGGAGAAGGCAAGGTAATAAGGAAGTGTGGCTAGTGTAACTGGTCAGCATAAAGGAGAATTCTGCAAGGTCCTCCTGACTTGACTTCTCTTCATTTGCCAGAGGTGAGCATGGTCCCACGTGCATGGTGCTCCATCCCCTGGCTGAAAGTCCCTCAAAGACCAAACTCACCTGGCTGCTCAGCATTGACCTCAAGGTGAGGGGCACAAGATGGCTCAGTGGGGAGGGGGTGGGGAGGAAAACTGGCTCTTACCCTCCCACATTATCCCACAAGGAACAGGAAAAATCCTCTTCCATTTTGAGAGACAGATTGTTGGAGGGAAGAGGTTTGAGTAATGACCTGCTATTCTGTCACCTCAAAAGCCTACAATAGCTCCCTTTTACCTCTGTGTCAAATTTCAACTCTGCAGTTATCAATCTGGAAAGAAGGAAACTTAGGGCCCACAAGATACAGTTACTAGCTCAGGGTCACACAGCTGGGAAGAGAGCAGTTGGGGACACTGGTTGGGACAGCAGGGTAGTAATGCAGTCAGTCCTCCTGGTCAACACCAAGGTTGCACCCATAAACAGAGCTGGAAGACCAAGCCCTAAGCAACCCATGTTTGTGATAGGGTACGTTTTTACAATGGAACACTACCCACAAGATGGCCACATTCTTTTTCTACTCTAGGGATGGCTGCCAAAGACCATCATCAACCAGGTCTTATCACAGACCCAGGTGGATTTTGCCAACCACCTGCGCAAGCACCTGGAGTCCAGCCCTGCTCCTGAAGCCAGGTGTTAAGGACCAGCCTGCTCCTTCCAACTGTTCCTAGCTGCACTGGCTTGCACGCTCATCAGGAAGATCCCTGCTAGAAGCCTACAAGTCTGTTCAAGATCTTCATCTGGGGACTGTGGGATGGGGTGGGAGTGTATTTAGAGGAGGACACTGGGACTCAGATTGGTAACATTTTAAGACCAAGAAAATGGGGACAAGGCTTTTAAGAGAAAGAGCTTTCTAACTTTAATGATTAGCTGTGAAATGAAGATTAAGGGCCCCCAAATATTTGTAGAACTTCTGGGCCCTTACACGTCTATTTTAAAACATCTTTAAAATGGTACTGGCTGATATAGGGTTCAGAGGGTGCTAAATACAAGGGTTGGGTCCCTTGTAGGTATCCTTCATGGGCTCACGAGCTCCATTCCCTGCAGGCAGTGTGTGGACAGCAGGGTCTTACAAAAGGGACCCCAGCAACCCTCTGCCCCTCTACCAAATAGGTAGCAAGCTGCACCAAGACCAAGCAACTCCCCACAGCAGGTGCCTTCTAGAAATGTAGTCTACGTTTTCTTGATTGAAAAAAAATAGAAAACGAATTAATCCAGTTCTACTTCTTCCATGAGCATCAGTCAGAATAAAGAATCAAAACTGACACAAAAACTTCAGCCTGTACCTGGTTAAAAATTCTACTCTTAAAAAAAAATCATTCTAGTAAATTGCAACTTCATGCTAAAGGAGTTCTGGACATTTTCATGAAACTTGATCCCCTAGCTCATTAGAAGGAAAAACTACTGAGCACTTAGGTCACTCAATTATTTAGAATCTGTGACCAGGATCTTTCATAAGGGTTTAATTTCCATGATAAGCACAAGCCTAAATCAATTCTTAAAAGAACTCTAGAACTGGGAGCTGATTGACGAGCACTGGAAGGATTACGACTGAGGATTTTTATTTACCTAATTAAAAGATCGGATAGGACCAAATAGGAAAGAATGAATGACAAAGTTGAACAGAAACAAATTTTATTTTCCCGAGTGAATGTTGAGACCTAAAAAAGGAACCGAATCTTTACTTCAGAGCCGATTATATCAGCTTCCAGCTTGGCTCAGGGCTGCCACTTTCTCTGCCTTTAACAGGCCAGTGTTTTACAACATCTAGAGGGGATGGCTGAAAGAGGTGCTATGGTGATGGCAAATTCCCTTCCAAGATTTAGAGAATTTAGGCTTTAAAAATATAAACTGGGATGGGATTCCTTTGCTAACGAGTATGGGCAGGATGAAAAACCATTACCACTTGAAGCTTTTCCATTTGGGTTCTAATAGCATTGATGATTTAAAGCATTTGGAAATAGAGCCCTAGCTTATTTATTAAAGAGCTCAGCAGGAGCGGGAATGCTGATATTTATTGAGCTATTGAAATTTTACAGCTCAGAGAAGTATTTATTATTATTTATTCTGATCGTTTCTTAGAGTGGTCTATTTTTAGCATAGCTCAAATTATTGTTGGGGTGCCTGGATGGCTCAGTTGGTTAAACATCTGCCTTCGGCTCAGGTCATGATCCCAGGGTTCTGGGATCAAGTCCCACATCGGGCTCCCTGCTCATCGGGAAGCCTGCTTCTCCCTTTCCCGCTCCCCCTGCTTGTGCTGTGTGTGTCAAATAAATAAATAAAAATAAAAATAAAACAAAAAAAACAAATTATTGTTTATCTACCTGGGAGCTTCAGAATGAGAGGGGATAGTTGTATTTCTAGAACAGAATTACCATCCACTCCCAGCTAAGAGAAAATTATTACTTGTTTAAAGATGTGTGAAGCAATATACACTCTGGTTTCAAAAAAGAACAGACTGAGAGCAAAAAAGTGGGATTTTACCACATACCATAGTTTTGAGCTTGATTTTAATTTGCCTTCTCCAAACCAAGCAACTATGTCTTTGAGGAGACTGGGAGATATTTTCCCACTTGTTTAATTTTACATCGGAATAAAGTAAGTTGTCAGTGATGATCTGCTCACGGAGACCATTTTATAGGGGTCTACATGAAGAGTGGGTATTCTGTGAGCCCTTCCAATGAACCTTCTCAACGCACATGCGCGCGTGCACACACATGCGCTTTGAATATGAAGTATAAACAGGCAAAATTATTACTTCTGTAACTTGATTTATGAAAATCTAATGTACAAAAATTTTATCATTTCTATGGAGGGTGGGTGTACAAGTAACGTGGTAATTTGTATTACAAAGAATTTACCTCCAGCTTCCTCTGAAGAGCACTACCCTAATTCTCTTAGAGTTCTTCAAACTCTGATCATCCAGCTTTATAACCACGTCTGCCCTTTAAGACCAGCCATGAATGAATAGGTAGGTGTCCAGTGGTGACAGTCTGACTGAGTCTTTAGCCTACGACCATACGGACTCTGTTAGTATGTGAAGAGATGCAGAAAGGCCAAGACAAAGAGCCTGGATGGTTCGTTAGGAGACAAATATATTAGTCAAAGCTACTGTGTGAAGACACCAATAGTCACTTGAGATTTGGGAAATTTTTTTTTCTTTTTTTTAAAGATTTATTTATTTGACAGAGATAGATAGAGTATCCCAAGCAGATTCCCCACTGAGTGCGGAGCCTGATGTAGGGCTCGATCCCAGGACCCTGAGATCATGAGCTGAAATCAAGAGTCGACCACTTAACTGACTGAACCACCCAGGCGCTCCCCCATTAGCCCTTTTAAACTCTTGTTCACCTCCTTGAGAGTCCGATTTCACAGGATAAAGACTGGTTGAGTTGGCTGGAAGGAATGGAAGGAAGAGAAGAGGGCGTGGGGTAGAGTCAGAAACGTGCCTGTCTCCTCCAGTTCTGGCTACCTTTCCTCAGACTGCCCACCTTGCTATCCCTGTCCCAAGAGGAACCCAATGTGAAAGGGAAGCAAAGTGCCACACACACTTGAAGACAAGTTTTATTTGGGAAGGGTTTCTAATTGTTAAAGCTGCAAGCAAGTTCTTTTTACAATTACAGTTCTAGAGACCTAGTAGTTTCAGAGACCCCAGTGTTCAAAAATGTTTCAAAATGAATAAAAACCCACACCAAAAGGAAAGACCTTTTAGATCTGGAATGTACAGCCACTGGTTTCAGCTGCTCTCAGAAACAGGCCTATTACTTCCTTGGAAATCAGATGGATGAAGTCAATGCCACAAAAGGAAATGTCTTTAAATAAGTTAGCTACTTGGACAAGATGATTCACTCTGTAGAAAATACAGTAAGGTATCAAGTCCCAGTTGGTGGGATACATGTTACAGCACCAGTTTCACAGGGAGCGCATGGGATCCTAGGGTCAGCAGTTGTTGGCGTATGGCACACAAAACAGAAGCAGTCACCAGAAGTGGGGAAAGTGTTGAAGGGGAGGGAGTCTCTCCCAGTCTCACCCACACTTTTAACTTGCTAACAGCAGAGGCTGTGTTCTGCAGTATCTTTGGGAGAACGTTTGCAACAGTTAAAAAACAAAAACAGGCCCCCTCCCCAATTTATTCCCCAGAAAGTCCATGTCTGCAAAGAGGGACCTGGTCAGGGTTCCCATGGCGGACTCCGCCTCCCATCCACCTCTGTTTCCACATGATATAAGACATCAGCCAGAGTATGTTCTACCACAGCGCCCCAGCCCATGTCACTCATCTGTGGGAGGAACAAGAAACAGAAATGAGGTGATGAGAATAGCTACAAAAAAGAAGTAACAGAGATACTGAGGATGCGTCGTGACTGTTACTCACAGGGCGGTAAGTGAGATCCTTTGGAGGATACTTGAAGCATGGTCCAAAGTTAATGGAAACCTGGGATAATTCAATTCAAGCAGACAGACATGAAAACACAGAAGAAAAGAGTGAAAAAGTTTAACATGACACAGGAACTTTTTAAATGTAGCTATGACATTCAGGGTGTAAGTGGAACAAATGAAATAGATTTAACATTGCTTAAAAGTGGTCAACATCCTAGTGTCCATCAAAAATTAGGTAAATAAAACAGACTTTGGTTGACTTCTGTTTATAACCTAAAGATTTCCTTAGTCTACTTCAATGGTGGTTACCGACAGACTAAAAAAATGGAAACTTCCAGATATTACCTTTTCAAACCACGTAAAACAACAACAAAGTTGTCCCTTTCGTACTGGATCATATTTAAAAAAACAAAACAAAACAAAACAAACAACAACACAGTATATGAAATAACCAACAGTTACTAACCAATGATGGTGGGTCATCATGACCTGTAACACCAAGTTGACTTTTGCATGTACATACTTCATATGCCTTACACTGAACAGTAGCATTAACCACACAGTACATTCAAAGGAAAAGTCCGGGGCACGCTAACTGCACAGTCTTTTATCTACCCAAGCAAATACTTCCTAACACACCCAACTGTTTTGGGGATGGCCACAGTCACAGCAGGAACACATTCCCTTCTCACTCTTCAGCTAGCTATTTAGACTTCTTTCTGGAACTCACATCAATGGCTCTTCCAACACAACCATTCACCTATTTCCCTCAAGTCCTGTTCACAGGATGAACAGAGGATACATACCGTGCAACTCTTATACAGTGAGATGGCCGGAAAATAAACCCCCTCAAAAATATCTTTGTAGGCCACACCTTGATTGACACCGTTTTTATAAAATATTATCTGAAACAAAAACCGTGGTTTTACTTCGGAATTTAACAACAGAACAAACAAACTGCCAAAGAACCCACTTGGAGAACCCTTCGGCAGCGCTGTCACCATGCTGCTAAGAGGGTCTTCCAAGAACAGCATACAGCTCGGGGAGCAACAATGGTGTCTTCCATTTAGAGAGGACTTCAGATTTACATGCACTATTCTAGTCAGTCTTCAGGTTTATTTGCTTTCTGAATGGCTATGTTACTTATACCAAACTGTTCTACTCTCTATTATTCGTTACACTGTGTTTATAAACACAAATTTGGTCTTCCACCGATTCCTCAGAACCATACCCTTGTAAGCTTATTTATTAGTCCCCTTCCCTCGCATCAGATTCTCACTTCTGTAGCTCTCTTTTGAAAATCTCTCCAGATCTCCTAAATTTCTGAATCCTCATTTTCTTTGTCCTTTCTCTTCTGAAAATTATTCTGAATATTCTCTCTCAACCACTATCCATGGACTTCAGAAAAGGCTCTTTTTTTCTGAAGTAACTTTCTCTGCCTGTTTTTCCCAGCAAAAGCAATGTTCTCCTGGGCTGGATTATCTGGTTGTATCATCCTTAGAGCTATTAACTGTTTCCCTTTACTTTTTCCCCCTCAAAACAACTGGAACCCTACTTTATTTTCTCCTACATTCACTTCTATTACTGTCTCAGGTAGCTTCACAGCATTTTTATGGAAAAAAGTCTCCAGCTCAAAATCTTCTTCCACTATTTTCGGCCCCTGTGGCTGGTCCAGTCGTGCCAGCCTTTATTTATGCTGGGACTTTGGGCAGACGTGTTTCATCAACCTTTGAACAGGAAGCAGGGAAAGTTCTAGAGGATCCTGAGTGAACCATGACAGCTCCAGCTGCCTATGGGTCACACAGCAAGATCCTCTCCTATTCCAGTGTTCCTCCCTCTGTACTCGATCCTGCCTCTGAGAAGAACAAGTATCTCTGACTTGCTTCCTCAATCGCTTGTACATTTATTTCCTCCGTAGGCTGCCGTTTTTACCCTTGTCTCTGTAGACCATCCCTAGAAGCACCCTGAAGAGGCCTCTGAGAGCAGCCACACGGCGCCACAGGAAGGGCACAAACATAGCAAGTAGGAGAGGCAGCTCGCTCTGCTGCCCCTTTGGGCCTCATTTTCCTCACTTGTATAAATCAGGAGGTTGGTCCCAATCTTCAAAGCCTTCTAGTTCTGACATTTTTATGACCATGACTCACCTCACTATGGGGAGTCTGCTTTAGGCTCTTCTCTGCTTTATCCACAAAGTCTTTTTCCTCAAAATACAAATAACTCTTGAACTTTATCAAAGCCTTGAAAACCAAGAAAGAAAGGGAAAAAAGGAACATTGAAGAATCAGCCACATCATCATGAAATTAAAAAAAAAAAAAAAAAAAAAGAGCCAGATTCACACAAATAGCATGGAGTCCTTATGTTGTGCAACAGAAATTAAAAATCTATGCAGGGTTAGCTTTGCTAGATTTTAAACAACTATGTGCTTCTTGAAAAGTACCAGATGGCACATATTTGTTAAACATTTTCAAAAAAGGTCTTTACTAAGATTTTGAGGAAACACATACACATACACTTTCACCACAATAAAAATACCCATTAAACTAAAATTAATTCAGTTTTTATTTTCTCCTCAATAATCTCAGTGAAACAAATAACAGGTTTACTGAGCCTAAACTCTCCCATTCTATAAAAACATTTTTCGAGGGCTACTTCCTTTCGTCCTAGTTCCCTACCTGCTTCTCCTATTGGTGGTCTCCGGGTCACCCCTTCCTTGCTGGCTGGTTCCCAAGAGCCTAACTATTCACTCCCAAGGAAATAGATGATATTAATTTTTTAAAAATTTGAATCTCTTAGCATATACATACATTAAACACAGTTAAAAAAAAATTCAAGAGATCTACGAGAACATAAAATGAGGAGTATCTCTCCCTCTCTCACCATGTCCTTCAACACTCAAGTTTCCCTTTGCCAAAAGCAATCTCTGTTCCAGTGTCCTTGTATATCCTTCTAGAAAGTCTAAGCATATATTATCTTCAAAATTAAAAACACACACACACACAAACAAAAAAAAACCCCCACACCAGACAAAAACACAAAGAAAGAAGCAAGAGGACTGATACTACCCAATTTAAAGACCTACTCTAAAGCTACAATAATCAAGACAGTGTGGTATGGCATAAAGGTCAACGAAGAGATCAATGGAACAGAGAGCCCCCAAACAAACTCTACTTTCTACTTATAAAATCATCTGATTTTCACAAAGGGCACCAAAGAAATGAGGGTCAAAGTTTTCAAAAACTGGTGGTAGAATAATTGGACACCCATCCATATGGAAGAAAAATTAACTTTGATACCTACTTCACACTATACATAAAAAGTAATTCAAAGTGGAACAGAGACCTAAATGCAAAAGCTAAAACCTTGTTTTCAAAGGAAAACATGGAAGAATATCTTCATGAGTGGAGGGTAGGCAAAGAATTATTAACTCATAGAAAGCAATATAACTGTAAAAGAAAAATTTGATAGATTTCCTAAAAATTAAATACTTCAGGAAATCAGAAGACACCATTAAGGAATAAACAAGTCACAGACTAGAAGAAAAAAAAATGTATTTTTTAAGTAGGCTCCACGCCCAGCACAATGCAGGGCTTGAACTCACAATCCTGAGATCAAGACCTGAGCTGAGACAAAGAGTCATATGCTTAACCAACTGGGCCACCCAAGCACCCCAAAAAATATTTTTAAAAAGCCACTTTTAGGGGTGCCTGGGTGGCTCAGTTCATTAAGCATCTGCTTTTGGCTCAGGTCAGGATCCCAGGGTCCTGGGATCGAAACCCAAGTCTGGCTCCCTGTTCAACAGGGAGCCTGCTTCTCCCTCTCCTCCCCACACTCATGCTCTCTCTTGATATCTCTCTCAAATAAAATCTTAAAAAAAAAAAAAAAAAAGCCACTTCTAACCAAGAACTGTAATCCAGCATATATATAAAAAAACTTCTATAACTCAATAAAAAGATAACCTGATTAAAAAAAAGGGGGCAAAATATTTGAAAAGAAACTTCATAAAATAGATGAATGGCTAATCAGCACATGAAAACCTGCTGAGTATTATTAGTCATCAAAGAAATGTTAATTTGTTCAAGGTTTTTAATTTTTTTTAAATGTCTTTTTTTTTTTTTTAAGATTTTATTTATTTGTGAGAGAGAGCGAGCAAGCACAAGCAGAGAGAGAAGCAGGCTCCCCGTTGAGCAGGGAGCTCGATGTGGGACTCGATCCCAGGACCCTGCGATCATGACCTGAGCAAAGGCAGACACTTAACCAACTGAGCCACCCAGGCGTCCCAAGACATGCTAATTTAAACCACACTGGGACACCACTATGCACCCACCAAAATGGCTAAAAGTAAGTTGACAGACAACAACAAATGTTGACAAGGATGTGAAGCAACTACAATTACCATACATTGTAGCTGGGAGTGGAAAGAAATCTGGCAATTGCTTCTAAAACTAAACATATAACTACTTTATGACCCAGTAATTGCATTTCTAGGTGCTGACCCAAAAGAAACAAAAACATGTTTACAAAAACATTTGTACAAGACAGTTCACATCACCTTTATTCATAATAGCCCAAGTGTCCATCCATAGGAAAATGGAGTCATGTGATCTAGTAATTCCATTACTGGGTATTTACCCAAAGAATAAAAAACACTAATTCAAGAAGATACATGCATCCCTATGTTTATTTAACATTATTTACAACAGCCAAATTATGGAAGTAACCCAAGTGTTCATCTACAGATGAATGAACTGATAAAGAAGATATGGTGTATACACAATGGGAGACTACTCAGCCATAAAAAAAAGAACAAAATCTTGCCATTTGCAACGACTTGGATGGAGCTAAAGAGTATAATGCTAAGTGAAATAAGTCAGAGAAAGACAAATACCATATGATTTCACTCATATGTGGAATTTAAGAAACACAACAAGGAAAAAAAAAGAGACAAACCAAAAAACAGACTCAACAATAGAGAACAAACTGGTGGTTACCATAGGGGAGGTGGGTTGGGGGATGCATGAAATATGTGAAGGGTATTAAAAGTACACTTATCATGATGAGCACCAAATAACATATGGAATTGTTGAATCACTTTATCATACACTTGAAACAAATATAACACTGTATGTTACTTATACTGGAATTTAAAAATATTAAAAAAATAGGAAAATGGATAAATACACTATGGTGTATTCACACAATGGAATACTACTCTACAATAAAAGGAAACAAGCTACAGATACATGCAAAAACATAAATGAATCTCAAAAGCATTAAGCCAAACAATAAAAGCCAGATGCAAAAGATGACACAGTACATGGTTCCATCTACTTAAGTTTAAGAACAAACAAAATTAATGGAATAAAATTACGATAGGGAAAAAAAATTTCAAGACAGTGATTGCCTCTATAGGGATGGGAGTTGGGACTGATTGGGAAGAGCATGAGGGAACTTTCTGGGGTGGTTAAGATTCTAATGTCTCCTTTGGGATTTAGGCCAAACTCAAAACTCAGTGAATATACACTTAAAATTTGTACATTTCATGTAAGACTTATAGCAAAAGAAAAAACTAAATAAAGGTTGAACTCTAGCTAATGATGTGTATCCTGAAGCACAGGGGCAGGGGTGAGGTATATTGGTGGCTAGCATTCTCCGAAGTGCATTAGAACAAGATGGCGGACAGATGGGTGGGTGGAGGAATGAACAAATGGCAGAATCTAGGTGATGGGTATTTGGACACGGAATTTAAAATTCTTTCAACTTTTTTATGTCTTAACATTTTCAGAATGAAATACGAGAAAAAACATGTGAATGGTAGGTCAGCATGACCAGAGTACACTCAGGCCACCGCTGCAGGCATTCACTGGCTGCCACAGGTCTTCAAACCCAGGAATCTCCCAGGAGGACAAACTCACCTTATCTTTATAAGTATCAGGCAGTGACTTGGCTGTCTCTGTGTCTTCAGGAAGATTGATATAGAATCCCAGGACATCTCCCTGTCCATAGCCAGAAGAGTAGTGTTTGCCAATTGACTGGTGGAACTTGGTTCCTTTTTTGCTCCGCCATGAATAGCTAAATTTATCATAACCTAAGGGAGCTTGAAGGTTACCTGTTCCAATAAAAAGATATACAGGAAGTCAAAAGATTGCAAATCAACTCCGGTTTGCTGAAAGAAAAAATTGTACTCCTTTTCATTTTATTTTTTGGTCGGTTTTACAAAATTGCAAACCACCCAATCCTTCAGAAAGTGAATTTTATGCCCATAATCCAATAAGCCCCAAGAAAAGCCACGAAGCTCAGCCAGATGGTCTATACCTCTCTGCCTGACGGCTCCTACTTACCTAAGGGCTGGGACCACCCCAGTCTGGCAGCAGTGTCCGGCGGCATCTCATCCACTGTGATTTCGAAGTACCAGGCGCCTTTCCGGACCCCATGAGAAGCCCGGACCATGGAGTAGCCCTTCTCTCCAACCACAGTGAGCCGGTCATCGGAGATCTTTAGCTGGGGAGCTACAGTGTGAAGATGAAAACGGAGGCCTGCAACTTGCTGGAGGCCCTCAGACACAATTGCTCCCCCCAAACCGGAGTCTCCTACGCTCCAGTAAAACAAAGTAAAAAATTGGCAGAATGAGGTCAGGAATCTGGAGTATTATTCAGGAGTTTCAAATCTCAATGTAGGATATGGCCGAGGGCAAGAGGAAAAAACGGGAACAAAGTGGTCAGGTAATTTAGTTTCTATTAAGTGATATTTAAGTTAACAGGTTAAAATCAGTTATGCTGTCTATTCCCTAAAATATAACAAACCAATTATAATGTGGTTGGATCCTGATTTGTACAAACCATCTTTTTTTTTTTCTTTCTTTTTAAATTAAGTTTTCCTCCCAATGTGGGGCTTGAACTCATGACCCTGGAATCAAGTTGCATGCTCTACCTACTGAGCCAGTCAGGTGCCCCTGTATAAGCCATCCTTTAAAAGACTTGATATTTAATTTTGAAACAATTTTAGACTTTCAAAAATAATATACATTCCTCCTGTGTCCTTCACTCAGCTTCCCTAAATGTTAAAACACCATCTATGGCCATAACACAATTATCAAAATCAGAAAATTGGCATTGGTATAATGCTACTAACCAACCTACAGATCATCTTCAAATTAAGCCAATTATCCTAATAATATCCTTTTTCTGTTCCAGGATCTAATCCAACATCCCACACTTCATTTGGTTGTTGTGTGTCCTTAGTATCCTCCAATCTGGAGCAGTTAAGTCTTTCATGACCATGACATTTTTTTTTTTAAAGATTTTATTCATTTATTTGACAGAGAGAGAGATAGCGAGAGCAGGAACACAAGCAGGGGGAGTGGGAAAGGGAGAAGCAGGCTTCCTGCTGAGGAGGGAGCCTGATGTGGGACTTGATCCCAGAACCCTGGGATCATGACCTGAGCCGAAGGCAGATGCTTAACAGCTGAGCCACCCATGAGCGCCCCGACCATGACATTTTAAAGAGTACTGGTCACCTTCCTTTGTAGAATGTCCCTCAGTTAGGTTTGCTGAGGTTTCCTCCTGCTTAAGCATAGGTTATGCTTTTACGTCAGGAACATCAGTGAAGTAAATAATGCTGTGTCTCTCAGTGTATAGTATCAGGAAGCACATGATGTCAAAATGCCCATGTTACACTTTAATCACTTGACTACCGTGGTGCCTCACTGGTTTCTCCACTATGAAGTCACTATTTTCTCTTTGTAATTAATAAGCATTTTGTGGGGAGATACAGAGACACCTGACACAATCAAGGAAATCTGATTATGGACTGAATTCAGATGATAGCAAGGAATGATCAATTTTGGTAAGTGTGATAATAGCTTTGTGGTTGTGAGAGAAAGCATCCCTATCTTTTAGAAATGCATATTTTTTAGAGTATGTAGGGTGAGATTTACTTCTTAAAAATTCAGAAGAGAGACACAAAAATAAACAGTAAAACAAATATGGCAAAAACTTGATAACTGCTAAATGTGGGTGGAAAGTATAAGATTCATTGTATTCATCTCTCTACCTTTGTGTATGGTTTGAAACTTGACTATGAGGCCATTATGTAAGATACAGGGGACAATCTAAATCAATTGGAGGGGATATTGTGACTTGGAAATGAAGAAAAAAATGACAAAAGATAGGAGAGTATTTTCAGGTGATGTAGTTTGATTTTATCAATGTAGAACCATCACAGATCCAATTAAGACTTAACTGAGGAAAAAGCATTTGAAACCATGTTTGTAACACTAAAAGCCTGAATTCTACTGGAAGAAGCACAAAATTTAGATTGGCTATAGTTTTTATAAAGGTCTTTATGATTTACAATGATAGGTAGGTAGACAGACTCTGATCCTTTCTACCGTGCAGATGGAGCAGCCGATTCTGTGACTGTTCAAGATCATACCGCAGCTCAGTGTGGCACGGCTGACTGAAAAGCCCTGGCCCCCCACTCTTTTGGTTACACAGACCATAATGGCTCATGTCCTAGGCAGATACAACGATAACTTCCTTAAATGGATTACATGCTGTACAGCAGAACTTTCTTAGGTACTTGGCAAATTCTACCTTCTCAAATACACTTTTTCCCTTATCCCTCCCTGGGCAATTCAGCCCTAAAGCCACTAGGTGGGGACTGAGCAAGGCAAGTATCCAGGATAGACTAGGACAGTAAAGGGTGTACCTCCTCCTAAAATACTTAATTACATAGGGGGAAAAAAGTAACTTTTCAGTGGATAAACCTGGCAGGTACCATGTTAGCTAAATGATCAAAGTGGACATCAGTAATGGAACAAAGTAAAATCACGTACCACCTGACAGGATGCAACATGAAGAACATAACATCATTTTAATGATATTTCTGTCAAAGATGCAGAATTGAATCGAATCCTGAGATTTCAACCAGACAAACTCAAATTGCAGGATATTCTATAAAACAAGTGGCCTCTCATTTTCAAAAGCTTCAAGGTCATCAAAGTCTAGGAAAGATAGAAAAACTGTTCCAGATTGAAGAAGACTTAAGAGACAAGACAGCTAAATTCAGCAAATGATTCTCAATGGGATCCTTTGCTACAATGACATTATTACACCAACTGGAGAAACGAATAGGATCTGAAGAGCATCAGATGGTAGCAATTAGTGTTAATTTTCTGTCTTTGATGGTTATATACTGGTTCTGTAAGAATGTGAAAGTTTAAAAAATATCCACTAACTCTTTGATACTCTTCCTTTGAAGAGATGGAGCCTAATTTCCCTTCACCTGAGTGTGGGCTGAACGTAGTGACTCATTCCTAACAAAACAAAGTTGAAGCGACTATCCAGCTTCAAAGTTGGGTCACAGATGATACTCAAACTCTATTGCTCTCTTGGATCACTTGCACTGGAGGAGTTAGCTTCCACGGATGAGGATAAATAAGTGGTCTATGGAGAGGCCCACATGGTCAGGATCTGAGCGCATCCTGTCAAAGTGACATGAGTGAGCCATCTTGGAAATAAGTCCTCCAGCCTCTGCCAAGTCCTCAGAGTCGAGAGGCCCAGCTAAGAGCTTGACTGCAGCCGCATAAATTCTCCTGAGCCAAGCCACATAGCTAAGCTGCTCTCAGATTCCCAACCCTCAAAATCTGTGGGAGATAATGAACATTTGTAGTTTTAGACTGCTAAGTTTTATGGTGATTTGGTAAGCAGCACTAAATAACTAACACAAGGGGACCATCCTTGCTTGTAAGAAATACACCATCAAGTTCTCAAAAATGAGGGGGCGTCATGGCAACTTACTCTCAAATGGTTCAGAGAAAAAAAAAAGTTCAGTAGTATTCTTACACTTTTTTATACATCTGAAATTATTTCAAAATAAAAACCTTAAAAGATACAATACAGATTTATCATTAACTTTTGTAAGGCTCAGCATAAATAGCATAAACAGCAAGCAGCCTTTGCTATTTTATATATTAAATTCTAACAAATTAACTACTACGGGCCAGTGTTCTTTTTTTTCTCCTGGAATTATAACTGTTATGTATAGTGAAACAAGACAAGTCTCACTTCTTAAACCCTGAAGTCACTTATTTGGCCTTCCCTGCTATCAAAGTATGCTTGTCACTACCAGAAGTCAAACAATCCACATATAATGGACATTTACTTCACTTCCAAATGACCAGCATCAATGTAAGTGATAGTTTTTTTATTTGATTTTTTTAAAGTCATCTTTATACACAACGTGGGACTCGAACTCACAACCTGAAGATCAGGAGTCATAGGCTCTACCGACTGAGCCAGGCAGGTGCCCCTACAAGTGTTAGCTTTTAGCATTAAACCAAGAAATAATGGGCTTTCAAATGCAGTAAATATATTACCTATTTAGATCTAATTCAAAGAGACAACTAAAAGGCATATTTTAAACCATGGAAATATGAGTATGGACCAGATATTACATCATTAAGGAATTATTATTCATCTTAGTTAGGAATAATAATGGTATGATGGTTATATATACATATTTTAAAGATTTTATTTATTTATTTAAGACAGAGAACACGAGCAGGGGCAGAGGAGAGGGACAAGCAGACTCCCCACTGAGCAGGGAACCCAGCACAGGGCTCGATCCCAGGACCCCGGGATCATGACCTGAGCCGAAGGCAGATGCTTAACCGACTGAGCCACCCAGGTGCCCTGAGTTAACCTTTTTGTACAACTTTAACTTCTGGAACTCAACAGACCCTTCACGTACTCCCCTGAAACACACACACTCCCTCCCTCTCTCTCTTTCCCCCCAAGAGGGGGGAGAACCTAAAAATAGCATACAAACACTAACAAATGAACCTAACTATTATAAATGAGATACACAACCACCCTGAAGGAGGTGGGGAAGAAGAGAACTAATCTAACAGTAACCTAATGGGATACTGCAAGGCTAAAAGCCAAAGAGCTTGATGTAACTGCTGTAAGCTAGCTAGTGAAAGTTTCTCACAGGGGTCAGCAATTCTGAAACTTTATGTGCATATTAGAAATGAACAAATAAGAGAATACACCGTAGACAGAGCCAGGTTTCTCATTGTTGGAGAAAGAAGTGACAAATAAGGAAAGGCAGAGGGCTGGAACAAACCAGGAGTGTTTGACTGGAATCCAAGCTATCAGTGCAAACACAGTAGAACCCTGTGTATGTATGTGTCAGTTGGTATACATACAATCTCCTCCTTCTGGCCACTGAAGGAGTTTAAAAGAGACACCCAGTGAGCATACCTAACACTTAGGTCTTTATTTCTAAATCTCATTCTCCAATCAAAGGAACCAGGGCTCTTCGGAGAAGCAGTTGATACTTGGCCTAGGGCAGAGAAAATACAAGATAAGCCAGAACATTTTGTGATGCCAGAAAGTAAAGAAGTACTAAAAAAAAAAAAAAAAAAAGATGAGGCTTATCAAAAAAACACAGGAACTAACCTAAAGAAGCTCCCAATGGCCTAAGCTGGAATAATTTGAGCAACTAGACAAAGTATACCCCAATGGAATAAAATAAATATCTGAGTTCACACTGATATAAGCAAAAATCGATTAAATAATAAGTGGAGACGGGAAGAAAGAAAGAAAAAATCATCAGGCAAACACAAAACATTAATAATTGTTGCAGGGGCGCCTGGGTGACTCGGTCAACTGGGCATCTACCTTTGGCTCAGGTCATGATCTCGGGGTCCTGGGATCGAGTCCTGCGTCGGGCTCCCTGCTCAAGGCGGAGTCTGCTTCTCCCTCTCCCTCTGCCCTCCCCACTGCTTTGTGTTCTCTCTCAAAATCTTTTTTTTTTTTAAAGATTTTATTTATTTATTTGACAGAGAGAGAGACAGTGAGAGCAGGAACTCAAGCAGGGGGAGTGGGAGAGGGAGAAGCAGACTTCCTGCCGAGCAAGGAGCCCGATGTGGGACTCGATCCCAGGACCCTGGGATCATGACCTGAGTTGAAGGCAGACGCCTAACGACTGAGCCACCCAGGCACCCTCTCTCAAATACAATCTTAAAAAAAAAATTGTTGCAGAAAAGATCCACTGAAGGATACTAGAGCAAAACTTTATAAACAGGACATCTCCAAAGTTCAAAGCATCTTTCCTCGAGCTATTTATTAACTACAAAGGGAAAGACAGAGAAAGCCAGAGAAACCACCTTAACCAGATGATCATGGTCAACATGACCAGTAATAAGACATATCCACATCATGACTGCCATGAGATGTAATGAGGACTCATATGTCTTTGGTATTTTGCCAAAATATGCGTAGTATCAGTCTAATCATGAGAAAAAGTTAGACACTCACTGAGGAATATTCGACAGAATCCCTGATTAATACACTTAAATAGTCATGAAAGACACGCAAGGACTGAGGAACTGTTAAAGGCTGCAAAAGACTAAGGAGAAATAATGAAATGCAACGTGAGACCCTAGAGAAGAGGCATTAGTGGGGAACTGGCGAAATGTACATCAAGTCTTTTGTTTCATTAATAGCCTATTCCAATGTTAACTTCCTGGTTTTGATAACCCTACTATCAATTGTGTAAGATGTTAGCATTAGAAGCTTGGGAAGGGATATAGTAAAACTATTATTTTTATAACTTTAAGTTTAAAATTAGTTCAAAATAGGGGCACCTGGCTGGCTCAGTCGGTAGAGCATGCAACTCCTGATCTTGGGGTTGTAAGTTTGAGCCCCACGTTGGGTGTAGAGATTACTTAAAAAATAAAAATAAAGTAAGTTCGAAATAGAAAGTCTTAAAAACACACACACACACACGGCGAGAGCTTAATGGAAGAGACAAGGGGATTCTTTGTTGCACGTTCCTGCTGAGTCTAGTTATAACGGGTGGGGGGGGGGAGATGTTGACATGTATATCTAATTCTAGACTGGACAAAGGTGAAGACAGTATTCAAAGTAACATCTGGGTCCAACATGAACATTAATACCTTACATACCTCGATCATGTAGGGCTAACAAAACCCGTTCATACAAGCAGGCTCTGTAGAGGTCTCCAGGAATAGGTTTTCCTGCCCAGCAGTCAAGTTCAAGCTTCTCAGGGTCAGGGGCATGGGGATCAGGCTCAGCTAGAATATACCGATAGCCATCTTTGTTAAACGGGTGTTCCAAGGGGTAGCCATGAGGGGGAAGGCGCTGAGCAGAAAACAAAGGGTCACTGCAGAAAGGAAAAAATAAAATCAAGAAACTAAAACCCCCTCCAGCTCAAATGCCTTCAAATCTGTAAGGACCTCTGATTTAATTAGATTTCAACAGGAACACATGCAACTTCACAAATGCTTTTCATTGCTCAAATAGATGATCCTGCCCTCTGCAGGCAAAACAGGGGAATGAAACGGATTCATTTTTAAATTTGGTAAAGTGGTTTCAGTCAAATTACTCCGTAGTCTGTAGGACTATCTTTGAAATGGAGCCAGTACGTCATAGGGGGAAAAAAGGAGAAGGGGAACAAGGGCAATTTCCTTTAGTATATTAATTACTATAAACTAATGAAATGAAACTCAGAGATTTGAGCCCTTACTATCTTGCCAATCTAAATAAGAAAAAAACAGGATTTGCTGAACAAAGCAAAGGGAAACGGCCAGTGCTCAAGTTCAATACTGGGTCCACTCTCCCTCTCCTCCACCTCTCCTTTCTCAAGATGTCTTAACAGATTTTTACTCTCACAGGGTTGCCGCCCTGGGGCTGTTTTCACAAATCCGTAAAACAGGATTCCTCGCCGGAGATTATTTTACCCCTCAAAGTGCTCAAGATTTGAGAAAAATGGACAGGCTTTGTAATCTCAGACACCTGAGCTAGTGAAGAGTACAGCTCTTTTCCCTCTGATGGACTGTGCCAGCACCAAAGAATGGTCTAGCAGTGGTGAGTGGGAGTGGGTGTTCTGCCCACCTCCGGGCCTTCTTGGTGGTCCCGGTGGTCCCTCCATCCTGCTGCTTGCGCTTGGCTCCTCTTCCTTTTCCACTGCTTCCTGCTGCAATTCCCCCTTTGAAAAGAAGGCAGATCACTCTCAATGAGCTGTGATAGAAGCTTCACGTGGATATGGAAATTGCACGGCGACTAGCACTCCTGACGTGCATTTGTGTAACACCACACACAGGAGGATTTCCTTCCTGAGAGCGTATTGGATCTCACCCTGCTTCTGAAAGAGTCGGCTGAGCGTCTCCCAGCTCAGAACACTGGGTTCTGGCAGTAAGCTCAAAGGAACCTAGCACTAATGACGCCTATGTTACGTTTTCAACCTTCCTTTCTTAATGAACCGCAACGACTAGTACACTTTCTGAGGATGTGACACAAATGCATTTTCACTCATTCAGATTCCAAATACCCACATCTAAAAACAATCGCAAGGATAAAATTTTTTTCCACCCAAATCAATACAAACATCCACAAAGAATATCCTCACTATAAGTAGATGTTCACTCGCTTGAACTATGCATGATATAGTCCATAACATTATAAAGGCACAATTATCTGCTAAAGCACTTAACTGGAAGATCCAACAAGACAAAGGTACATAAAACATAGAAAACAGAAACAGAAATACTAAAAAGGTGTTTCTCTCCAGTGCTACTAGGTATCCACTCTGGTTGTGCATGACACAAGTAGAAAGGCTTTAAATTTAGTAGGCAACTTTTACAATTATTAAGATCGTGCCAATGCATAAAATTCAGGTTAGACTAATCTAGCTTGTGGAATTAAGAGCAAATATCAATCGACAATTTACTTATGTTATACAAAAAATAATTTAGCTACATACTAAGCCACAAGGAATACTACCTAGTGATTTCTGAAATAGGTACTTTGAAATTTTTGTCCAGTTCCGTCTTTCCTCTCAATTTGTTTTTCTGTCCGCCAGAAAATGTCCCTGAACTGCAGGAAAACACCTTTATGGAAACAACTGCATAGAATACTGTATCTTAATTTGGGGCAAGCTTGGAAATTATCAGCAGTTCTGCTGCAATGAAAAGGATCAAGACATTGAGAGCAGGTCATATTCTGCACATACAGGACCAGATTTATGCAGAACTACCTTTTATGAACATAGCAGGTATCAGTCCTGTTTTTCATAAAAAGGTTTAATGTTAAACTGTTGTAACATCCATTATCTCTAGCTTGAGTTACCTAAAAAAATTATTAATTTTTCATTGTTATTGTATTTTAATTACTTTAAGAGAGAAGCTGGAATAAAACAAGTAATACTAAGGGGACTGCTGGCCATGTTAGGCAGAATATGACAACGGATAAGCTTTGAATTTACTAACATTCAACTGGAACTACAGTTTCATAGCAAGTGCTATTGCCACCATTTTCACGATGCTTTAAAATTTTAATTTAGTTTTAGCTTCTACCACAACTCAGCAAAAAGCATTTTCCAAACCACATAATACTTAAGTCTGAGAGGCTGAAAGAAGACAGAGGAGGAATTCACCTCCAAAAGAGGCTCCACCTGTAAGAACAGAAGTGGCACCATGTATTTGTCAAATTGTAACAATTAAAATGGGAAAAAATGGTGTAAAAAGAGAAATAATACACTTAGCTATTTCCAACCCATCTGAGAATATTAGTAACAGTAGAAATGATTACGTATTTAAGATGTTACCACTCCATAGGACAAGTTAATGACACCATGTGTTAGAGGAATAGCTAGCTACCTCCCAGCTACCCCAACTTTCATTAGATTACCATTAGTACTGAAGGCCATTCCTGTCATTAGGTGGGTTACCGACAGAAACACATCTATAGCGGGTAATCAGTACAGATTGCTGTCATGGGAATAAGCTAGTTTCAGGGCAAGAAAAATTAGAAAGACTGGCATAGGAACTCCATTAAATAACAGCTGAATTAGGAGTAAGAGCGGAGAGCTGAATCTACAGTAGGTGTTAAGTGATGAGGATACAGACATACAGACAGGGAGTCTAAGATAAACACAGTAAATCTGACCTTAAACCTGTACCTTGTTTTATGCTACATCTGTTTCACTTGAGACCAAACTGTGGTAAAGGGACAAAAAGTTCTCCACTACCACCTGTCAAATCTTTGGCTAGCTTCCAAAAACTGAGTTCTGTACTTTAAAGCCTCTGTAAATATCCAGTTGAGAGTCAACCCAAAGGATGCCCAATTCTAGGCATATTTGGATTCAATAGCTTAACAAATATTTCATCAAGGAGACATTTAAACACTTACCATTTAGATTCCCACTTGTAGACACAGCACTGCTTTGTTTTTGGTTGTCATAAGCAGGACCAATGTTACTAAGATCCTAGAGGGAAAAATATATTCAATTACAAAGGAAGGCTATATAATCAAAGCATTCTGGCAATGCTCAAAAAACCAAGAAATTCTAATAGAATGTGAATCAAAACTGACAACCCTAGGGAGTCTGCAATTTACAGGGTCCCAAACTTGGATGCTACAGAGATCAGCAAGTAACATGTGTGGGACAAGTGTAAGGATCAAAGTGGTTGAGAACGAATTGGGGGTGGGGTGGTGGAGGGGGCAAAGGCAAACAGGAGTGCCTAAGCCCCATTTTCTCAGCTACCCGTGGGAACTCAGGCCCATTGTAATCAGATCTTCTCATTTTAGAAGAAAAGACAGAAATCTGAATTTCTAAAACCGGTATATTAAGTTAACAAATGCTTGACTCATCTACCCTAAGAAAACTCTGGCTAACCTGATTGATTTATGAACCTGTTTTGCAGAAGCTGACTGACCAAGGACAAGACTAGCTAAGACTGGAATAGGGAATTCCTGCAACTTTGCAGAAGGGACCAAGAGTAAACAAAAGACAAAACACTACCCCCCCCAGAATCCCCCCCACTCCATCATCCTTATGCTGCCATTTTGAGCACTGTCCCATAAAGAGGCTTGATCCTTAAATGCGCATCTCTTTTTGTCCCTATATCCAATCAGCATATTCCATTCAACCTACACACCACCCCATGACATCCTGTCTCCTTATGGTTAAATACACCCAACCCCTATCCTTTGAGAAGGTGGATTTGAGCAATTTTCTCCCATCTTCTTGCTTGGAACCCTGCAATATAACCCTTTTTCTCTGCTACAAAACTGTTGTCAGTGTTTGGCTTACTGTGCATCATTGGGCAATGGACCCTTGTACAGTAACATTTCTATGTGAAACCTTGAATTTTCAATGCTGGCAGATCAAACATTTTAAGGCAAAGCTAAAAGCTCTGGCCTCCTAACATGCCAAATGTAACCCCTGCCATAAACAAAGAGAGTGGAAATTTTCTTTTTCGTCCTTTTATGCTAGATACACAACACAAATTCTAATTCACAACAAATTTTTTTTCATAGTAACAAATGTTTTTAAGAGTAAACTTTGAAAAATGAGAAATAACTTGGCACAGCCTATTTATGTTATAAGGGAGGAAATTAAAGTTAAAAAAGATAAAAAGGATATGCACAGAGTTATAACATTAAGGGGAAGAGCCAGAACTAAAACGCTAGTCTCCTGGTTTAAGGTGAGGGCTCTTTGCACACACAGCAGAAACACTTTACCTGCAGCCCACCATGTTAGAGGTCTGTAATGGCAGGGGCAAATAGACAAATGTTAACAAAACCTGATTCTCGGGCTCTAAATCAAAAGGGGAGTACAAAATACCTGATCCAAAAGTCCAAATTTGGGGTAATCTTCTTCTGGGTCCTTACTCCCAGGATCAGGATGCTCCTTTACTAAGAACACATCTCTTTCTTTACTCTAAAAGGAAGCAGTATTTTAGTGTTACTGGAAATTTTATACTTCAAAGTAGTACTGAATGGATGATCAACCAGCAACTCCAATTCCTAAGTGTAATCTCCCAAAATGATAGTATTGCTTTTCCCTCTGATTAGAAAATTAATACATGACCATCCAAAAATTCAAACAGAGAAACTTGAAAAAATGAGAGCCAAAGTCCTTCGGAATCCTCACCTATCCCTCCACCTCACAGAGATAAGCACTGTTAACAGCTTGCTGTTGGCTTCTCCCCAGGTGCTCTCTTTAATTCTAAGGACAATAATGTTTAGAACAGTGTTATTTGTTTTTGTTTTTAAAGCAAAGGAAAAAATAGTCTGCAATGTCAATATAAAATTATACTTGCAAAAGTACAGTGGACAAAGGTATCAGTGTCGTGTATAAAACAACCAGGGTGATATTCACTTTAGACACAATTTGTGACGTGTGAAACCTGTTAAAATTTACAATTAGTGATACCTTACTCTCCAAGATTTAAAACTAAGTTGTTCTCATTTTCTTAGTCATCACATTATTTCAGTGAGACTAAAACAAATTTAATTCTTACAAAGAACACTGACTTTCGAAATGTCGAGTCTAATCATTTTAGTCTACTCACCATTGTTTTAACAATGTTATTTGGCCAAGTCATTTTCCCAGGTCTCTGTCTGGTCGTCATGCACTCCCAGTATTTATCAATAAATGGTATGATATCCTAATTTTTAAAACAAAATATATTAAGATTTCTATAGTTGCTTTCAAAGTTATACTCACAAAAAAGGAAAGAAAACTGCAGCATTTTCAAAGACCTTGTCAGAATTGAGAGAAAAATCCATGTTTAGTCTTTTCACGATTAAACAAACATGTAATTGCATGCAAACAACATATAGACTGTGAGGAATTTCAAATAAATATATACAAATCTTAGCTACATAAAGCTTACAATCCAGTTGGAGGGAAAGATCTACCCCATTCTTTTGGGTGCCATTTGGAAAATACTCCTAAATCATTCTCTCCTGAGTTCCTATTTCTACCTGCTTCCAACATCCCTTTGTGGACACCCCACAGGCACCTCAAACTTCTTGTAAGAAAATTAAACTTTGGGGGCGCCTGGGTGGCTCAGTTAGTTAAGCATCTGACTCTTGGTTTTGGCTCAGGTCATGATCTCAGGGTCATAAGACTGAGCCCCGCATCCAGATCCAGGGTGTAGAGCCTGCTTAAGATTCTCTCTCTCCCTCTTCTTCTGCATTTCACCCGCACCCTCTAAAAACAAAACAACACAAAAAAACTAAACTTTGTATCCTACCTCACAAACCTGCTCTGCCGATTTCTATTCTTGCTCTTAATGCTCAGAATCACCTATCACCTAGAACCACAAGCCAGAAACCATGGAGTCATCTTTGATTCTTCTCTTGTGTATGACTTTCACATCTAAACCAACACCAAATGAATTTTCAGATTTCAGAAATTTCTCACCAATCCGGCCTCCTCTCAATTCCTGCTGCTTTGATTGTGGTCCTTGCCAGTTCTTGCTGGTGTGACTAAAAATATATCTGAGTTTGATCTTCTGACAACAACCTTCCCCTACTCTCACCATTCTTCCCAAGTCCACCAGAGTCAGAGTCTACCACTAATACCTTCCACTAGTTAGTTCCAGAAAACCAAATCTTTACCAAAAGGAACCAGGGTTGGGGCGCCTGGCTGGCTCAGTCAGTAGAGTGTGTGGCTCTTGATCTTGGGATTGTAATTTCAAGGCCCATATGTTTGGTGTAGAGATTACTTAAAAATAGTATCTTTAAAATAAATAAACAAACAAACAATAAAATAAAAGGAACGAGGGTTGAATCGGGGAAAGTTGAAAAGAAGTCTGGAATATTCTGTTGTTCCAGAAAGTAAGGAAGAGTTCAAAAACTGATAGGGACATATCACAAAGTATCAGGAGTCAGCCTAAATGGGGCTACACTGGTCAAATCTGAGCACCAGACATCAGAAATCCAGTAACAGACTATAAAAATCCACAAATCCGCAGGGATACTTAAAAAAAGTATGGACAGAAAGGAAAACCCCTTTTCACAGAAGAACTGCAAGCAATAAATGTATTCTTTTTCACAATGATTACTCTATTAACCTGATTCAGGCTAGGATAATCAGTGGTTGCTAAAACCACTGCTTGAAAGGGTTTGAACAAGACAGTCACACAATCTCAATGCATCACCCACAGACTGCTTAATAATTACAAAGAGAATATGTCTGTCCCCTTACAATGGATAAATCTGGTGATACCTCCTCTTTACCCAAGCAAATTTAGGACTACTAATAATAAAACAAACTAATATTTTATGCCTCCTGATGTGATACAAGAAAAATATACACTATCTACATAATATTCTTGCCCAAAATGTTTAAGTTGGTTAAGCATCTGACTCTTGATTTTGGCTTAGGTGACGATCTCAGGGTTGTGAGATCAGGCATCGGGCTCTGCACTGGTGTGGAGTCTGCTTGAGAGTCTTTCTCTCCCTCTCCTGCTGCCCCTCTGCCCCTCCTCTCCCCTCCCTCTCTAAAAAAAAAAAAAAAGTTTAACCTGAGCTCAATCATGAGGAAACAATCAGATAAATGCAAATTGAGGAGGATCATGCCAAACAACTGTCTAGGCTCCTCAAAATTTTTAAAGTCACAGCACACCGCAGCGCCTGGCTGGCTCAAGTCAGAGGAGTATGCAACTCTTAATCTTGGGGTCATGAGCTGGAGCCCCACGATGGGTGTAGAGATTACTTAAATAAACAAACAAATGTATGCCATAGCAGACCAAAAAAAAAAAAAAGTAAAATAAGTTCAGGAACTGTTTTAGATTAAAGACAAAAAAGACATTACACGGACACCTGGCTGGCTCAGTGGGGAAAGCATGCGACTCCTGATCTCAGGGTTTTGAGAAAGAGAAAGAGAGAGAGAGAGAGAGAGAGAGAGACATTACAACTAAATGTAATGTGTATCCTTGCCTGGATCCTGGATGGAGGAAAAAGCTATGAAGGATATTAAGAATAACAGTGAGAAAATATAGCTATATACTTTATATAAAAAATAAAATCTGCATATATTAGACAGTAGTATACATCAACATTAAATTTTCTGAGTATGATCACTGTATTGTGGTTATGAGAGAATACTGGGTATAGTGTTCAATTCAGTCTCATATAGCTTAGGGAGAAAAAACAGACACTGGGTGATAAAGCAAATGCAATAAAATATTAACAACTGGCAAATTTAGGTCAAGAATAAACAGATGTTCACTGTACTATCCGAATTTTTCTATTATGTTTGAAAAATTCAAAATAATAATTTGGGGGAAAAAATAAGAAAAAAATCAAATCTGATCACAGCACACCTCTAATGCAGGAATAAAAAGAAGGTGAGGGGGCCGTCTGCTGACTACTCCAGCCTGCAGGATTAAGTCCTAACTTCTATTCAGTAGAAAATCCCTTGCAGCTCTGATCCCAACTATATTGGTCTCACCAGACACCCCATACCAGTGTCTTTCAAACTGTAGATCGCAATTAGTAGGTTATAAAATCAATTTTGTAGGTCAAAACTAGCACTGACTAAAATAGAAAATAACAGAGTACAGAGGGAAAGATCCGAGAGTAAGCACTGGTGAAATTTTTGTTTCAGTTTTAAATGAAAGTGGGTAGGTATAAATGTACGCTAGACATAATGTAAACTCCACTGTTTTAAAATTTACTTCATTTTCTTACCATGAATCACAGTAGGAAAGACTCATGGATGGGCTAATCATCTAATTTTGATTCCTGACTTTGGTCATGTGGTTTTGCAGTTTAATAATGAAGGATAATTCGTTTAAATAAGCCCATCCCCTTCCCTCTGACAAAAGCTGTAATAATCATCTGTAAATATAGCTAAACTGAGCTGCTGAGAAGGTCCACCTCAAGATCTGATTAATTGTGGGACAGTTGTTTGCTTCTCTATAAAGCCAACCAAAACTATTTAAGGATTCATCCAACTAACAGCTAAGCCAAGTGACATACTATGCACATTCAAGAAGTTAGTAAATCACATGAAATAAGTAACACGTAACAACTGAATCTATAGTCATATATTCATAAAAATTGGGGGGAAAGTATTTATTGTTGAAAAGTATATTTTAAAAGCTCCACCTGATTCTTGGGCATAATTGCAATTACATTAATTTCTTCTCTACCTTATCTTTGGAGAACATGGTTTTCGGATGTTCATCCTGTGTTCGGGACTGCCATGTTAGATTGGCCAAAGCACTAAGGCACATTTCCTTCAAGTCTAGCGAAAACAAAAACAAAAAGTTATCTGTAGTATTATACCCCTATTACCAAAAGAATATTCAACTAGGTGGTCCACAAACTAACAATTACAGCAGCAAAAAGTAGAGTCATCATTGATCTGAAATGGATAATAGCCATTATTCAGAGCTAAACCCGAACTTCTACCAGCTACCAGGAAGAGTTTTCCTGATTCTGCTACGTCCAAGTCCCTTTTCTTTTGCAGCTAACCAGAGGACAATTTTGCAGCACTCCATAGTTTGTTCTTACTTGCTTGCTTCCGGAGGAAATAGGTATTCCCACTATGATGGCACACATTGCAGTGAAAACTATAGTTGGTCATGAAAGGTAGACAGGATCTGCAGAACAGCCAGATTAAACAGATTAGTGAACTTCTCAACACATATTTCTTTATGAGAAGTAAATCAACGGAATCAACAAGGATCCTTTGCCCACAGTGAAAGTAAGGTAAAAAATGTCAATATAGTAATATACTATTAAAACTTAAAATGGTCGTCAAAACCAAAACAGGGCTTGTATTTTTACAAATACCTGGATTTTTCTAAAAAGGTTTTATCTGGGGGCACCTGGGTGGCTCAGACGGTTAAGTGTCTGCCTTCAGCTCAGGTCATGATCCCGGGGTCCTGGGATTGAGTCCCGCATCGGGCTCCCTGCTCAGTGGGGAGCCTGCTTCTCCCTCTGCCTCTCTCCCTCTCATGAATAAATAAAATCTTAAAAAAAAAAAAAAAAAAAAAAAAGGTTTTATTTCTCAGAGACAGAGTGTGCATGCACGCACAAGCAGGGGGAGCTGCAGGCAGAGGGAGAAGCAGGCTCTCCGCTGAGCAAGGAGCCCAATGCAGGACTCGATCCCAGGACCCTGGGAACATGATCTGAGCTAAAGACAGACACTTAACCAACTGAGCCACCCAGGTGTCCCTACCTGGATTTTTCTGTTACAAAAATTTAATAAGACATTATCTACCATAGCAGATAATTCAGCACCAGGAAAGGTCTCACTGGGACCTTGTCCAAGCTATTTTATTATAGTATTTGAGCACCTAAAAAAAGTATGCCAGGCCAGTTGTGGAAGAAGGCAAAGCAGCCTCTTTATTTATTTATTTATTTATTTATTAAGATTTTATTTATTTATTTGACAGAGAGAGACACAGCGAGAGAGGGAACACAAGCAGGGGGAGTGGGAGAGGGAGAAGCAGGCTCCCCACAGAGTGGGGAGACCGATGTGGGACTCGATCCCAGGACCCTGGGATCATGACCTGAGCCGAAGGCAGTCGCTTAACCGACTGAGCCACCCAGGCGCCCAAAGCAGCCTCTTTAAATATATTTATATTTAAATATTTGTATGCAAATTATATTTAAATACAGTTTTATAAATGTCTGTACATAAATTATATTTAAATACCTAAATATTTATTTAAAGTGCCAATAACACTGTTGGAAAGGGCAAACAGACACTATGACAAGATTAATTAAAAATGTAAATAATTGTGTGGTGCCTGGGTAACTCATTAGGTTGGGCGTCCAACTCTTGATTTTGGCTCAGGTCCTGATCTCGGGGTCGGGAGATCGAGCCCTGCATTGGGCTCATGCTGAGTGTAGAGTCTGCTTGAGATTCTCTCCCCTCCACCCTCTCCCTCAGCCCCTCCCCACGGCTCTCTCTCTCTACAATAAATAAACAAAATCTTTTTAAAAATGTACATCATTATTCAGGAAAACACGCAAGTCATCACCAAAGGAATTCTACAGATGACAATTAGTCTATAAGAGCTTTAAGGATCCAAGTAGCAACTTCACATTTAAGAGTTAGAAAAGATTTTTGGAGGACATTAAGTTATGAACTGGATTTGGGAAGATGAGTCAGTTTTCTTTTCTCTAGGTGAACTATGTATAGAGATGAGAAAGGGAGCAACTAGGGGGCAGAGGGGCAAACTGCTGTAAACAAATTTGTCCCAGAGAGGGGATCTGTCAGGGATATGGTTAAAAAAAAAAAAAAAAAAAAAAAGTAAGGCTTGAAAGGTAAGAAGTGCAAGGAGCCAGGTAGAGTTGGATTTTTTTCTGTGGGGAATGGGAACTCCTTGAAGGGGAAGTGACATGGTTAAAATTTAAGTTTCATGACAGGATGGGTCTGAAGGAAGAGATTAGAAAAAGCAAATGTATGTAAGATGCTTTTTTGGCCGTTCCAGAAGGTAAAGGCCTCGGCCTCACCTAGGGTGAAATTAATAAACGAAAGGACAAGACTGTACAAAGAAGAGAAAAAATTGGAAAAGCTTGGTGACTAAGGGGGGGTGGTGGGCGGAAGTGAAAGGATTCTAACTACTAAGGGTGACTGTATCACAAAGATGAAATCTTCTAAAAGGGGAGTTTGGGGGCAAGAGAAGACTTGTCTGTTTAGAGGCAGAGAGAAAGATGCCAATGGAGGGAGAGATTTAAAAAAATGGCGGATGCTGAGGGAACCAATGCACTGGAGAAGGAGGTGGGTGGAGATTGCACCCAACGATTGGAAAAGTAGAGTACAGAGAGACCTTAGTCTTAAAAAGGAGAAAGTAACAGAAAAATACAAGACTGGTTCAAGTTGTAAGAGAAGAAATCAAAATAAAAGCAAGTTTATCTTGGACTCAGCTGAAACTTGCTTAAGGTATCCTCAAAGAGAAGCTTCCCGGTGTGTGTCTATTGCCACCATTCAATAAATTAAGAAACGTTCTTGTGAATGTTAAGATTGAATTCCCTTGCCTTTACCTTGCTCTCGAAACCTTTCTGTTCAACAGCCCGCTGTGATAAAATCACCTACAGAGAGCAAAGCCTCAAACTAGTGATATGTAGGTAGTTGTTATTTAATTCAAATACAATCAGGTGTTTACAGCAACCTTTTTCCCACCCTGCTAGCTCGCTTCCTCCATCTCAGCTGTGAAAGATAATCTGTCCCACCTAGTTGGGCTTTAGGTGTAACTTCTCAAATTCAGGTACAAACTGTTCCTACCAAAACTCCAAACTGTGCTTTGATTCTTCCTTAGATCACCCCAAGTTATCTCTCCGGTAAATTTCCGAGGCTCTGTCTATCCAAATAAACTCTCCTTGGCCAAAGGTGCCCGATTTTAGGTCTTGTCTAAGTGACCAGCTTTGCTTATCTTGTATATTTTCCCTACAGATCCTTCTACTAAGATCAATTCTTTCTTCCAGATCCTTCAGTATTTTTTTTCTTTTTTAAATGTTCTACCTTAGGTCACCAGTCACATGTTAATTAAACATTAGCATTTCTAAAACCCACTATAACTTTTTAACTAGAAAGCATAAAATTATAAAGGAAGGTATTTCCTCGCAAACCCACCCAATGAGGAAGAATTTCAGAATTAATAATGCAGACTTGAAACAATCTAAGGAACACCAGAGAGCCAGCAGTATAATTATTTCCATAGACAGTGAGTCAATATCGAGCCCTTGCTAGCTGTTGACTGAATCCCTACAATAAAGCAAAAAGCCTTTTATTCTCAATCAATCCTAAAATGATTTTGATTCATTAGAAGAGGAAGACTGGAAATATGCTGAGTGAACACAGGATACTTACTTAAAGGGAGTGAGTTAGAAGCCAAAAGGAAAAAGAATGGCTCAAGCCTGAAGAGGCACTGGTCATCTCAAATTTTTGACAGCAGCGTTTGTCTACCATAGACACCAACCCTTACCCCCAAATCCGTAACACCCAATACAACATTTAAGTGATACTGTCCCATATTTGTTTATACAGTGCTTCATAACTGCACAGTTTTGTTTCCCAACCAGATTGTAAGCTCAAAACAAGCTCAATAGGTAGAAAGCACGCTCAGCTTATTAAAACAATTTCTGATTCAAATCCTACTACTCACTGAACAGGGGTTAGAAGACAGGAAATAATATGCTTTTATATTTGCCCACAAACTATTATTCAGCTGTTGAACATGTTGAGATTTATTTTACAAGGCGATTCGTAGAGACTACAAAAAATACTCACGAGGTATCTATGCCAAACGTGTCGGCTGTGAACCATTTCGTACATATCCCACATTGCAGCTCTACCTCTCCCAACTGTCGGCCATTCTCTTCATCCACCGAGCCAGCCTGAGTATCCATCACCTCTGAAGTATCCCCAGCACCTTCCTGCGTCCACAGAGCAATTAGAAAATCCAGTCAGTTGACCCAATTGTATTTCTGACTCACTTAGAAGTTTAAAACCTATTTTGCCTTGCATACATCCAAAAAGAAATACTTACTAGTGTATCTTTTCCATTAGAGGATTCTGTCTCCAAACCACCACCTACGTCGACTGAATTTGCATCCCTACAAGATAATGGAAGCACTCAAGTAAGAATTTTCAAGAGAAACAAACCTCAAAATGCCTATGCCCAAAGATAATGATCAAAGTCCAGCTGAACTTCACACTCTTACAGCTTTTTCAACTAAGCCTGTTCTCAGTCTGGATGCCCCGGGGTAGGAAGAACATGGCCTAGACAGACGCAGGCCCATGGGGCATAGGGAAGCCTAATCGGCCCTTACAGACAAAACTACATGGGATGGAATTGGTCCTGGGGAAGGTTCGCAGGGACGCAGCTCTCCCACTGTTTTCAGAGGAACCGTTACTTCTTCCAGTCCGGCAACGCAAAGTGGTTTCTTCTCTGAGATATTTGAGGGGTGTCTGCTAGAAGAGAGAGCTTCGAGCCCCCTGTTAGGATGCAAAAGCAGGAGAGAGAACAAGAACCTCGACTCTCACAGACCGCGAAAGGTGCGGAAAGGGGCGTAGTTTCAGATACAGTTCAGAGGGGAGGGCCAAGGGGACGGGCCCAGCGGCGGGCGGGACTACAGTCCTGGAGGGGGCAGGGCGAGCCGTTGGCTGCAGGGCCTAGGTTCGGAGGGGGCGGGCAGGAGGGTTCCCAGGAGCCGCGGGATTCCAAGAAGGGAGGGCCTCCCTTCCTGTGTCCTCCTCGGGCTACAGGACGTCTTACCCGCTTTCTGCCTCTCCAGAACCGGGTTCCGCTGCTGGAGCAACAGATGTCCCCTCTCCAGCCGGGGCAGTTGCCACCGCTACCACCGGTTTTGTCTCCCCTTCTTCCGCCGCTGTTGCATTTGCGGCCGCGGCTGGGCCGGGTCCTGCATCCACTCCGGGTCCGGGTCCGGTTCCCGCCGCCGCCATCACTGCCGCCTCCCAGAGTTCTCGCGAGAATACTATCTCCGTCTCGCGTGAGTTGCTGACTGGCTTTGTAATCTTCAAACAGTAAAGGCCCTTGATGGGTCCACAGCCTGCCTGAGGAACGGGCACTCCCAGCCCACTTTAAGGTGGGGCGGGCAGACCGAGGCGGGCGGGGTCTCTGGGTTTGGACTGCTCCGGGCTGCTCCGGGTGAAGGCGCTGGAGGCAAGAATACTAGTTGGCTTTTCTCTAGGGCTTACTGCATTTCAGGGCTGGACACTGCGTTTTCGTGGCCAACACTGGAAATCACCGCGCAGACGAGGCGCCTTGAGAGCGCTGGGTGCCTACGGACTCTGAAGGCTGTGGTGTGCGGCAAACATTCCTCACCGTGAAATGTGGGAGACTTCTGCAAACGCTAGCTAGCACTCACTGCCCCGCCCCAGAAGCAGTTCGCTCTACAGCCCTCGAGATCTGCCACTTAGAGCACGTTTTCAAGTGGCCATCTAGCCTAGACTGTGAATCCAGAGCCCCAGCTACACAGGTGAGGCGGAGAGGGGATGTGGATGGAATATCCAGGCGGTAGAGGTAAGCAGCAGTGTGTGTTCTGGAAGCTGCAAGCCGCTTAATATTTTAAGAGGAGGAAAATGAAGCCCGAATTAGGAAGCCAAGTTGCTAGAGGACTTACTGGTTGAAAGAAGATTTGCCTTGGAGAAGGGAACAGGTATCGACCAAAAGGTAAGAATTCGAGGAATTAACGGCAGTATTGGTAGGTGAAATCACTGGAGTAGAATCATTCAGAGCCATGTCTTCAAACTCGAGAATACTAACCTCATGAAGTATTCAGACCAGGTCAGTTTTCAGGAAATCAACGTGTACATCCTGATTTTTCCAAAGTTGCCTAAGGACACTTCTCCCATTTTACAAAAGAAGGGCATACCTCTCTCCAATCCTGAATCAGATCTATGATGTACTGCCCGAGGGTGTACAAACCTATGGGACTCCAGACACAAGAACACTTGGAAATATGTAGATATTTGGATTTTGCAATTGGTTCCCACGTATTTGCTTTCAACAAAATTGAAGGAGGACGTAATTGAGTTACCAGCTGATAGATTATTTTAAAAATTGATGGTGATAAAGTCTAAAAGTAGTGAGTGAAACTTTAAGAAGAAACAATACTTTCACAGATTCAAAGTATCTCCCCCCAAATATTTAATAGTTATAGTGGTGGTTTTAACATATGGCCATAAAATCTGTGGTGCTGCTTCCTCCAGGAGGTAGAGCTTGAATCCCACCTCTTGAGTGTGTGGACTGGACCTACTTGCTTCTAAACAATAAAATGTGAAAAAGGAAATAGTAATTTTTACAATGGAGAAACTGGCAGACACCACCTTAGCTAAGTGGTTAAGGTTAACACCCCAGTAATAAATCAGATTGATATCATTTGCCCCCTGATATGATGCAATGAGAAGGAGTTCATCTCTGAAATTCTTCCCCAAAAATTCATAACCCCAGTCTAATCAAGAGGAAACAGTCAAATCCAAATTGAGACATTCTAGAAAATAACTGATAAGTACACTTCAAAACTGTCAACATCATGAAAGACAAGAAAAGACTGAGAAACTCTGGAGGAGACAAGGAGATGACAACTAAATGCAGTGTGGTATCCTGGATTAGATCCTGGAACAGAGAAGGGATATTAGTGGAGAAACTGGTGAAATTAACAATGTCTGTAGTTAGTACTATTACAGCAATGTTGATTTCTAATTTCTGATCAATGTACTGTGCTTTAAGATGTCAACATTAGGGGAAGCTGGGTCAAGGCTATATGGGGGAACTCTTTGAACTATCTTTGTGATTCTTCTGTAAATCTAAAGTAATTGAAAATTTAAATTAAAAAAATTGATGGTAGATCACAATGTGATTTGGCGTAGAACTTTGAAGGAGTTCAGAGAATTGTATTCAGCAGATTCAATAAATCCTAGATGGGCATCTGCTTATTTATGTAAACAAAGATTATCAGCTCTTACATGTATAAAAGGTGAAAAATAGGATTAGTATTTTTTTTTTAAAGATTTATTTATTTATTTGAGAGAGAGAATGAGAGACAGAGAGCCCATGAGAGGGGGGAGGGTCAGAAGGAGAAGCAGGATCCCCGCTGAGCAGGGAGCCCAATGTGGGAGTCGATCCCGGGACTCCAGGATCATGACCTGAGCCGAAGGCAGTCGCTTAACCAACTGAGCCACCCAGGCGCCCAAAAATAGGATTAGTATTGTTGCTAAACCTGTCTCATTCTAGCAATGGTGATACTCATCCATGGATGGGATTTAAAGAAATAAATTCTCAGTCTCATTAAGAGTTACATCTCCAATAAAATTCTAATTTTGATGTTTGATTATCAAAATTTATGCATTTATGTGATCAATTGAATTCTATGCAATAAAGAAGATTTTGACACTAGAGCCTTGTGCTCACAGGAAGTTATTTCGACTTTTATATATATGTATTTTTAAAATATTTTATTTTAAAGATTCATTTATTTGAGAGAGAGAGCGCAAGGGGAGGGAGAGGGAGAAAGAGAGAAGCAGACTCTCCGCTGAGCACAGAGCCAATGAGGGGCTGGATCTCATGACCCTGAGATCAGGACCTGAGCTGAAATCAAGAGTCTGGAGGCTTAACCAACTGAGCCACCCAGGCACCCCTTAAAAATTTTATTTTTAAGTAATCTCCACACCTAACATGGGGCTCAAATTCACAACCCCAAGATCAAGAGTTGCATGCTCTACCAATTGAGTCAGCCAGGTGTCCCATCAACTTTACTTCAGGGAAGTATTATAAACTTTCTAGTATAAATTATAATAGATATTTACACATAGGTATTTCCTGTATATTATGTATCTATATATATATATATATTACATTTTAATCTTATGAGGGAAGAAGAACAATTCAGAGTTTTGTTTTGTTTTTTGTTTTTTTTTTTAAGATTTTACTTACTTACTTGGAGGGGGGCAGGCAGAGGGAGAAGCAGGCTCCCTAACCAACTGAACCACCCAGGCATCCCAGTTTTGTTTTTTGTTTTTTTCCTAAGATTTTATTTGTCAGAGAGCACAAGCAGGGGGAGTGGCAGGCAGGGCAGGCGGAGGAAGAAGCAGGCTCCCTGCTGAGCAAGGAGCCCCATGTGGGACTCAATCCGAGGACCCCGAGATCATGACCTGAGCCGAAGTCAGACGCTTCACAGACTGAGCCACCCAGGCGCCCCCAATTCTGAGTTTAGAGAGAAAATTAGATGATGTAAAATTTCCAACTATTAAAACTTGTTCATATATCTTTTGAATGGATGATGGCAGGTGTCAAATTACTACAGTGGAAATTTCTTTTTAGTTTTATTTAACAATGCTAATGTTTGCAACCCACATGAAATCCTCTGCCGGTAATTAAACTTAACAATGATAAATTCATGCAAACAAAATTTTGAAGACCACTGATTGAGAACAGTGTCTTTCAAGTGTTTGACCGCAACTCACATGATACATTTTGCAGTGTGACCCAGTATACACATTATTTACAATTAAAAGATTCATGAAACAATCTGCACTCTGTGTAATCTTTTTTTTTAATGCCAGCAGTGACACATTAGATTGATTTGACAGCTTCAGAGAATCATGTAACATGTTTGAAGTAGTCCCTAAACAAATGTTTGGCTGTGAAGGTGAGAGAACAATTGAATGATAGCTGGAAGGGAATGCAGGGTGAGGGGACGGAGCTAATGACACACTTTTATTCATCAGTAGGGAGCCAGAGGTTGAAAATATAGGAGAGGTGGTGGTTGATGGAGCAGCTCTCTAAAGAGACTGGGTCAAAGAGCTGAGGCAGCTGGCCGATGGAGAAGTTCGGCTTGATGGCAAGGAGAGAATCCATTCATCTGAGACAGGAAGAAATCGGGAGGATGGAAATACGGACGTGGCTTAATTAGAACCTCGGACACCACAAGATAGTACAGAGCCTCACTGAGCTCTGAGCCTGCACAGCTATGGTGGTTCCAGTTAGATCTTCCAGTTCCTGCAACAGCTCTAGGCTGTATGACAGCGAAAATGAAAGTCTTGAGTTTTCAGTTCTGCCAGGCACATTAAGGGCCAAGAGAAAAGGCAATCAAAGATGATAGCCAGAAAGCAGTTCAGATGATTAACCATGACACCAGAGGAAGCAGAAAAACAGGGAAAACAGGGAATTCATCGTCCAGATGAGAAGGCAGGAACTGGAATGGGGAGAGGTTGAAGTCAGAGAATATTTGAGTTTCAAGATTTAGGAGAATTCAGAGCACCTGGGTGGCTCAGTCAGTTAAGCGTCTGCCTTCGGCTCAGGTCATGGTCTCAGGGTCCTGGGATTGAACCCCACATCAGGCTCCTTGCTGAGTGGGGAGTCTGCTTCTCCCTTTCCCTCTGCCCTCCCCCTGGCTTGTGTTCTCTCTCTTTCTCACTCACTCTCTCTCTCAAATAAATAAAAGATATTAGGAGAATTCCAGAGCCAGGTCACCTGTGGGTAAAAATGGGTGAGGCTCAGTGGAACCAGACCTAATTTCTAGAATTAGAAAGCAAGGCATCCCCCACACTGGGCAGCTGCTCAAGATAAAGGTTAATAGATCACTAATAGCACCGGGTTAGAAATTTAGGATGGATAAATGGGAGAAACTTCCCATTTTTAGAAGCTCTCCCTGTCTGCCACAGGGAACTCCCCCGCTTGCCAGAAAGCTGTCTCCATCTGCCCACTGGAGGGTGTATTCGCCTGGCCCTGGTGAAAATATGGAGCCCATTCTCTCATCCTCAAACACAGTATTCAGAATGCTCACAATCGTTATTCTTGAGCAGTGGGTTGATAAAAGACTGCCTCTTATTCTCTCCTCTCTGTTTTCCAAGTGTTTGACAGTGTGCAAGTGTTGCTCAAATCAGAAGTAAATAAAAGCTTAAAAAAAAAAAAGACTCATCTCCTTCCTCATTTTTCTCCAGATCTGTCTGGACATTTGTCCCTTTTCAGTTGTGCCTCCCTCCAGCCTATTGTAGTTGTTCACCTCACTAGGATTACCACACCAAATCTGCCGGGGTCAGGGTTTCCTACTCCAGTTCGGCCCGGCCAGTCGTTCGACACCTGCGGCACTACATCTTTCCTTAGCGAGCTACTTACTGCCTTTCAGAGAAAATGCAGACTCCGCTCCGTGTTCAAGAGTGCCCAGCCAATGAGCCCTGGTCCTGTTGGAACCCACCATTCTCAGGATACCCCATCCCATCTTCAGATCTCTAGGGTCCTGCTTCCCTCCAGCTGGATTGCCCCCCCACCCCCTTGTATCCGTGTGCCTGGGTTGCTCAGTTGGGTTAAGCGTCTGCCTTAGCCAAGGTCCTGGGAATCCAGCCCCTGCACAGCGGGGAGCCGGCTTCTCCCTCTCCCTATGCCCCTCCCCCCACTCATGCTCCCTTGTGCATGCTCTCAAATAAATAAAATCTTTAAGAGAAAAAAAACTCACAGCTAAGGGGCGCCTGGGTGGCTCAGTTGGTTAAGCGACTGCCTTCGGCTCAGGTCATGATCCTGGAGTCCCGGGATCGAGTCCCGCATCAGGCTCCCTGCTCGGCAGGGAGTCTGCTTCTCCCTCAAGACCCTCCCCCCTCTCCTGTTCTCTCTCTCAAATAAATAAATAAAATCTTTAAAAAAAAAAAAAAAACCTCACAGCTAAGTTATTTCCCTCTGGAAAACTTGCTTCACACATCTTTATGTGAGTGTATGTGATTCAATAGTCCTCAGCTGCAAATTAGAACATTTTATTGTAGCCCCAGTGTCCATAATCCTGGTTGGTTCACCTGTATGAGGTCAAACACAGGTGATCATTTAATTTCTAACAAACCATGATGTCTTATGAATAATTGGCTCCTCTGAAATGTTCAAAAGCAGTCAGCACCCCACTCTGCATGCAGTTCACTTTTGTTTTTGTTTTTTTTGCTTGAGCTGCTCCCTCTGGCTTGAACAGCAAATGTTAAAAACCAAGTTTCAAAACAGTATTGTTTCACCCATGGGATTTAATTATTTTGGATAAATAGGGCACCTGGCTGGCTCAGTCAATAGAACATGCGACTCAATCTCAGGGTTGTAAATTCGAGTCCCATGTTGGGTGTAGAGATTACTTAAAAATAAAATCTTAAAAAAATAAATTTAAGAAGCAATTATTTTGACTGATGGATCTTCTGGATTCGAGAATAAAAAGAGTATGAAGGAAAAAACAGTATTGGGGCTCCTGGCTGGCTCAGTCAGAACATGAGACTCTTGATCTTGGGGTTGTGGGTTTGAGCACCACATGGGTGTAGAGATTACGTAAATAAACTTAAAAAAAGGGGGGCACCTGGGTGGCTCAGTTGGTTGAGCATCTGCCTTCGGCTCAGGTTATGATGCCAGGGTCCTGGGATCAAGCCCCATGTCAGGCTCCCTGTTCCGTGGGAAGCCTGCTTCTCCCTCTCCCACTCCCCCTGCTTGGGTTCCCTCTCTTGCTGTGTCTCTCTCTGCCAAATAAATAGATAAAATCTTAAAAAATAAAAATAAAAAATAAAAACAAAACCAGGACATATATGAGCCGGTTTCTAATTGTTGCTGGATTACTTCCCAGAAACTTACCCAAGCTGTGTCCATTTTGTCTCTCCACCAAGCAGCCATACTAACTTCTTGCATGAGTATTTTCTTGCTGTTCTCTCTGAGAATGAAACTTTCCAGAAAGCTCTACAACTTAAAAACCTAGTTCCAAACCTTCCTCCTCCCAAGAGTCTGTTTTAACAAAATAGCGGCATCGAGCAGTACTTTGCAGATGCTGAAAAGCCTGGGGCTGGGGCCTGAGATTCTTGCATTTCTAACAAGCTCCCAGGCGGTGGCAAGGATGCTAGTCTGAGGATCACGCTTTGAGCGGCAAGGAGTAGAGTATTTCTAACCCTATTTCACCTCCCCACTAGCTTCTCTCGCGTGATCCCTTGCAACAGGGCTTTGTGTACAGCTGGTAACTAACCATGCTTAGCTAGTAGCTAACATCGCAGAATAATTCCGAACAGTAATGGATTTCCCATCTTTCCTTTTCCCTCTTTAGTCTTATTGCCACAACCCCTCTCCCTTCCCACATAGTGCTTAACCCTAGCTATACATTAAAATCACCTGAGGAGCTTTAGAAAAAACAGGCAATACCCCTTAGCCAATACAATTCGGTCACATATATTTTGTGTAGCATCCATGAAAATGCTACACAGAGCAGGTCAGCTGTTTTGACAGGTCAGGATCAACAGCTCTTCCTTGGGCTGATAATGTCTTCCTGTTGGTGATGGCTTGTCTTCAACCCTGGAGGAACATGAAGGGAGCTGTCACGTCCGAGATAAAGAAGAAAGAATTGGAGTCTCCAGGAGGGAAAGAAGAGTCAGTGTTTGAAATTTCATTCTGGTTGGAGGTGCCAAATCCTGTCAATGGAGGAACTATCCACTGATGACTGAGTGGCATTTCCAATTATATCTTGACTATAGCGAAAGAAAGAAAGAAAGAAAGAAAGGAAGGAAGGAAGGAAGGAAGGAAGGAAGGAAGAAAGAAAGAAGGAAGAAAGAAAGGAAAAGAAAGAAAGAAAGAGAAAGAAAGAAAGAAAGAATGGTGTTGCCATCTTCTTCTTTTGTGGTTTGAGATCTCCCAAACTCAGGGTTAAATAGGGGGAGGTAATGAACCAAAGCGCACACACATTACAAGGTGCCTACATAAAAATTCTCTTTTGCCTCTGGGCCCCTTGTGCTGCAAAAAGCTGATCTGGTTTAGATGCCATCTATGAAGGAAAGGAGAGAGGAAATCATGCTACTTTTCCCCCAAGTCAGTACCACTAGCATAATTTGTCAGTGAATTGAGTAAGCCTGTAAGCCTGTTCAGCAGGCTTACGGAGTGTTTGAGTTCAATGCCGCTATGTAGAACATCAGAGCTTTCTAGTATGTTGTAAATGTCCCTTGTCTGAGTTAAGAGGCTCAGCTCAGAAGCCAGGAAACACAGCTCTGGATGGGCTTCTTGGTGGTTCTTGAAGGGCTCAGGAGCTGAAACCGTCCCAGGAGTTGGGGGATGACCTGAGTGACAACGACATTTATATCCATGATTCCAGTGCAAATCTGACCCTATCCTAATAGAGCCTAAGGAAAGCGTTTTTAACAGTTCAGAGTCCTGTCCTTTTGGAAGGCAGTCTTGTTTCTCCCATGTTAGGGTGGAGTGACTCAGAAGAAGTTTACAGGCAACCTAATGGTGAACGTTTAAGTTGAGAAGCCATGCAAGAGGAAACTTTGTTCCTAGGTGGATAGAGCCACCTGGCTATAGTTGGTGAGTGAGGTCCGAAGGCAGTACGGTGGCATGCATGGCTGTGTTTGGCTGGCGGGGGGCGGGGGGGGAGGGTTGTCACTAGCTTGTCCCAAATGAGGTCTGAGCAGTGCATAGTGTTCTATGCTACCCCTGGTTCTAACCCCCAATACACCTCTGGTCACACTGTCTGGAAAACCTGTCCCTCAGTAGTCTTCTCAGAGAATGAGGGGCCAGTGGCATAATCTTGAGATAATGTGAAGAAGTGCTTAGGTCTACAATACCTGTGGCCTAACTGAATGGAACAGAATAACGGAGATGTAGGCTTCCTTCCTTGTCTTAATGAACTCTTCCAGCAGGAGGCAGCACCAACTTGAGTATTGCAGCTGGAAACTCAAAAACCTTTCCTATAGAGAACCTGAGAATACGGAACAAATGACCGCTCAAAGGTCTTCCTTCAAAAACCAGCGCCCTGGGCTATGGCCTCTGAACAGCTCGGGGAAGGAGGGGTTCACTTCCAGTCTGGCTGTGGGGTCCCCTCTCTCCCTACAGAATACTTGCCAAGTCATATTCTGTGGAATGTGTACATTCAAGAAAACCTAATCTTCAAGGGTTATACTTTCCCCCAATTAATCTGCCATTTCCTCACCTTCTCATGTTGATTTAACCTGCTGCAGATGAGGAGGGAGGCTTTGTTCTAGTTATTTCCAGAAACGGAGGTGTCTACTGCCTGTCACTGGGGAGCTGGCTCTTCCTTGAGGGATTCATGGTCCCACAGCAAGGGGCACGTGTCCTCTGCTTAGGAGGGCAGGGAGGGTTGGCTAAGTTCTGAACCTTATTTTGAGGAGGCCAAGTTTGTGATTTCAGCAATGAAAGCTGAATATACAAGACAAGAATCCCGCGCAGCCTCAATCCCTAAACGTATGTTACCTCCGCGAGATCAGCACCTGGGAAGTAGAGCTTTGTTGTGCCCACTGCTCTGATTTTTAAAGATTTAATTTATATGACAGAGAGAGGAGAAAGAGAGAGACAGAGGGTGCACAATCAGGGGGAGTGGGAGAGGGAGACGCAGGCTCCCGTGCTGAGCAGGGAGCCCAACGCGGGGCTAGATCCCAGGACCCTGTCAAGACCTGAGCCAAAGGCAGACACGTAACCGAAGGTGCCCCAGGGTTGGTCTTTTATAGAAAGCTAACCAGGGAACTTAAATCCTTAACATCTCTATTGATAACACCTTCAATGGCTTACTTCCTTTTTAGGGTGTGGTTCTTTGTTGGCCACAGATGATCATCATAAAGATACCCACCCCCACAGGACCCATCCCCGCACCCTGCACGCCTAGGGGAGGGTGGTCCTCCATCCCGAACATTCCTTGGTTTTCACCCTCATCCCCATCCCCTAATTCTGAACAATCCGCTGAACATCCGAAGAACTGCCTGGCTCTAGTTACCTTCACCTGATTCACCTTAACACCAGTCTGGCACTGCCTTATTCTAATACCTCTAACTGACATCCTAGTTGTCTAGGGCTGGGAATCTACAGAACCCAGACCTCAGTTCCAACCAGTGTGGTATAAAGAGCGTGCATGGGCTTTGGAGCTGGACAGATAGAAGCTGGAATCCTAATTCTGACACACAGCCATCACGGACGTAAGTAAAATGGAAATGAAAACATCTACCTTAAAAAAAAAATCTACCTTATGTTTTTGGGGCCATGAATAAGATTGTAGTAAAGCTCCAGGCATATAAAAGGCATTCAACCAATGGCTTTTTTCCCCAATAATCTAATCTTAGGCTATCTAAATTTACCTTGCACTACAGAACACGCTGGAGCCACATGATACTCCTACACACACTGTATCTATTCCAGACACCCAGCCTTTGCTCCCGCAGTTTCCCCCACAGCCCAACCTGCCTTCACAGTCTTCAACTGCTCGGGGCCAGCTTCACTCCACTTACAAGCACTTCATCATGCCTCCTGGGATTTTGTCCTCAGGTGGTGGGCTTGACATTCTGTATTGCCTCAAGGTCTAGCACCCTGCTGGGTATGGATAAGAGGCTTAGCAAAGCCTTGTTAAATCAGACTGAGGTTGGATTTAGCTGGAAAAGACCACTTGTGTGTCTATGCATGAACCCTGCCCCTCCAGAGGTACTGGTTTTCAGACCAACGGATTCCTTGCTTGGCTGTGTCCTTGGGCCCTTCCTTGAGTCACGTCCATGGTGAATGTCTCACGAAAGGTAGAAAGATGACCTTGTCTGGCTTCCTGGGAGTCGGAGGGATGCCCAAGCTGTGCCAAAAGCAGCAAGGAGGTTGGAAAATCACTGGCAGTTCAAGTCCCTACTGCACTCGTGCTCCCTGGGAACATTCCCCAAGGTTCTGGTTCTGGCTTCTCGCTGTTTACTCGGTGCAACTGCTAACCCCGCATTCCCGTCCAACCTCTCTTCTGGGCTACCCAGACCAGAAACCTCCAGGACACGTCTCTCCTCCTTCCACCAAGTGCCATCAAGCCTCCTTTCCCAGGAGAGAGTATTGCAGACTCCACTGTCCTGGTTCAGCCTCTTCATCCACACGCGGAAAACCCAACGGCTTTAACATTTCTGCAGCTACACTGCTCTTGGTCCTTGCACATCTGCTGTTCCTGACCCAGGAAGGCCTTTCCTAAATTCAAGTCCTACATAGGGTCCTATAAAGTCCCTCCTCCTCTCTGAAGGTTTCTCAGATTCCCTTAACCTATGGCATCTGCACAGTTACCACCCACTGGACAACCACAGAAGTATCGCTTTATGACATTTCTAGGTGTCCTTCTACTATCCGCGGTACCTCGCATCTCCAGACCAGGTTGTAATACCTAGGGCACACACACCACGGCTTAAGACACTTCTTTGTATTCCCTGGCTCACAGCATGTGGCAGTGGTCCGCCCCCCAGTTGTCCCTAGGTTCCCAAGCCAAACTCTGATGGTTTCCTAGGGCATCCCACAAAAGCTTTAAGATTCAGTACACTGGGATGTTAAATTGGGGCACAGGAGCCTTCTCTCTGTCATAGATCTTCACCATTTCATAGCACCCAGCTAAAATGATGCTCAAGAGAGGTGCCTGGGTGTCTCAGTCAGTTAAGCAACTGGTTCTGGATTTCGGCTCAGGTCATGATCTCAGGGTCCTGGAATCAAGCCCCACCCCACTTCCCATCAGACTCTGTGCTCAGCGGGGAGTCTGAGGATTCTCCCTCTCCCTCTGCACGCCCCCCCCCCATGCTCGCTCTAAATCTTTAAAAACACCTGGGTTTTCTGGAGGATACTTGTGTTCACTGGGAAAGGTGTACAACTTGTAAATGATTTTCTTATTGTCAGAGAAGCCTATTTTTTACCCTCTCTTGGACTGTAAGATGTAGGACCAAGGGGAATGGACATATCATGCAGACTTGTGAGCAAGACCTCAGGTTGGATGCTTTTACTGGAAAGCTAAGGGACTGGGAAGGCTGGTTGGTCTCTATCCTGATCCTAGTTGGAGCTTTAGCTGTCTTTGCTCTGGCGGTGGCCCCTCAGTCTCGCTTTCTATCTACATGCAAAGGGTATGCTGTGTGCCTGAAGCCTGCATGCCACTAGGGCTGGGCCCTTCCATATGCCCTCCCCAGGCACACAGATTCCAGCTGCCTCCATAGTCCCTGTGAGGGGAGGGGACTCCAACTCAGCTGTAGGAAAGGCCAGGCAAAGGGCTTGGCCACTAAGGCCTGCTGCTCCCCAAATGGCAATTTGACAAGTACTAGGAGTCCAGAACTGTAAGGTCCAGGTCAGCCATTGCCTCTTGGCCAAAGGCCATTCACCCCCACATATCTGTAATGAGAAACACCTGCTACTTCTCAGCAAGCCCTCTGGCCGCCATTCAAGGCCCTTAGAAATCTGGCCCTTCTATGGCCATTTATAAAAGCTGTCCCCACCCACACAAATTGCCGGCTCTGGCTAAAGTGGGCAATTTGACATCTTGTGCTTGAATGCCCTGGTTCTCCAAGACCACTTGATCTTGGCAATACTGGGCCCCTGCCTCTCCTCAGCCCACTCCTTCGCAGGACCCCAGCTGCAGCATCACCTCCATGAAGCCTCTACTTGCATGGACCATTCTCTGGTAACGGATCCTATACAATCTTTTATACTACCTTTCCTTCTGGGCAAATCTTAGGCTTCAGTGAAATCCTCAAGGCAGAGCACTTGTCTCATGTTTGTGTCCCCCCGGGAAGCTCACACAGAGGGATCAATGGACAAATATGAGGGATGCATAGGTCAAAGACACACTATATCATCCAAGGCTCAGGTTCTTCCCTTGAACTCTTGCAGGGAATGGGCCCCAGAACGAAGGGAACGGGGTCACTTGACAGGCTTGGGGGACAAAGCCCAGAAAAGAAATTGCATCCACCACTGAATAACAGGAGCTAAGAGAGCAGCATAGCTCAAAGCCAGTCCCATCTGTCATTTACTGGTATGCGTTTTACTTCTCTGAGCCAGTCTTCTGACCTGTACAATGAGGATAACAGTCTACTTACCTTCTCCGTTCAGTGTGAGAATCAAATGAGATAACGTATAGGCAAGTATTTAGAAGTACAAATAGTAGTTGGTGTTAGTTATCCATATGGAGTTGAAAAGAGCTCAGACAGGGGCCAACTTTTGGCCCTAGGGCAAAGGTGGCTTTTATTTCCTCTCTTGGGGAAGGAGGGGGAGGGGAGTTATCCCACGCACACCACGCACTAAGGAAGGGGTGGGTGCGCCCCCAGAGGATGGGGCTGGAAGAGCTGGATAATCACTCAAAAGGGCTCCACCACGTCCGATCCTGGCCCTGGGTTGCAGGGTGTGCTCACGAGAGTCACTCCTGTTAGGGTGGCAGCTTCTGCATGAATGGAGGCACATGGAGGTATCTGCTGGTGTTCACGAAGAGGAAGGGGGAGAAGGTGCCCTGAGTGAGGGAGCGGAGGGCCAGGATGGCTGACCCCATGGCTCAATGCCTGCCCAGGATTATGACTCGCAAAAGGCCTGACTGGTGTGACTCTTCTCCCGAGAAGGGCCAGGGGGGCCCAGAGGCACTGCTCGATTCAATGGCTGGTCCTTTAAATGTCCATCTCAAACTGTGACTCTTCACCTGGGGAGAGAAAGGACAGACGGCCAGGTAAGCAACGGGTGAATGGTAGGGCTCACATTTTAGAGGCCAGGGAGAGACGTTAATTTTCATTTTGTTGTTCCTACAAGAGTAGGGGCCAAGGAGAATGGAGGGAGGGCAGGACTCCACTAGGAAGTCCTGGAAACAGGCCTGAGGTCCAGCTGTGCTCTCTTCCCCAATCCTAAAGGAAGAGCAGAGACTGGGTCTCCCCACAGGAGAAGTGACAGTCTTGAATTTTTTAATAATTTTTATTGTTTTTAACAAGAGTGAATGGTTACTTGGCTTTGATATAAATACAACCTCACGGAAGAATGTTCCTTAAACATAAACCTTTTTTGAGCATGTGTCCCACCTTGGTTTAGAAGATGGTAATACAACCTACTAGGTGTATGTCCAACTGCCCACAGAATAGCCTGACTCTGTAGTAAAGGAGTTATTTTGGTAATTCAGCTACTCACTGCCCTCACCCTCTCTCTTTCCACAAAAACCTCCAAGCAACTCATGCTGCAGGAGGTTGTTTTCTTTAATGGAGCTGCCTCATTCATGATCTCCTGGGTAAGGCTGCTTTGAGGTTCTATATCCCGAGATGCCCACCCCGGCCCCCACGGGGAAAATGACCATATCTTCTGGTTATATTTACACAAATACATGGCCCGAGGGTAGGAACTTTGGCTAATATCCTATTAAGCAAAATGAAAAATTATGTCCATCCCTCACCATCACAACGGAACTCTTAGGCCTTTATTGTGGGTTCAGGGTTGGTCAGCCTGGGCATCTCTGGGCCAGCCTTGCATCTGCTATGGGTGAGCACAGCTCCAGAAACTGGGAGGACTTTGGCACACCCGTCAGGTAGTGATGGTTCCACAATGTCAGGTGTGACTCCCTCCATCCTCGACTTCTAGTCTGGTTTGAGGCAAAGAGGTGGGTGGGAAGCACCATGGAACTGACCACATGAATCTATCCATCCTTCTCTGCATCCTTTAACGAAAGGCAGGTGACCACACTGCCTGGAGCTGTCCTTCACACTGCTCCACGTGTGCCCAAGTACACCTCCCCGCCGCCCTCCTTCCCACCGTTCTCCCAGTCTGCAGTGCAAGGCAAGGGCTGCCGGTCAGGGGCTGTGGGGTTCCCAGGGTAATTATGAATCATGTCCTGCAGACCCTGGGTAGATAGACTCTGTTGCTGTCAGCAGGGCCAGCCCAGCCTGAGGTCCCAGCTGCTTCCTCTCTGGCCTTGGTCCACTGCCTTCCGGGTGAAGGGTCAGCGGGTTCCGATCTGACTCAGGTTGTCTGCAAGTGCTTACACTTCATCCTCCCACAGCAAGAGAGCTGAGATGCTCTGGCGAGCTAGTCATGATGCCACACAGAGTGCATTCACACCCACAACCTCCACTGGGGTGGTCGCTCTGATTTAGGGGAAAAGTGGGGTGAGATACCAGGAAGGACCCTGCCGCCCCATGTCAAGCCTGCAGAAACACCTGGTTGCATTGTTTCTGTCTTCATCAAGAATCCACTAGTGGATCCACTAGTGGGTCAATATCCTGGATGCCTTTCTCATCCTGTAGACCTGTAATTCCCTAGAGGGCAAGTTTACCGTATCTTTGATAAGTCATGTCCTGCACATGCACATCATGGGTGTGTCCCAAGTGTGGCAGACACGAGGAAATGCTTCAGGGACAATAATACCAAGGGTCATGCTTATGAAAGTTGCTGTGTGGAGTCCTCCTCATTTCAAACAAGCTCCCCATGAATTACATTACCTGATGGGGCCAAATCACCTCTCCTGGAGTTCTTGGACTCCTTTCATGGGGAAAGTTGGTACCGTTGAAAGTTCTACCAACCCCCCCAGCCCCATGTGTCTGGTCTCTGAGCTGCTCCACAGAAGGGGGGCAGTGACCATCATTCCCCTCGCTCAAATTTCCTCTTTGAAGGGGCTCCACCGGCTGCATATGTTCCTTTCCTGAGGAAGAGCCTGGCCAAGCCCTGTTACTCACCACCAGCCGGCTTATCTTCTGGGCTGTTGCGCAGGTGGTTCTGGCTGGGCTCTGTGGGGGGCTCCTCACTGGTGGGGCTGGTGACTCCGGGAATGGTGGGCAGGTCCCGTGGAGGTGTTTTGGTCACAGGTGAGTTCCGACATTCCATCAAGAACTTCCGGTCATAGATGATCCTGGTACCTGGAGGGGGGGACAGGGACATTGAAAAAGCCATTTCAAACCTCCTGCCTGCTTATTTTCCACTTCTTTGAGGCATGGCTGTAGCAGAGGCAGCAGGTTTTTCTGCAGAAGCTGGACCAAGGAGGAGTGAGGCCCAGGTGCCTGGCGGGCTCAGTCAGCAGAGCATGTGACTCTTGATCTTGGGGTCATGAATTTGAGCCCCACCTTGGGGTTAGAGTTTACTTAAGAAAAAAAATGCAAAAAAAAAAAGAGGGGGGGGGAGCAGGCAGACTCAGGACAATCATACCCAATACTACAGAAGGTATATGTTTTTTATTTATTTAAGAGAGAGAGAGAGAGTGAGCACTAGCGGGGGGGGGGGGGGTTGGCGCAGGGGGAAAGGGAGAAGCAGACTCCCTGCTGAGCAGGGAGCCTGATGAAGTGGGGCTCGATCCCAGGACCCTGAGATCATGACCTGAGCTGAAGGCAGACGCTTTAACTGACTGAGCCACCCAGGCGCCCCAACAAGGTACATTTTTATTCATTTTTCAATTCAGTCCTTACAGTACCCTCATAGGATATCCAGAATCTATAACTCCATTTTACAGATGAGCAAAGGGAAAATTGAGTGATTCCCCCAAACTAGTAAAAAATGAGAACGCTTCCCACCTGGGCTTTGTGGACAGGAGTGACGCATGGGCTCCTGCTAAGCCCGTCTCCCCTGTGACACCCGCTCTGATGTGTCACCGCATTCAGGGCTTGCATGTGGTCTATGTTCTATCCACTCCCTCTTTGCTCTCCTTTCCCAAGCTTCACCCCAGGGTGAGGACCAAGTCTGCTGCAGTTATTCACTACCCTTAAACCACACCCAGGACCCACCTTGTGAGGGCGGTTGCCTGAGTGATACCTTAAAAAGGAACATCTTCTACAGTCAGGACCAAGGATTCTTGTGCCCCAGCTGATTTCATCAAAGAACAGTGACTAGTGAGAGGTGATTCATGTTGGGTCCTTGTTTACTCAGGATGACCTCTAAGCACCAGGATGGTAGTAGTAACATCTTCAACACCTCCCTCACACTCTGATTCTTCCTTTTCAACAAAGAGCAGGCCTCAGGCTCAAAGCCTTCTGCAGGCAGTGGAATCCAGCTAGAATTTAAAACTGTCTTGGTGTCACTATATTTCTTTTTATAGTTACCTTCTATTTATGGTAAGTGAATCTGGTTTTCCATATATAGTCATGATATCAAGTTTCCTTTTAATATATGATAGGATATCACTGAACATGATAACAGTATATATGTTATAAATAATACATATAATAAAATAACAAAGACTAAGTTAAAAAGGTAAAGGATATAAAGACAAATACTAAATATATATACAAACAGAAGACAAGGTACAGTACAAACTGCAGATGGAATATGAGTGCCGGAGTTTAGAAGCGATGATTTTAAGACTTCAGGAATGTCCTTATCAATAAACCTGGAGTATTTTCCCCACTTAAGGGCTACAATGAGTGACATTCCAACAGTGGGGATCCATGTCTCAATGTTGAGCACCAGCCTGTGAGCGGCCCCAGGAGAGGAACCCATTTGCACCCCTGAGCTCTGAGTCTGAGTGCATGGGTTTGGGGGTCTTTTTGCTGAGGGCTGGAATATGAGGAGCAGAAAAATGGTAAGGAGATACCAAAAGATGCACTTTCCCTCCTTTCAGGTCCCCGTCTGACTGTGGCCCTAACTAGGCAGTTACCCCGTCTCATGCTCCTTGCCTGAGAGGCAGGAATGCTGCAGCCTTGTCATCACCACCCTGTGGGCCACAGTCCACAGCTCACATTTCCTAGTGGGAGGGTGTAAAGCAAAGCACACAGAACCCAGGCTGCCTTGGAGGCTCTGCTACCAACTGGCTGTGTGACCTTGTGCACAAGGCCCTCTGCTCCTCCCCCCTCTGGGCCTCAGTTTCTTCATCTGTAACATGAAGGGCTGAGTGCTTATGAGCCCAGGAGGCTACAAATGGAGAACAACAGTGCCTTCTCCTTGAGGGTAAATGCCCTGGCTTCAGAGATGGACCACTCTTTGTTTCTTGATCCTCAAGGCTCGGCAAGAATCTGCCCTGTCCTTGCCTCCCTCCAGCTTTGCTTTTTTTGTTCCCTATTCTTTGGTGGACAAAGCAACAAAAAAAGCAAAGCTGGAGGGAGGCAACTGGGAAAGTCGGTTAAGTGTCTTTTTTTTTTAAAGATTTATTTATTCATTTGAGATAGAGAGAGCGCATGCACACATGTGCATGCAAGGGGACAGGCAGAGGGAAAGAATCCTCAAGCAGATTCCCCGCCGAGCACAGAGCCTGACTTGGGGCTCGATCCCACGCCCTGAGATCATGACCTGAGCCAAAAGCAAGAGTCAGACACTTGACGAACAGAGCTACCCAGGTGCCCCTAAGCATCCGATTCTTGGTTTCGGTTCAGGTCATGATCTCAGGGTTGTGAGCTCAAGCCTCACATCGGGCTCTGACCTGGGAATGGAGCCTACTTAAGATTTTCTCTCTCCCTCTCTCTCTGCCCCTCCCCTACTTCTCTTCCTCTCTTAAAAAAAAAAAAGAAAAAGAAAAAGAAAGAAAGAACCAGGGGGTCAGCAGCTTCTGGAGAAGCTCTTTTTTTTTTTTAAAGATTTTATTTATTTTTTAGAGAGCGAGCAAGAGAGAAACAGCATGAGAGGGGAGAGGGTCAGAGGGAGAAGCAGGCTCCCCGCTGAGCCGGGAGCCCGATGTGGGACTCGATCCCAGGACTCCGGGATCATGACCTGAGCCGAAGGCAGTCGCTTAACCATCTGAGCCACCCAGGCGCCCTTGGAGAAGCTCTTTAAAGTCATGAACGTCCAGAGATTTTTTTTACATTGTGGTAAAATACAAATAACATAAAATTTACCATCATAACCACTCCTAAGTATACAGTTGAGTACATTCACAGGGTTGTGCAACCAATCTCCAAACGCTTTCATCTTGTAAAACTGAAACTCTATACCCAGGAAATAGCAACTATTTCTCTTCCCCCTAACCCTTGGAAACCACGATTCTATTTTCAGTCTCTATGAATTGGGCTGCTCTAGGAACCTCATATAAGTGGAATCATACAGTATTTGTCTTTCTGTCACTGGCTTATTTCACTTAGCATAATGTCCACATGTGGATGATGTGTCAGAACTTCCTTACTTTTTAAGGCTGACTAATACTCCACTGCATGGATATACCATATTTTGTTTATCCACAGACATCTAGCTTCCTTCCACCTTTTGGCTATTGTGAATAAATACTGCTGTAAATATTGCTCTTCAAGACCCTGCTTTCAATTCTTAGGGGGTGTATACTGGGAAGTGGCACCAGGCAATTTTTAAATCCTTAATTATACTTAAAAGAGAAAAAGAGCCTCTGTGCCTTTTGTCCTACACCTAGGGCAGTTGTTTAAGAGTAAGAATCCTCATTTGAGCTAATAAAACCCAGAAACTAAATGCCAGCAGAGGCAGCGCCCAAGACGCCCACCATCAGAGTATTTTAGCTGGGGAGGGAGCCTGCAAGGGGGGTGGGACGATGGTGTTCAGAAAGTCAGCTGACAAAGGGCGCCAAGCCTCGGAAGGGACCCCAAGCCCCCTCTGACTCACCTGGGGTCAGGGAGGAATATGAGACGGCAATCAAGGTAGTGGAAATGTTTCCTACGGAAGCAGCTTTAGCTTTTCAACCCTCAATTCTTCCATCCCTTCATGGGATGCACCACCACACAGCTTCAGCCAACAGTGATCTTCTGGAAATTCCCTCTGTCTCCCACAGATGAGACAAACAACAAAACACACAGTCTCATATTGTCAAAAATAGGCACCCTTGGCTGAAATGCAGTCTACCAGAGCTGGGGACTTGGCCTGCATACAAGAACAGGAAGTGGAAACCGGGGTGGGGGGGTGCCAAGGTCCCTGTAAGACACTGAGCAGCAATAGCTGGAGGGTGTTGGTCAGGTGTGGGCTCTGGGGTATGTGGGTATCACCCCTGGCAGTTTCCACGTAATACTCTATAACTGAGGGCCTACTCTCTCTCTCTATATTAGGGAAAATGACGCAACTCTGTTAGGCTTCTACAACCAAGAGCATGAAGAACTTCTGAGGCTCTAGGTAGCTTCAAGATGGCAAAGCTAAGACATTTTTTTCCCTGCTACTTCTCTCAAAAATCATGCAAACACCCAGAAACAAAGAAACAGAAGCACATACTCAAGTTGGAAGCAAGTGGGGCTCACATTGGTACCCCAAATCACAATATATGAAAACAGAAAGTGAATGGAGGAATAATTCTAACAGAGAGGATGAGGGTAGCATCTAAATGCAGGGAGGTAGGGGTGGATGTTACAATAGGAAGTGGGGTTCTGGAGGAACCCAGGAAGGTTCAGGAATTAGAGGCATAATGGAAAATGGGAATGGGGCTAACAATAAGGAGAGATGCCCTAGGCCCCTCACTCCATGAGGGAGGGGAAGACAGGGAAATTAATTTCAAGTCGACCTCCCGAATGGTGAGACTCAAACGCCTAGCTCTTCCCGGCTTCAGAATAAAGAGCAAAGATAAAGACCGACTGATGTTGATTTTGGGAAGGGGGTTCTGGATGAAAAACAGCAGCTAGCCACCAGATTGAGCCCACCAGCCTCCACACCTCGCAAAGGGCCTCTAGTCAGTTCTGCAGTACTCACTCTTAAACATAACCAGCCGGATGCCTCCACACATTTCTGAGAAAAACTTACAACATCTATGGAGAGATCCAAACAAACTGACAGAAGGAAATAGTAAAGGGACTCAGTACTGTTTTTAAACTTTTAAACTTTTTGAAGACTTTAAAGAACAGAAAGGAAAAAAGGTAACAGGCAAAAAAAAAAAAAAACCCCCAAAAAAACCAAATTAAAAATCTAGTATCAGATAATAGAAAGTCAAGAAAGAGAGAAAGGAGAAACTGCTAGAAGGAATTTACTGAAAAAAACAAAAAAAGA
>NW_023270320.1:6523843-6724293 GCF_011800145.1 Mirounga leonina
TTCTTTTTTTTTTTTTTTTAAGATTTTATTTATTTATTTGACAGAGACAAAGCGAGAGAGGGAACACAAGCAGGGGGAGTGGGAGAGGGAGAAGCAGGCTTCCCACAGAGGAGGGAGCCCAATGCGGGGCTCGATCCCAGGATCCTGGGATCATGACCTGAGCCAAAGGCAGACGCTTAACGACTGAGCCACCCAGGCGCCCCGGCATAAACGTTTTCAATGGCAATGCTGGAAGTCTGAAGATGGTAGGTCAATGCCTTCGTAATCCTGAGGGAGAATCCATTCCGGCCTGGTTTTACACCGTCAAATACCAATCAAGTAAAAGTAGAGTAGAGGCATTTTCAGAACACTACAGGAGGAATATTCTACCAAAATTAGACCAAGAGGAAGGGCTTCAGGGAATCTCCTATCAGCAGCTACATGGCAGGTCCAGAGCCTGTCAGTTCCGGACAGTTCTGGACAGAGGGAAAAAAAAATGGACTGATAAATCCAGAAGTCAGATTTTGTGTGTAAAACTGTATTTTGTTTAGTATTTTAGAGCTGCTGGGGTGTGTGGAAGACTTATTTGAATGAAAACTAAGCACATTTTTTTAAAGTAATCTCTATACCCAATGTGGGGCTCAAACTCACAACCGAGATCAAGAGTCGCATGGTCTATGGACTGAGCCAGCCAGGCGCCCTAAAACTAACTACATTTTAAAGATTTACTTATTTGAGAGAGAGCGAGAGAGAGCACGCGTGCAAACACACACACACACATGCGCATGAGTGCTCATGCGAATGGTTGGGGGCGCAGAGGGAGAGAATCTTTAAGCAGACTCTCCCGCTGAGTGCAACGCCTGAGACTGGCTCAGTCTCAAGACCCATGAGATAATGACCTGAGCCGAAACCAAGAGCTGAAACCCAAAACTAACCACATTTTTAAAAAAGATTTTATTTATTTGACAGAGAGAGAGAAAGCCAGAGATGGAACACAAGCAGGGGGAGTGGGAGAGGGAGAAGCAGGCCTCCCGCTGAGCAGAGCGCCCGACGCGGGACTCAATCCCAGGACCCTGGGATCATGGCCCAAGTCGAAGGCAGACGCCCAATGATGAGCCACCCATGTGGCCCTATTAACTATTTTTTAAAAAGTTGTATAATGGAGCACCTGGGTGGCTCAGTTGGTTAAGCGTCCAACTCTTGGTTTCGGCTCAGGTCATGATTTGATGGTCCTGGGATTGAGCCCCGGGTCAGGCTCCCTGCTCAGCTGGGAACCTGCTTCTCCCTCTGCCTTTGCCCCTCTCCCCCACTTGTTGTGCTCTCTCTTAAATAAATAAAATCTTAAAAAAAAAAAGTTAGGGATGCCTGGGTGGCTCAGTTGGTTAAAGGTCTGCCTTCAGTTCAGGTCATGATCCCAGGACCCTGGGATCGAGTCCCACATTGGGCTCCCTGCTCAGCGGGAAGCCTGCTTCTCCCTCTGCCTGCAGATTCTCCTGCTTGTGCTCTCTCTCTCTTACAAATAAATAAAATCTTAAAGAAAACAGATTGTTAAAAAAAAAAAGTTGTACAATAATTACCTGGCTCATCAAGGGTCGTAGTAATAAAAATAATGCGTATTTTTAAAAAATTTGTGATACAGGGGCGCCTGGGTGGCTCAGTCCTTAGGTGTCTGCCTTCGGCTCAGGTCATGATCCCGGGATCTGGGATCGACCCCCACATCGGGCTCTCTCCTCCACGGGAAGCCTGCTTCTCCCTCTCCCACTCCCCTGCTTGTGTTCCCTCTCTGGCTGTGTCTCTCTCTGTCAAATAAATAAATAAAATCTTTAAAAAAAAATTGTGATATAGCTATACTGGGGAATGGGAAGAGAAGGGTGTACAAATAATAATAAGTCCTCATCTAACAGTAAGTCCAGAAAAAGAAATATGGGGGTATATCCCCCAAAAAAGAGCTGGAAAATGTTAGTTGCTTCTAAAGAGTGGGGCGGGGGGTGGAGAGGCAAGAGGTTACTGCTTTGTTAGGAGTCTTTTAGTAATCTTGAGATTTAACTATTTACGTATATAAACAACTTACGTATGACTTTGACATACTTTTATTATGGAAAAAAATCAAGCCCATACAGGGTGCCTGGGTGGCTCAGTTGGTTAAGCAACTGCCTTTGGCTCAGGTCATGATCCTGGAGTCCCAGGATCCAGTCCCGCATCAGGCTCCCTGCTCAGCTGGGAGTCTGCTTCTCCCTCTGCCCCTCCCCCCCCATGCTCGCGCGCTCTCGCTCTCTCTCTCTCAAATAAAATCTTTAAAAGAAAAAATCAAGCCCATACAAAAGAAGACAGAATAACATACACACACACACATATGTATGTAAAACTCTGATTTTTTTTTAATATTACATGACAGATTAAATTATGGATCAGACCTACAATTCGATGCTGTACGGTTACTATTTGGAACAAGTGTACATTGTCCATGACATATCATGTGAAACAAAGTCACAGAATTGTATGTATTTTATGTCTGATGACCTCTGGGGGAGTGAGATAATCCAGGCAAAGTGAACATCTTTTACACTGAGCATATTTTGTTTTTTAATACAAAACCTCTGATGCATAGGGCATTAAGCAAACAAATAAATAAGGATATAGGGTCAGAATCTCCTTTTCTAGTAAGTCAAGTTAAATGGCCTTGGCTGGAACTAGGTAGACTCTCCCTACTCTCCCTAGAAAGCCTCGGGGGCTCTCTGCTGGACAGGGTAAGTGGAACGCTGAGCCTGCCCCTCCAGCACCTCTCTGGGCTGTTGCGTGCTAGGCCCTGTCCATGTCAGACTTTAACTCCCAACTTCATAGGGTTATGGGGTGGATTAGAACAGTGGCTGGCACAAGATAAGACCTATACAAACAAATCCTAGCTTTTACGACTGGCATGGCTTCAGGTGACATATTTGAGGGACCAGTTATATGGTCAGAGCTAGGACAAATCAGAGGGGAGGGATGCAACCCTGAAAAGGGATTGGGGGGGAGGGGGGAGGGTAAGGCACCCTCTATCCTTTCTTTGGCCCACAGAAACAGGCTTCAAGAATCAACATGAGCTTTGGCATGTTTGGTAAGCCAGCGTCATTCAGGACTTTAAATAAACTTCAGATGTGCACCAAATACAACAATGGCATTTTTTCTCAAGGCATGCTTGTGGTGATGACAGTTTGCTTGAACGTACAATGAATGCAGACCTCCCGGGGCGCCTGGGTGGCTCGGCTGGTTAAGCGTCTGGGTCGGGTCGTGATCCCGGGGCCCTGGGATCGAGCCCCCCAGTCGGGCTCCCTGCTCGGCAGGGAGTTTGCTTGTCCCTCTCCCTCTGCACCCCCCCCCCCGCCCGCCCCGCGCTTGTGCTCTCTCTCTCTCAAATAAATAAAATCTTAAAAAAAAAAAAAGAATGCAGACATTCCCCTCGGGCATGTTTTCCTCACCTATAAACAAAGGCAGTGTACTAGGCTCAAACTATTTTTAAAGCACCAACCATGTGCCAGGCTTTATAGGTAATCTTTAGGGTCTGTTTCAGCTCTGACTCGCTACCATTTATTCTGGGGATCTTGTTATTGGCAGGTGGTCTGTGTGGTGCAAATAGCACAGTGCTTGGAGGCACAAGTCCTGGGCTCAAACCTGGGTGTGGTGTGCCAGCCCCTCAACCCCGAATGGCAGCTGAATTCCTCAGCTCTTACGAGGAGGGTACTAGGGCGCTGGATGGCTCGGTCGGTTAAGCGTCTGCCTTTGGCTCAGGTCATGCATGATCCCAGCGTCCTGGGGTCGAGTCCCGCATCAGGCTCCCTGCTCAGTGGGGAACCTGCTTCTCCCTCTGCCTGCCACTCCCTCTGCTTGTGTGCGCTCCCTCTCTCTCTCTTTCTTTCTCTCTGACAAATAAATAAAATCTTAAAAAAAAAAAAGAACTACACAGTCTGGGGCATCTGGGTGACTCAGTCGGTTAAGAGTACAACTCTCGGGGCGCCTGGGTGGCTCTGTCGTTAAGCGTCTGCCTTCGGCTCAGGTCATGATCCCAGCGTCCTGGGGTCGAATCCCGCATCGGGCTCCCTGCTCAGTGGGGAACCTGCTTCTCCCTCTCCTCCCCACCTGTGCTCTCTCTCACTATCTCTTGTCTCTCTCTCCCTCTCAAATAAATAAAATCTAAAAAGAAAAAAGAAAAGAGGAGGGTACTAACTCACCTCACAGGAGTACTGTGAAGATGAAATCATGATCTGTCTGTGGGCCAGACGCTGCGCTTATAGCCTGATACGCCAGGTCTCCGTGCTCCCATTCCCCTACTCCCCACAAGGGAGATACAGTATCCTCAACTCAGACACAGGAAACTGAGGCTCAGACAGGCTGCCCCCAGAGGCAGACCTAGCCTGTATTGCCTCTAATCCTGGACACCAACCTCTGTTTAAAACTAGCCAAGCTGCCATGGCTCAGGGGTCTTCTGACTTTTACCTATTCTTCTGAGTATTTGGCCAGAACAGGATGTTCCCTGAGAGAGGACTGTCCTGAACTCTTCTCCTCCTTCCCACAGTACCCACACTCAGGCTCAAACCGGGGCTGGCCATGACTCCTGTAAATTGACCCCTGTGCCTCCCGTGGCGGAAACATTCTTCCCCTGAGCTGGGGGGACGTGAGACCTAGCAAGAGTACAAGAACAGAATTCCTAGAACTGCTGTTCCCATTCCAGGGAAAGGGAGAGTGTTTCACAACACACTCAGGGGGAGGCTCAAATGCCTATGCTCAGATGCAAGCCGGCAGCCTGTGAACTAAATACTCCGGATCATTTTACATTCAGCTCTTGCCATCGTGGAGGCAAACCCACAGGGGCTACCAGGGGTCTCCCTCCCTGCCCACCACACACCAGGCAGTCTGTTTAGCAAGCTGAGCCACCTTGTCAGGGAGAAAATCTTGGGTAGAGAACCAGAGTGTGCTTGGTCCGAGATTTTTCTTCACTTCTGACCCTATCTGCAAAGAGAACCAAGATCTGGATGTTTCTCAGGGGCCAGAAATGTTACAAAGCTCCTTAAATACCAAATGAGGGCAATCAATGAGTGACGAAGGGCCCTCTCACCTGTGAGGCCCTGACATGTGAGGGAATAGTCCACTTTATCTGAAAATAATTTAGCATAGATAAGGCTTTTGCAGAAACATCCAGAACAAAATAGCTGAAGCAATTATTCTAAGGGCTGGCTAAGCTCCTTCTCCTTCCCTCACTTGCCTCCAAACACTTCAAAATGCACCTGTGCAGAACAGGCTAAGGCTACCCCTGGAATTCATTACCAACAGGGAGTGCCCATCTGAAATGCCTCGTTACATAGCAACAAAAACTATGGTTGGAAAAGGGAGGGGCCCTGTTTTCTGCGTGAATTGCCGCCACACCACATCCAAAGTCATTTGCTGAAGCTCCAACCTCCAGTACCTCGATGAAACTGTATTTGAAGATAAGGTCTTTAAAGAGGTCATTAAGTTAAAATGAGGCTGTTAGGGTGGGGCCCTGATCCGATATACAGGTGTCCTAAGTAGGGGGGGTGGGGCGCCTGGGTGGCTCGGTTAGGTATCCTACTCTGGGTTTCAGCTCAGGTCATGATCTCGAGGTTGTGGGACTGAGCTCCCCCTGCCCCGCCCCTCAGCTCCGTGCTCAGTGGGGAGTCTGCGCGTGCATGCTCTCTCTCTCAAATAAATAAATAAATAAAATCTTAAAAAAAATTAAAAGGACAGAGAGGGAGATACCACAGATACCAGTAAAGAAGCAGCACAAGGACAGCTGTCTGCAAGCCAATGGGAAGGGCCCAAAAGAAACCAACCCCAATGGCGCTTTGCTCTTGGACTTCCAGCCCCCAGAACCGTGAGAAAATACATTTTCCGTTGTGGAAGCCCCCCAGTCTGTGGTATTTTGTTATGGCAGCCCGAGCAAATTAATAGAGGCCTGCTTTCCCCTTGTATTCCAAAGGGCAGGAGACAGAAATCAGCGTACACATACTCACTCTCTTTACGGCAGGAGACCTGGGATGTGTCACCAGGAAACCAAAGCGAGATCTGGACCCACCCGCACCTCCTGGCATTCTCACTCCTACACATTTTGGACCGCTGGCTCAGAACTTGACTCCATGTTCCTGCCAGCACTCCAGAAAATCAAGGATGTTCAAATCGGAGTGCTGGGCAGGGGCAGGTGGGCAGGGCAAGCGTGGGCTCCCCTGAAGGGTGTTCCCAAAGCCTGGCTGCTTGAGGAGGACAAAGGAGGCAGGCTAGCTAGCAGGTAGCAAGGGAAGCATGACACAAACGGAAGGTATTGCCCCGGGGCCTGCTATCACGACCACCTGTATGGTTTGCTTTGGGGAGCTGAGTCGGGCCTTGAAAACGGGGTACAGGACCTATGACTCAGCGTTTTCAGGAAGGTGTCCTCAGTTCTTTCTTTCTTTCTTTGACAGAGAGAGAGACAGCGAGAGAGGGAACACAAGCAGGGGGAGTGGGAGAGGAGAAGCAGGCTTCCCGCTGAGCAAGGAGCCCAATGCGGGCTTGATCCCAGGATCCTGGGATCATGACCTGAGCCGAAGGCAGACGCTTAACCGACTGAGCCACCCAGGCGCCCCAGGTGTCCTCAGTTCTACCCAACAGGCAATTCACAGGCTTGTGATTCTGGTCTGCTTCTATACCCGGCCTTGGCTCTGCCTGGCCGCACAGCAGGATGGGCGGCTAAGTTCCCTCAAAGGACCACACTTTGAGGCTTGGCCTTTGTGGGAGACCGCCTGAAAATGTGGCCCCATAACTCTTCCCATCCCTGCCCTAGAGAAGGCTCCTCTCATTCCGAAGCAATCATCTCCCCCCTCTTGGAATCTGGGCTAGCCCTGTGGCTTGCTCTGACCAATAGAATACTGCATATGTGATGTGATGTGACTTCTGAGCCTAGGTCTTAAGGGGCCTTGAAAACTGTCATGTAAATAAGCTCAGGTTAGAGTCCTGAATGGCAGAGGACCAAGACGACAGAGAACTCCCACCTTCCAGGTGTCCCTAGCAATGCCCCAGACATGTGGGTAAGGCCATCTTGGACCTTCAAGCCCAGGACAATCGAGCTGCCAACTGTATGTAGCCAGATGAGTAACCTCAGGAAGATCATCAAAGAATGCCCAACCAGGGCGCCTGGGTGGCTCAGATGGTTAAGCGTCTGCCTTCGGCTCAGGTCATGATCCCAGGGTCCTGGGATCGAGTCCCGCATCGGGCTCCCTGCTCCTTGGGAGCCTGCTTCTCTCTCTCTCTCTCTCTCTGTCATTCATAAATAAATAAATGAATGAATGAATGAATGAATGAATGAATGAATGAATGAATGCCCAACCAGCCCAAAGAATGGAGAGAAATAACAAGTCATTGTTGCTGAAGTTACTAAGTTTTGTGACACTCCAGGCTCTCTCGGCAAACTTTCAGGGGTACCGACACTGGATTACAAGACACCCTGTGCTCCCCGTGTCCCCGATCATCCAAATGTCACGGGCAGATATGCCTTACTCTTGCCTAGTCAGTGATGCTGGGTGCAAACAAGTAAACAAGGAGCACCCATCCCAGTGTCTGAGGCCCTGGCCCCAGTACTGACATGTTCCGTATAAAGGCCACTTCCTTCTACTTTCTGCTCAATAACTGAAACAGTAGAATTAGAAATACTGTTATCTATAATACTGGTATAAGTGAGAAAGTTCAGGGAAAGTTAGTTCTGTCCCTGGGACATTCCAAGGTAAATGATTTTATATACCCTGCAACTGAAAGGGCAGAAAAGAAAAATTTGAATGTTATTAAGCCAGCTCAGACCCAGGCCTGGTGCTAAAGGAGCCAGGTTACCCTGAGAATACTGTCATTCTAGGAGTCTTTTCAACTCTTCATTTTCTTCTTCTTTTTTTTTTAAGATTTTCTTTATTTGACAGAGAGAGAGAGAGCACAGCAGGGGGAGTGGCAGGCAGAGGGAGAGAGAGCAGCAGGCTCCCCGCAGAGCAAGGGAAGCCCGATGTGGGACTTGATCCCAGGACCCCAGGATCATGACCTGAGCTGAAGGCAGTCGCTTAACCAACTGAGCCACCCAGGCGCCCCCCTTTTTTCTTAAGATTTTATTTATTTGACACAGAGAGAGCGAGAGAGCACACAAGCAGGTGGAGCAGGAGAGGGAGAAGCAGACACCCAGCTGAGCAGGGAGCCCCATGTGAGCTCAATCCCAGGACCCCGGGATCATGACCCGAACTGAAGGCAGACGCTTAACCGACTGAGCCACCCAGACGCCCCAACTCTTCACTTTCTGAACATCTGACTCAGCACTCAAAAGCCAGGATAGGAAGATGAGTAACACTGCTGGGAAAGAACTTCCCTTCTGCTCTAGGGAACACACATGTAAACAAATACAGGTGATTCATTTGTCATGAATCATAACGGAGGAAGAGCATGGGTGTGGCTCTGAGACCTGAAAGTGACGGGTTTTCTGTTTGTTTGTTTGAACATGTAAAATCTAGGTGTACAAATGAACATTCTTCGTTAAAAACCTTCCCCCTGGGGGGCGCCTGGGTGGCTCAGTCGTTCAGCGGCTGCCTTCCACTCAGGTAATGATCCCAGGGTCCTGGGATCGGCTCCACATCGGGCTCCCCGCTTCGCGGGAAGCCTGCTTCTCCTTCTCCCACTCCCCCTGCTCGTGTTCCCTTTCTCGCTGTGTTTCTCTCTGTCAAACAAATAAATAAAATCTTAAAAAAAAAAAAAACAAAACCTTCCCCCTGGGAAGCAATCCTCTTTTCCATACTGCTGTCCCATGTCATTCCTCCTCTGCAAGGATATCAAATAAAGACCCATCCGAGAAAATGCCTCACTGCTTTATACCAACAGACAGACATGGTACCACCCTGCCTGTCCTGTTACCAAATTTGGTAATGAAGGACTTTTTTGCTCTTTCAGAAAAATTACATAAGTTGAAAAATCAAACTCTTTCAAATCAGGCCCTGCCTACCTCTAAGGATATTGAAGACAACAACAAAATTTAAGCCTCGGAAAGCAATTAAAATCTCACAGCTAGGGGCGCCTGGGTGGCTCAGTCATTAAGTGTCTGCCTTTGGCTCAGATCATGATCCCAGGGTCCTGGGATCGAGCCCCGCATTGGGCTCCCTGCTCAGCAGGAAGCCTGCTTCTCTCTCTCACACTCCCCCTGCCTGTGTTCCCTCTCTTGCTGTCTCTGTCAAATAAATAAATAAAATCTTAAAAAAAAACAAAACTCACAGCTATGTGTGCATTGTTAGCAAGTAAGGCCTAGCAGGCTGACGACTTGGAGGCGACTCTCCCGTGAGAATCATACAAGTTCTACTGGTTATGGAGGGTGGGGGGTGTCTGCCTAATCGCTTCATTCTATGGCTACAACTTTGATGCTTCTAATTCTGTTTCAGGTGTGTCTCCATCTTCCTAAGTAGCAAGCCAAGCCCTTGAGGTCAGACTGTCTTCCGGTTCTGGATGCGGTGAATGCCTTAGAACCAGAGAGAGCTTGGGGTGCTCTATATCAGGCCCCCCCATCAAAGTCTTTAATGAGGGACAGTGTGGAATGTTCTAAATGCTTTAAAAGGAAGCTCAGAACAGTGTGAGAAGAGAGCCCCTTACACTTCTCTCACTGCCTTAAGAGAGAACTGTCCAAGTTCTCTTAACCTGTCCTTAATAATGAGACCCTGGGCAATCAGAAGACATCATCTTCCCCTGTGTGACTGAGGCCTCGCGACACTGGCTGTGCCCTAGCTTCAGTGCCCAGCCCACTTCCTCCTCTTCCCAGCACTGTCTGTTCCATAGCCAAAGACTTGGGAGCTGCTACAAGAAAAGCTTCATGGCCTCAGACTTTGTTTATCTAAACCAGGGTGCCAGTAACATCTGTAGCCCTACCTGCCTACCTCTGATTAACCTTATCCAGGTACTGGGTTTGGGTATGATTACCAGCCAAGCAACCCTGGGGGCTTTGGGGGTCAAGCATCCAACATGGGCCAGGGAACATGAAGGTTGATGGGTGGGGGTGGAAGGAGAATTTCTGACCCATTCGAAGGTTCTGCTCGTGTGTGGTGTCACTGGCCACTTTGAAGCCTCCACAGGCTCAAATATTCATACACAACACTCCTTTTAACAAATTTCTCTGAAGTTCTCCAGACTTCTAACCAGACCAGTGATTTAGCTTGTGAAAGGTTAATGACCACGGCAAGTAAACTGGCGTCTTCAGAGTGGAGATGGCTCAAATCAGCTGCTGTTCCTGTTCCTCTGGGGACAAACACAGCAGTTCCATTCCCAGCATGAGTGACCTGCGGACACTGCGGGAGCTCCTGACACCTGCAAATAACCTAGTGCGGGCACCTGCACAGACTCTCTCCAGACCCTGGTTTGAAGGCTGATGCCAAATCCAACCTCAAGAGAAGTTTACCTGGTTAGAAGCATCACTTTTTGCCAGACTCCAGAGGTGTGAAAAGGTGAGGGAAGTCACATTCCACTAATTTCTGAGCACTCAGCGTCGTACTTAGATCAATCACTGGGAGCTGGTTAGAAATGTAGACTCTGAGGCCCAAACCCAGAACCTACAGAATCAGAGTCTGCAGGGCGCCTGGGTGGCTCAGTCGTTCAGCGCCTGCCTTCGGCTCAGGTCATGATCCCAGGGTCCTGGGATTGAGCCCCGCATCAGGCTCCCTGCTCTGCGGGAAGCCTGCTTCTCCCTCTCCCACTCCCCCTGCTTGTGTTCCCTCTCCCGCTGTGTCTCTCTCTGTCAAATAAATAAAATCTTAAAAAAAAAAAAAAGGATCAGAGTCTGCATTTAAGTGAGGTCCCCAGGTAATTCATATGTACATTGAGGAATGAGAAACAGCACTCTAGACCAGAGCAAAAGGGTGCCAGGAATGACCTTTCCTTAGGTTAAGCCTCTTTGCCTTGGCAAAGAGGTAGGGTGAGGTTGGGCTTTGGAGGAAGACTCCAAGCCCTGGCTAACTGAGGCAGACCAAACTCGCTGACGTTAGCAGAAGCAAGGTGTGATTTTCCAGGTTATGGACTGTGAGCTGTGCCTGTCACGCTGGACACTCCAGACAAGAAAGCTGGCTTTAGGCTCCTGGCATGGCTAGCTTTCTTCCAGTTGGCCTCAGAGATAAAGTTACACTCTGGTCCAGGTGTCCCTTTCCCTCTCTCCCAAATAAAGACCTTCAAAGGCAGGGAGATTTGTTATGGTTTACCAAAAAACAAAACAAAACAAAACAAAACAAAACCAAAAACCCATTTCCCAGTCCATGGTGAGAAGTGGATCAGAGTTCCCTACAAAGAGTAACCCTGGCCATGGCTTCCAATCTGACCTGTCCCCATCCAGCAACAAAGGGTGCAAAAAAGAGCACCTGAGCCTTCAGACCTGCCTCAGTGCCCAACCTAAAAATGATCAAGTAGAGATTCACACCCTTACTTGAAGGAACTCCAAAATTGTCAGGAAAAATTCTGGTAGACACAGCATGACACAGAGAAAGCCCACCAAGTGGACTACAAAGACCTATATAGCAGGAAAAGAGAATTTGAGTCAAGGGTGGCGCAAGGCTCACTGAGAACTTTTCCTTTGATTATTTTTAATCGAAGAGAGATTTCCCCCCTCAGAACGATTTCTTGTTCAATCTGAGAAAACCGTGTGACGTTGGGCAAGGGACATGTGTTTTCAAGTTTGGAGCCCCGATGAAACAAGTACATCTATGATCCTTAACAGTTCTAACCGCGTATGTTTTGGATCAAACGGCTCAGACCTCGGATCTGGCAGTGTTTGCCCGTGGTGGGGCCGCTGCCTGAGAACATAAGCATGTGGCCCCCGACGCTGGCAAGGGACCAGGCTGCCGCTCTGCCCGCCACCACCTGCACCCCTGCCTCTCAACGGAGCGCCACTCTCTGCCCCGTTTGGGCCGGAGCGGTGGAGGAGGGTGGAGGGGAGGGGAGAAGGGCAAAGCGGAGTGAGGGCAGCGCGAGGATGGTAGGGAAGTAGTGAGCCACGGGGATTTCATCATGCAAACGGGCGGGCAGGTTTCATCAGCGCCTGTGCGGCGGGGCTCCCGGGCTGGGAGGGAATGCCTGGCTCCCGAGGGCAGCCCAAGGCTGGCCCCCACCCGTGCCAGCTCAGCTTCCTCTTCCTCATACACGCTCAGGGAGGTCACACGGTTCCCCCTCCCCCCAGGACAGAAGAACGTGTTTTTCTGCACAGCCCTGCCCGCGGCGCCGGGTCCCTCTGCGGAGATCCCACAAGCGTAAATGGGCAACCTGCCACAGGTGCAGGTGAGGCGCTGCTGGAGCAGGCGAGCGCCCTCAGCCCAAATCCTCGGTCAGAGGGTGCTGGCCCAATGCAAAACGGGGGGTACGTCGGGAAGGAAAAAGGATTCTGCAAGAGTCGTCTACCCCAACAGAGAACGCCCATCCCACCCCTAAAAAACCCAGGCCCGGCCTCTCCTAGCTCCCAGGCCACACTGACCCCACGCTATTCTGCCTCAGAACGCCCCCACATCCACAAGGGGCAGCACACCTCGGCATGTGGTCGTTCTGGAAGCGTGCGTATCTGTTTGGGTAGGGGTACTCGGCTGTCTCTCCCAGGAGGAGGAAACTAATGGAGCAGTTTGCAGCCCGGGCTCGGGAGCACGCATCCAGAGGGCAGGCAGTGGGAAGCGGCCATCTGTTGGCTGCCGGGGGCCACCTCCGTGACCGTCGCTGCCTCCTTGATGCCTTTATTCCAGTCACCGCGCCCCTCAGCCCGGTCGCCCAGTCCTACAGGCGGCTCCAGACCCCTCCCGCTCTGCCCAGTCAGTCCTCCGCACCGCCCGCACCCGGAGCCCGCCCCTACCTCCCGGGGTGGTGCTGAAGAGCGTGCCGCCGGGGGTGGTGCTGTAGTCCCCAGGCGGCAGCTGCACGCCGTCGCCGAGGATCACCCTGCGAGTGGCGGGGATAGCCCGGCTTGGGGTCTGGCTGCAGCTGCTACCCCCCGACATGATCTCCCGCGCGCCGCGCCTGCAGCCGGAGCGTGGCCCTTGGGCCGCCCCGGCCCCTCCCACTTCGCCCCGCCCCGCCCACCCCTTCCGCCTCTGCGGCTCGGCGCCCCCTGGGATTTGTAGTTGCCGCCGCGCAGCTGCCGCACCCGCCGCCGCGCGGCTGCCCGTACGTGCGTTCCTCCGCAGCTCAGGGCGGAGGCGTCCTCCCGACCGTCTCCTGCGCGCGGGTGCGGGCGCCGCCCCGCTTGGGCCCGCCCCTTTCGCTCGCGGGTCCCTCCCGGCCACGCTGGCGGCGGCGGGGTGCGGGCGGGGTGCGGGGCCGGGGGCTTGTGTAGGTAGACGCCTCGCGGGGTCGGGGCGGTGTGTCAGGGCTGTGTGGGGTTCCTAGCGGTGTCGGCCCTTGGGGAAGGCCTCGTTTCTTCAGGAGGACTTGGGCGGGATGGTCCCCTCAACCCTCCTTGTACCGTGCTTTAGTTCCTCCGATGTGAAAGTGGGGGGTGATGGGTCATTCACCCCTCATCGGTTTATTGAGCTTCACGGTGTGAAGAAAGAACCAAGAGTGGGCGTTCCATGGCTTGGGGGACGGTGTGGGAGGATGCGTGAACAAGCCCCCCGGCCGGGTGATGAGGGCTAACGCTAGAGCCGAGGTGCAGCCGACAGGGGTTGGACGTCGGTGGTGGTTGGGCTGTGGGGGGCTGAGAGTTGGCCAGCGAGGTTCCTTGTGGCCCTTTGAGTTGGCTACAAGGGCCACACGCCGCCTGCCATTTAGTAGGGCACTCCTTGGACGAACGAATGAATGAGTCTTCAAGGAGCTCTCCAAGTGGGGACAGAAAAATGCCAGGAGGACGGAAAAGCCCGTTGGGTGAGAGAACAGTTTCTGTCATTGCGCCCCATCATGCAAGGGGAGAGGAGACAGGGGAACAGTTTAAAAGAGAAATTGGGGTCGAATGGTGAAGGGTCTTTTAAAGTGCCAAGGTGTTCAGACTCTGTCCTAGGAGGGTAGGAGGTATCAGAGATCTCTTAAGCTGGGGAGTGACATGATTAGGGTTGTTTTTTCAGAAAACAATCCAGCTGGAGGCTGTGGAGTTTGAGAAGGGACTCCAGGACAGGAAGACTGGCTGGGTTTGGCCATTCCTGAGCTGATCTCTAGGCCTCCACTGCCTGCTATTGGCGCTGGCCTCCTGTGCCTATGAAGCAACTGAAATATGGCTAGTTCATATTTACAAGTGTAAAATACATAGATTTCAAAGACTTGGCATGAAAAAATGTAAAATATCTCAATTTATGTTGATGACATGTTGAAAGAGCATTTTTAATAAGTAAAATATTAAAATTAATGATACCTGTTTCTTTTTGCTTTTTTAGGTGGAATTATAAGAAATTATATGTATATAATATATATGTATATGGTTCACAACATATTTCTATTGGACAGTGCGGCTCTAGAATGAGGCAGTAATGAAGGCAATCCTAAAGGTCTCAGAAACTTCCTCCCAGAAAACCATACAATCATCAAATTTTAGCTCTGGCCACGTACACAATAGGTCATCCAGGACAACATTCATCACCGTCTTATTCATTCATTCATTCATTCATATTTATGAGGTAAAAGCTAATAATTAAGGAAAGAAAGCTTTTCATTGGCACTAAGGTCAAAAAGAAATTCCAAAATTATTCCATAATTCTTATAATTTTAAATTCCGTTCTCTTAAAAGTCTGTCCTGGCTAAAGATTAAAAAAAACTAAAATGATCTGGAAGAGTAAATGGAATATGTCTTTCAAATGATCCTACGTATATATTTTCTTCAGTTGAGGTTTTTACAAATTGAGCTAAGGTATACTAACATTCTATGTCAAAATCTTATAATTTTAATATGGAGACCTCTCCACATCTTTTTTTTTATTCACCACTGTCTTATTTAAAAAACAAAAATCAGAGGCGTAGAGAGAAGCAGGGGTTTGTCCAAGATCACACAGCTATGAAAGACTTGAGGCAAATCTAGAAGACCCGGTCTCCCCTCCCCTCCAGGCCTGCCCTTTTGTCAACACACTGGAAAACAAAGGGGCTCATCCTCCTGCCTTAGGAGGAACTGGTTTGAAAGGGGGGTTGTTCAGATGCCTTATTGGATGTGCTTGTTTGGTTAGAGCTGAGCTTCCAGGGAAGCCACCCGCTTAGCTCAACACTCGCAATGATCTTCGCACACAGGTTGGGGAAGTTTCCATCCCATCTTGCTCTACTTAACTGTAGGCAGGGAGGGACAATGGACCAATATTATCATTTTAAGCAAGTGGAATTTCTCTGGGTAGCCAACCAGGCCCACAAGTCTAGTCCTTAAGCAGGCACTGGCCCTCCCCAGTGTTTGTCTCAACACATCTCTGCTGAGCTGGACCAGTGTAGGGAAAGAGTGCCGACAGAGGGTCTCCAGGAGCGGCCGCTTGGGGAGGAAGCAGCAGGTACCACAAGAGTGAGAAATGCTTTCAGATTCTCTAAATCACACTACAACACAGGCTGTTTTAGGAAGCCCCTCGTTAGGGAGGAGTTTGAAGGGCCTAGGCAGTGGGAGAAAAGTGACCCGTGTGTTAGTTTTAATCCATTCCTAACGTTATTTGATGCTGAAAATATTCCCCCTTCACCACTGGGAGTCCTTACATTAGCTAGCGCATCCTGTGGCCATGGCCCCAGTGGCCTCTGGAGGCCACTGTGTTTTCTCGTACAATAAGGGCTTCCTATACTTCCTGCCCCAGATCAAGATTCAACCATTTAAAAAAGACACTCTCAAAACAAAACCAAAAAAAAGCTCATAGATACAGAGAACAGATTGCTGGTTGCCAGAGGCAGAGCGGGGGTGGGCAGGAATGGGTGAAGGGGGGCAAAAAGTACCAAAAAAAAGACAAAAAAAGACACGTTAAAGAAAACAGGCAGATTCTCCACTGACTAGAGGATAAACAGACTATCATTGAGAAGAAACATATCTTACTGTGAGAAATGGCTTTGCCATTTGTTATTGGAGGCAAAGCAGAAGTGAGAGTCATGGTGTCACGGCCCATGAGCACGAAGGGGCTGAATGTTGGGGAGCCCGAAGACACAGCATGGAGGTCACATGAGCTAATGTGAAGGAGTCTGTTAAAAAACAAAATTCTACCGAGTGAATTTGAAGATCTAATTGGCTATGTGAAGTGATTTCTGAACTGGGCAGCACCTAGCAAGTAGAGGGATGCTCCTAGGAGTTGTACAAAATGGAGGGTTTTTATAGGAAGGAGGATAGGGCAAGGACATTATTAGCAAAGGAAAGGATGGTTACATCTTCTTTTTGAGGGGGAAAGGATGGCAGGGTTCTTCCCATGTGGATTACCTTACCAGAGCAGATCAGGAAATTTCAGCTTGACTGTTAAAAGGTCACATTCCTGGGAGAGGTTCAAACTGCAATGAGGTCTTGGTTTGCTGTGGTTGGGGGACAAATGACTCCATTTTGGGCTTCTTGTTCCTCTTAACAATTCCAATGGCGAATTTAACATTTTAATATGGTTTCTAGGCTCAAGAGATTACAAAAAATTCTAGTGGCTCAGAGCAGTGTCTGCAGTCTTTAAAAGGACCTCAAGAGCAGGTTCTCAGGCTTAAAATCATCTTCTTCCCATGTGGGAACCAGACCTGGTGCTGGCGAGTGCTGGGAGTGGCCACCTGGGATTTGCTCATAGTCGCCCTCCCCTGGGTGGCTCTGGGTGTGTCCACCTGAGGAGAGCAACACAGCAGAGAGCTTCTGGTGGCAACTGAAGAGCAGGATCAGTGGGAGACCAGTTACTTGGACCTAACCAGCCCTCGGAGATATCAGTTAGGATCACTCAAATTGGGTCATTTGAAGAGAATTTGATAAAAGGATGGTTTACAAAGGTGTGGGCTGGAGGTAGGGAAACCATAAGGTAAACTGTAGTATCTGGGGCTGAAATTGGGCCTGAAGGAACAAGGGGAAGGTGTGGGTACTGAAATCCTGAGAGAAAGAGCACTCAAGAGTGTGCACTTGCAAGCACAAGCCCAGGCTCATTGTGTGGAGTGGCCACACCAGAGCTGTCACCTTCAGTCCTGGCCAGACACAGGGAGGGAGCTAGGGAACAGAAACTCACGCCTCTCTGACCTCCAGCCCTCCACTTTCTTGCCTGACTCCCTACTAGCCTAATCCAGCTGGAAGACAAAGGACAAGAGATAGCCCAACGTCCTAGGGGCATAGAGCAGGACAGAAAAGAGTGGAGATTGGATCTATAGGGGCAACAGAAGATTCCAGCACAGTGGAGTAGAGAAAAAATCAGGAGGGGAGTGTTGTGCAGAGCAGTCCAGAGCAAACCCTGGTCCGGGGCAAATGCGTGTGTGCATGTGCAGGACGTGTGCTGAGCCTCACAACGCATTCTTCTTGTTTTGGGGTGATGGCAGTGACCCGTGCCCACAATCCCCTTGTGTACAAGGTGAGACATCAAGGTCTTTGGTCCCCAAATGTTCCTCCCTACCCCCAAATGTCTTCTCAACTCACAGATTGGTGCTTGAAATTCTTCCATTTTAGCTTTCTTCTTTGAGCTAAAGGTTCTGCTAAATGTAAACTGTCCTTTACATTCATGACTCTACAAGTAAGGGAAAAGAGGAAGCAAACATTTCCTGAGTTCCTACTCTGTGCCTACACTTAACGCAAGAGGTTTGACATTGATGAAATAACTAAATCACACCACAACCACAGAAGGCAAGTATTATCCAAATTGCACACTTGTGAGCAAGGGGGGAGGGGCAGAGGGAGAGGGAGAAGCAGACTCCCCGCTGAGCAGGGAGCCCGATCTGGGGCCTGGTCCCAGGACCCTGAGATCATGACCTGTCCACCCAGGCATCCCTCTCTCCCCTCTTACAAGGACACCAATCTTATCAAGGGAGCCCTACCCTCATAACCTCATCTAAACCTGATTACCTCCCAAAGGCACCACCTCAAATATCATCCCATTGTGGCTTACCATCACTTGTGGATTTGGAGGCCAACACAAACATTCAGACCTTAAACAGAAATCTTGAGGACTTTTGCCTAGGGTAGGTCCACCTTGCTCTTCTGGGTGGTGACAGTGCCCTTGCCCAACCCTCCCAGGAAGGGCTCCGACGTAAAGGTCTTTTCTTTCCCTTTCCTGACTCCAGTTAAATGCCCAATTTCAGTCTTCTAGCCTCATTGGATCTCACAGAAAGCAATGCTCTTCGTGGTAGTGCCATGTTTGAACTCGAAACTGATGCTACGGTGTTAATTCCATGGCTTTTGTAGACGAAGCATCCTGGGTTCAAAATCCACTTGTAATCTGTGTGACCTTTGCCGATCACTCTGAAATTCAATGTTCTCATCTGTAAAATGGAGATAACACTACCTGTCATGCAAAACGTACAGCACAATGTTTGGGACCATGTTGGACTTACAGTGCATAGAGTTGTCTGGAAACCCACCTCCTGATTCCCAGGCCTGGGCTTCTGCCTCTGACTCGTCATCTCCTTTATTTGAAGCGCAAAATTTGACATTTATTAAGTGTTTTAGCATGCCGGGGGCCTTGCACTGCCCGTAGATGGCCAGTGATCCTAACATCTGCGTCAGAGGGTTGTCTGGTACACATGAGAAAACATACAGACAAAGAAAGAAAGTCACGGGAGTATGATGGGAAGGGGGTGGTGGTGGCTGGAATCTACTCTTTTACAGCCACCCTAGGGCGTGGGAAGTGCTAGGGAAACCCAAGAATTCTCCCAAGGGGGTGAATGATTAACCCCGCGGCTGGTCACCCTGTCTGTGAGCTAGCTGCTGGGCTGGAGCGTCCTCCGGTGGCCATTCTGCTCAGCGTAGAGGTTTGGCTTTGTAAATTTTTCTTCTTTTTCTTAAGTCCAGTTCTCTTGACAGTCGGCCCGTCCTTTCATTCACTCGAATTTTTACGGAGAATGTTTCTTGCCAGGGGATAGTCTAGGCACTGAGGATATAGCGCTGAACAAAACAAACCAAATCTCAGCAGTGTTCTTTCTCTAAACTAACTCGATATAGGCTTAGTAACTTCCATTTGGATCCCTGAAGCCTATTTTTTAAAGATTTTATTTGTTTATTTGAGAGAGAGAGAGAGCGAGAGCACACAGGAGGTGGGGGAGGGACAAAGGGAAAGGGAGAAGCCAACTCCCTGCAGAGCAGGGAGCCCGATGCTGGACTCGATCACAGGACCCTGGGATCATGATCTGAGCCAAAGGCAGACACTTAACCAACTAAGCCACCCAGGCGCCCTGGATCCCTGAAGCCTATTATTTGCTCCTTCTTTTATGTTGCCAAAGGTGAGTTTTTTAAAAAAACTAGCACACAAATAAAGTGAATAAAGTTTAGTGTTCCGAAAAAAACAAAAACAAAAACAAAACAAAACAAAACAAAACTAGCACACATACAGCTTAAATAAAGTGAAACCAGAGCTTCATGTAATATTGGTGCAAATTTGAGGAGTGAGGTTTTTGGCTCAATTTTAAGTGACTTGCCAATGTATCTTAGTGCTTCCTTCCTTTATTATAGATTATGTTTCTGATTTTCATGTGCTTTTCAGGTTTGTTCACGAATGCATTTACAGGGGTTTCTCGAGGTCTGTGCTGTCCAATACAGTAGCCGCTAGTCACACATGACAAAGATTAAATAAATTAAGATTAAAAATGTAGTTTTTTTAGGGGCGTCTGGGTGGCTCAGTTGGTTAAGTGTCTGCCTTCGGCTCAGGTCATGATCCCAGGGTCCTAGGATCGGGCCCTGTTCAGCCGGGAGCCTGCTTCTCTCTCTCCTCCCTGCTCCTGCTCTCTATTGCTTTGTCTCTCTCTCTCAAATGAATAAATAACATCTTAAAAAAAAAATTTAGTTTTTTTAGTTGCACTACTCACATTTCCAGTGCTTGATACTCACATATGATTAGCGGCCATCTCACTGGACAGGGCAGATATATAATGTTTCTATTGCAGAGGGTTCTACTGGATGACATTGTAAGGAGTGATGGGGATCCAGCTGTGGGAATGTCACGTTACCATAGTGTGCAGGTATAATCTATCCATTCCTTTCCTCCACTTTCTTACCTACAGTTTGGAAATTGGCCTCTGGCTGGTACCATAAGGAAAACAGAGGGTGTGTGAGCCGGAAGATCTAACTTCCTCCTGTTCACTGACCCTGTTGGGAGAGATGCCCATGGTCTCTGTTCCTCTTTGGCCCAGGCTCTTATCCAAGTGCGCATTAGACTAACAGAGGGGGCTGGTTCCCAGGCTGATCAGCCCTGTGGTTGCTACTTCCTTGTAGATTTGGTTGCCAAGATTTTGCCTCTCTGCCCCTTTGGTCATGGGTCACTAGCTCTGCTCTTGACCTCTGCCCTTTCTGGCTCTGACTTTGGCCTAGAAGGGGCTTGGGGGATCTTCTTATTGAGGGCTTACACACAAGGAAGCAATTAAACTCCTCCTATGAGACAGTGAGTGGGCCATGAATGGGAGGGTGTCTGAAAAGTTGAAGGTCTTCACTCTTGAGCCACATCCATTTACTTAGCAGCAAAGATAGCTGGACTGAGTATCCTGAACCACAGGCTCTTCCCATTTCTGCTACTAAGTAGCTCTGTGACTTTGGGCACATCAGTTTCTTCATAAGTGGTGAAGGATGTGGGTGATGATTTCCAAGGTTTTCTGCAATTCTATACTCTAAAACTTAGCCAACACCTTTGTGACTCTGGTGGACAAAGATGTTATGATCCAGATAAAACAGATTCACTTCCCAAAGAGAAATCTTCAAGCTCAGATGGCTTCACTGGTGAATTCTTTCAAATACCTAGAGAAGAATAAACACCGATTTTCCACAACCTCTTCCAAAAAACAGAGAAGGAGAGAACACGTCCCAACTCATTTTATGAGGTTAGACAAAGACAATACTGAAAAAAAGAAAACTATAAGCCAATATCTGTCATGAACTTAGAAAAAAACCTATGGACCAATATCTCTTATGAACTTAGACCAATATCTCTTTCAAAATCCTCAATAAAATATTAGCAAGTTGAATCCATCATTATAAAACAATTATAAATACAAAAAATTATATACCATGACCAACTAGAATTTATTCCACATACATAGTCTGATTCAATTTTCAAAAGTCTGTTGTATCAAGTGATCAATAAAGCTGGGTTAACAAAAATGTCTACCATATCAACTGGCTAAAGAAAAAAGAAAGAAAAAGAAGGCTAAAGAAGAAAAATCATATAATCTTATCAATTGGTGCAGGAAAAGCATTTGACAAAATCCAACAATCATTCATGGTAAATATTCTCAACTTGATAAAGAACATCTATGAAAAGCTTACAGCTAGCATCATAGTTGATGGTAATTGACTGAATGCTTTCCTTCTAAGACTGAGAACAAGGCAAGGATGTGTTTTCATCACTCTTATTCAACATAGTACTGGAATTCCTAGCCACTGCAATAAGGAAGAAAAAGAATAAAAGACATACAGAGTGGAAAGGAAGAAAAAAAACTGTCCTATTTTCAAATGACATGATTGCCCTTAAAGAAAATCCCCCAAAAAAACTACCTAAAAAAAAAAAAATCCTGTAACTGCTATATGAGTTCTGCAAGGATGCAGGATACAAGATCAACACACAAAAATCAACCGCAGTTCTATATACTAACAACAAACATGTAGAAACTGTAATTTAAAATGCTTTACCATTTATAATTGTTCCAAAGAAAATGAAATATTTAGGTATAAACTTAACAAAACATGCACAGGATCTATATGCTGAAAACTACAAAATTCTAATGAAATAAATCAAAGAAGACCTAAATCAATGGATATACTGTGGTCATAGAGTGGAAGACTCAACATAGTAAAGATGTCAGTTCTCCCCAAATTCATCTATAGGTTTAATGTAATTCCTATCAAAATCCTAGCAAGGAAGTGAAATAAGTCATTCAGAAAAAGACAAATACCATATGATTTCACTCAAATGTGGAATTTAAGAAAAAAAACAAACAAAGAAAAGGAGACCAAAAAAACCCCAACCCAGACTCTGAACTATAGAGAACACACTGCTTGTTACCAGAGGGGAGTTGGGTGGGGGATGGGTGAAATAGGTGATGAGGATTAAGAACACACTTACCATGATGAACACTGAGTAATGCATAGAGTTGTTGAATCACTATATCGTACACCTGAAACTAATATAATATTGTATGTTAATTACACTGGAATTTACATTTTGAAAAAAAGACTTTATTTGAGAGAGAGAGAGAGATCACAAGCAGGGGGGTGGGGCAGAGGGAGAAGGAGAAGCAGTCCTGATGCAGGACTTGATCCCAGGACCCTGGGATCATGACCTGAGCCGAAGGCAGACGCTAAACTGACTGAGCCACCCAGGCGCCCTACACTGGAATTAAAAAAAAAAATCTTAGCAAGGTATTTTGTAGACATAGATAAGCTTATTCTAACATTTAGACGGTAAAGCACAGGCCCTAGACTAACTAAAACAATCTTAGAAAAAAAAAAGAATAAGCTGAGAGGAATTTCTCTATCCCATATAAGATAAAACATAGCCCTAGAAGCTCAGGATGAAAGGGAAGGAGGATCAAATCCTGGTCAGCCCTTTCCTGAAAGAGACTCTCCGGAAGTGGAGGCATCAATGATCACAGGGGCCCTGGAAGGCTGCCCGGGACAGAGAAAATTCCCCATCCTCTTTGAGCTCCTTTACGAATGGCACGGACTTAGGTCCTCCATGGTGCTTGGGAGGGAGACTCTGAAATGCTGCTGTTTCTTGAGGCTGTCTCATGGGGGGTCATATGTTCTCCTTTCCCCAGGTGCACCCATAATTTGTTTATTTTATTTTTAAAAAGGATTTTATTTATTTATTTGAGAGTGAGAGAGAACGAGAGAGAGAGAGAGAGCACAAGCAGGGGAGCGGCAGGCAGAGGGAGAAGCAGACTCCTCTCTGAGCAAGGATCCTGATGCGGAACTCCATCCCAGGACCTTGGGATCATGACCTGAGCCGAAGGCAGACGCTTAACCGACTGAGCCACCCAGGCGCCCAGCACCCATAATTTGAAGGTAGACTGGTATCTTCTCATTCCTGGTTAATAGTTGTGTGCTATACATGATTCTGAATATATCATTTGCTCTTTGCCTTCTGTGAACTCTCATTTTAATAGGAGAAAGGAGAGGTGTAGAGTCTTTCAAATTTAGGTTAAGAGGCAGGATTGAAATTGGGGCTATTTAGAACAAATCACACACAAAGGTGAAATCAGGAATTTCAGTGATTGTTAATTTCTAGTTTTCTATTTGATGCTTTTCCAAATCTATCTGTCCTTTTCTAAAAATGTCCTATTTTCTTCATTACACTGTATTCTGTTATCTCTTTAATAACTTTAATAACTCTTTTGTTTTATAGTGTCTTTCAGATTATTCTAGTATTTCTAGTTCTTGGGATGCTGATTCTCCTATTATTTGTGTCTACTTAATAATCTTCAGATGGTTCACTGCTTATGGTTTCTAAGTTGTTATTATATATTCATCTTCAGCCACGACTGTTTTACTTTCAGTGAGAATACTCTAGAAGTAAAGCTGTTTTGCATCTCCTTTTGCTAGAGCCCTGGAGTTAAACAGAGCCTGGATGAACTTTTATGTTAATTTCTTGGCCTAGAATTCTCATATCATGGGGCGAGTAGTGCAAATTTAGATCCACACAACATAGATTTGGGTTGGTAATTTCTTTTCTTTTCTTTTTTTTTTTTAAGATTTTATTTATTTGACAGAGAGACAGAGAGGACGCACAAGCAGGGGAAGCTGCAGGGAGAGGGAGAGAGAGAAGCAGGCTTCCCACTGAGCAGGGAGCCCGATGCAGGGCTGGATCCCAGGACCCTGTGTTCATGACCTGAGCTGAAGGCAGACGCTTAACCGACTGAGCCACCCAGGCATCCCTGGGTTGGTAATTTCTTATAGGACCATTTTCCCCCCTTTATCTTGAGCTCTGAGACACAGCAATCTTGCTTTCTGCTTCTTTGGACTGGTGGGAAGAAATTTTCCAGTCCCATTTGGGGTTTTACACAAGGGTCAGTTTCAGCCTACAGCCAGGCCCAGCCCCCACCCACTCCTTGACTGCCACGTCAGTTCTATGTGACAGCTCTCTCTAGCTGTGAGTTTTGGAACTTGGGGATTTCCCTTCCTTTTTTTTATTTTTTTTTCCTTTCCTTTTTTTGCCCTTGGTTATATATATAGTGAGTGTGTGTGTGTGTGTGTGTGTGTTATGGTTTATCCAGCACATTTATATAATTTGGATATTTGTTGGGTCAGGGGACCTCTTTCCATTAACCCAGTCCTACATGTTATAGGAACCTCTTCTGAGGAATTTATTTAACAAAATAACTTCCAGGGTATCCACAGTGCATCTTGATGTAAATATAAAATCATTCCAGGATTCTTAATAAGCATGATCTTATACTTATTAGAGTAAAAGAATTTTTAAACATGCATTGTTATAAAAAAGAATTTTGATTAACTAGAACATTCTATAATGCCAACATGCTGATTAATTATGGTCAGTCTTCCATCACTTGGCAACCTTGACATTTAAGATTTTCACTTGTGTTCTTCCTTCTCTAGGTAAAATCCTTTCTCTCTGCAGGAATGTAACATATTACTTTTATTTATTTATTTTTAAAGATTTTATTTATTTATTTGACAGAGAGAGAGAGGGAACACAAGCAGGGGGAGTGGGAGAGGGAGAAGCAGGCTTCCTGCTGAGCAGGGAGCCCGACGCGGGGCTCAATCCCGGGACCCAGGGATCATGACCTGAGCTGAAGGCAGACGCTCAACGACTGAGCCACCCAGGCGCCCCTAACATATTACTTTTTTTTAAAAAGATTTTATTTATTTATTTGAGACAGAGAGAATGAGAGAGAGAGAGCACATGAGAGGGGGGAGGGTCAGAGGCAGAAGCAGGCTCCCTGCCGAGCAGGGAGCTCGATGCGGGACTCGATCCAGGGACTCCAGGATCATGACCTGAGCCGAAGGCAGTCGCTTAACCAACTGAGCCACCCAGGAGCCCTAACATATTACTTTTAATCATCAACTTCATATATACACCTTTGCCCCCTCGTTCATCAAGAAACAATTCAAAGTTCCAAACTCACCTACCTCCCCAAATCTTCTGGATTAGCTCCTACACTCCTTAACTTGCCCCTGCTCATACCCTACTTGAATTGCATCAAATGATCTTGCCTTTGTTAACGGGAGGGTTAGTGAGTATTCCTATTTTTGCAGATGTGTCTTCAAACATCTACAAGACCATGTGACTTGCTGAGGGCATTGTTGCATCTTCTATTTATTTGCACATGTCACCAGGCCCAGGAAGGTGTTCTGTACCCAGTGGGCATTTGGTTATTTTGCAGACAGAACAGCCTGAGATGAATACTCTCACCCTACTCTTCTCAGGGCCTTTTGGTCCCCCATCAGGCATCCTGTCTCCAGAGGGCATCAGGTCCTAGCTTGAGACCTCAGAGGCTTCATCTCTCCCTTGTGCCAGCTGCTGAGCCCATTCCCCAGGGCTGGGCAGGACGAGCCTCTTGAATAATGATGACATCAGGACAGCCCTCCTTCCCCAGCCAAGCTCTGTTTTAGAGCCATTGAGGTGACCAGGCCCCCCATCGGACTGGAATTTCCTCTTCTGGTACTCAGTGGCTCATTAAGGGTTGGGGGGCTTGGGTGGGAGCCAAGAGAAATGGTAACAGTAGCTGAATGAAAGGCAGTGGCCAGTGACCCTTTGGTCTCCATGCTGGAGGAGTTTGTGGAGAGGTAGTGTTTCATTTTGATATTGGGGAGGTGGATGAGGTCGAGCAGGATTGCATTACCAAAGTTCTGTAGCCTTTAGAGAGGATCCTGACACTAGAAGTGGCTAAAAAGATAATTTCTTAGCCCCTGGAGTATGGGGTTCCCCGTTCCTCCAGCCCCACTGTGTTTTCCTGTTGATTATAGAGGGTGTCTGAGTGCTCTTCCCACTCTGTGCAAGCCTGGGAATTCCTGACTCCCACCACACGGTCCTCGAACCCTTTCTCCCTCCTTGGGCTTCTGCCTTTGGTCCCAAATGGCATCACAACACTGGGATCACTTTCTAATCTGGGGCAGATGTGAGCTCAGGAATGGGAGTGGAACATAAGGTAAAAAGGCGAAAGATTTATGCGATCTGAAGAGAAACCAGAGTATATGGAACATAAGGTAAATAAACTAAGCTAAGCAAAGAAGCCCGAGTAAGAAAGGAGCCCTAAATGACACCTAATTGGTCAAGCAAGACCTGGGCTGATTTGGTTGCTGCGGTGGCCCGTGGCCGGGTGCGACACAGAACTAAGTGCGCCACCTCATCATGTGCTTGCCCTCGGCCTGTGTTCTTCATGAGTCTTGCTCCCTGTTTCGCCCAGAGAAGGCTCCCAATCGATGTGCAAGCAGTACCTGGCGTTGGAAGCTACCGTCCCTCCCCTTCAACTTGGCAGCTTTCTCCCAGCCCTCCCGCGGTGCTCCAGAAGAGCGCAGGGCCAGCTCACACCCCAAGCGCCTCCCCCTTTCCACTCTCAGGACAACTCCTTCACCCTCGGGCAAGCTGAGGGGACAGAGGAACAATGGTCCCTGGAGAAGACCTCCACAGTAGGGCAGAGGTTGGACGTAGCTGTCTGCCAGCATGAAATTTGGGAGGAGGAAAGTTTCTGGTTCTTGCTCCCGTGGCCTCCCCCTCCTTGTTTTGTTTTGTTTTGTTTTGTTTTGTTTTTAATATACGTAGGGCACAGGGGGAAAATGCGTGGGTAGGGTGCAGACAGGAAGGAGGGGGTGTGGAAGCAAGCCCAAACCCAGCAACTATCCATCTGACTTGCTGCATTCCTAAGGCTAGACTCATTCTAGTCTGCTCCCAATAGCAGACGACAGATGCGGGGCTGCCTCAAAGCCTGCACATAGACTATTGAGACCTGGGTGTCCCAGAGGTCCTGGCTGTGATGGCCCTGAGGAGCTTGGGCAAACTGCCTCATTACACAAACCCAGAAACTCCTCAAGAGGCCCCCACTTGACTTAGATTTCCCTGGAGGGCTGGTCAACTCTAAACAGGCCCCCACTGGTCTACAATGAGTTTGGCTTTTAAACACCAACGTAGCAGTAAAAGGTTTAGTATTCTGTGAACAACCCTGAATTAGCAGATTAGTCTGGTAGATTCAGATCAGTCTTGGGAACCTCCAAGCCTTACAAGGCTATTTGGTGGCGAGCTTTCCCTTGGCCTCCATTGCTGAGGCATGAACCCCATGAGCATGAGTGTGGCTGTGTTTCAACCAGACTTTATGTAGGGACACTTCAATTGGATTTCATACAATTTTCATGTATCATGAAATACACTTTTGACTTTTTTATTGTGCTAAGAACACTTAACATGAAATCTATCCTCTTAACAAATTTTAAGTGTATAGTATATTGTTATTGACTCTAGGTCTTTTGATTGTTTTTCAACTCTTAAAAAGTTTAAGAACTACCTCAGCTCTCAGGTCATACAAAAAAATGGATGATGAACCAGAACTGGCTCGTGAGCTGTAGCTTCCCGGCCTCTGGTCTAGAAAACCTGGGCAAGAGCAGCCAACTTTGAAGATTCTGTTTCAGCATCAGCTATCAAAAACAAGAGCAACAAAATTTGTGTTTTGTGAACCCGAGGGCCACTAGACAAGAATCCCTAATCATTTCTGTTACTTCTGTGTCGATAAACCTAAATTTTTTTAGTTTCACATAGAGTCAATGAAGTTTCATTTTTGTTTTGTATAAGAAAACAGTATAAGTGGACTAGCAATTTTATTATAGGCAGAGCTGCAGCAAAACAACAGACATGGAACCAACAACAGTCTTGAAGCTATTCAAGGGTAAAGGATAAAGGTGGGGTCCTCTTACTTTGCAGAATTCTGTTTCTCGATCTGTCATGGTGCTCACTGGGGCAGGCAGATGGGTCCTCATCCAGAAAGAGGACCTGCATCTTGGTCTTCATACTTCTGCCAGGCCTTTAGGAAGCAACAGAATTGGAGGAACACTCTTGTGTATTCAATCCCATCGCATCTGCCCCATGGAGGCACTGGTGGTTTCCAACATGGCGCCATGAACCTTGAGCTCCTTTTTGGTGCATGTGTTTCCTGGCTTCAGCGCCTTGATTCCTTTTCTTTTTTCTTCAAGGAGATTAGTCCACGTGTGGCTATCACAGAAGCAGATTTGAAATGGAAATCTCCCTTTATTTTTTCTACCATGATCCAATGACTCCTCATTTCCCACTGGTTTTAGAAGCTGGAATCCTCAAAATAGACCAACTAAGCTGGTCAGCGCCTTGAGCAGATTTGCACTCCTGGATTTAGCTCCAAATCAAGGATATTAGTAGAAGTCTCTTTAGAAAGGGTTGGCTGGTCAATGGCCACTTAGTTGCTTTAATGTCCAGTATTTCTCTGGACACTGAGCATTACTTATGGGCCCATGAAGAGAATCCTACCTGGTAGTAGGGTGGGATTAAGTCCATGAGTGTCAGGGGCTGGAGTTCTCTGCAACCCTCTTGGATGCTCTTCAATGTTGAGGAACAGGTATTCTTGTGGGGAAGAACTTTGCATCTCAGTTCAGTTTGTTTGTTTCCTTAAGGATTTTCCAGGCAAGCCCAGAACAACTGTAACACAGCCACCCACCCTCCAAACAAAACAAAACAAACAAAAACCTAAAAAAACCCCAAACTCTTAAGACTATCTTTACCATCTCTACACTCAGCAATACTGAACAAATAGCTCTCTGAATCCACCAACTGCTTCATGCCTCCGGATCTCAGCTCATGCTGTTCCAGACTGTTCCCTCTGCCTAGAATGCCCTATTTCCTTTCATCTGACTAACAGCATCACTTCACAAAGCAAGCCCTCCCTTACCCCTGCCTCCCCTGCATCAGAGCTAATGCCCTTCTCCCCCCCATTTCCTCTACATATCTGAATTTGCACATTTCTGATACCCTAGAACAAGCTCTTCATCAACCACATTACAAGATTAAAAAACCCCACCATAATCTGACTTTAATCTGGACCAAAAAAGCCAACAATAATTAAAAAGAGTACTTGAAATAGGTTTCACATCCTCTAAACTTAATGATGAACTTCTCTGTAGGTGTACAGCAGAACTTAAAAGCGTAATTACAAATAGTTTGAGGCCACGTTGATTAGTCTGACCTTTGAAACCCTAGCTTCTGGAACATTTTAGGTATAACATCTTGTTAGCAGGTACAAAAATAATTTTTGAATTATTGACAGATAAAATCTTAAAATATTTATATTTATCTCATTCTTTTTAAAATGTATTCATTTATTTATTAAAGATTTTATTTATTTATTTGACAGAGAGAGACACAGCGAGAGAGGGAACACAAGCAGGGGGAGTGGGAGAGGAAGAAGCAGGCTTCCCGCTGAGCAGGGAGCCCATGTGGGGCTCAATCCCAGGACCCTGGGATCATGACCTGAGCTGAAGGCAGACGCTTAATGACTGAGCCACCCAGGCGCCCCTCATTCTTTTTTTTTTAGAGATTTTATTTATTTATTTGAGAGAGAGAGAGAGCTCGCACATGAGCAGGGGGAGGGGCAGAAGGAGAGGGAGAAGCAGGCTCCCAGCTGAGCAGGAAGCCCAGACATGATGTGGGGCTCGATTCCAGGACCCAGGGATGATGACCTGAGCTGAGGGCAGACGCTTAACCAACTGAGCCACCCAGGTGCCTCTGTGTATCTCATTCTTATAAGATCTCAATTTTTGTGCCTTTCTTACAATGTAATAATATATCTAGAGCACTTAGTGCATAAGCAGTCGGTAAATGTTAACTGTCAAAAAAAGTTAGCTGTCTTAAAATGTACACACGTTAAATTCATTTTTTACACACACACACACACACACACACACGGAGGATCCATATACAACATTTTTTTTTTTTAACTGAGGAATGGACATTAAAAAACATTTTGGGGGACGCCTGACTGGCTCAGTCCATACAGCATGCGACTGTCAATCTCACGGGTCGTGATTTTGATCCCTACATTGGGTGTAGAGATTACTTAAAAATAAAATCTTTTTAAAAAACCCATTTCTTCATGTTCTGTACTGTAAGTTCATTGAGGGTCAGGAAGTACATCTGAACTATCTTTTATTTTCCTAAGCATATAGCAAAGCGTCTGCCATATAGAAGGCTTTGAAAACACTCTACGCTGAAAGGTACTTGAGCCTTCCAGCCGTGGGTAAGCCCACCCTGAAAGTTTTTATGGAAGGTGAATGTAGGTCACAATAAACAGAGGACAGCTTTAGAAGTGGAAAAGAGCAAACCAGACTCGGGCCGGCCGTCTTTCCGGTGGCGGGGGGGGGGGGGGGGTGCTTTCTGTCAGCAGCGTCCCCACTGGCCTGGAGCTGGGACCTGACATTTCCACCTGTGCTGCAGGCTCCTGCCCCTTTTTCTGCTTCTCCAGGGATCCTGCTCTCTATCTGCCCAGCCTGGAGAGCGAGGCCACTCTCCTGCACCACTGGCATCTTGGCATTCCTATATAAAGCTTTTGGGCCATAAGTAAACATCTTTCCCTTTTAGCTCAGTTGTAACCACATAAATGACCAGGGGTTTTGTTACCACTTTTTATTATGGAATATTTCAAATACACACAAAAGTACAGAAGATAGTATTTTCCCTCCCATATACCCACTGCACAGCTTCCAGAACTGTCAATACATGGTCAGACTTGTTTTATCTATATACTCACTGGATCATTTTTTTTTTTAAGATTTTATTTATTTGAGAGAGAGAGAATGACAGACAGAGAGCATGAGAGAAAGGAGGGCCAGAGGGAGAAGCAGACTCCTTGCTGAGCAGGGAGCCCGATGTGGGACTCGATTCCGGGACTCCAGGATCATGACCTGAGCCGAAGGCAGTCGCTTAACCAACTGAGCCACCCAGGCGCCCTCACTTTTTTTTTTTTAAAGATTTTATTTATTTATTTTGACAGAGAGAGACACAGCGAGAGAGGCAACACAAGCAGGGGGAGTGGGAGAGGGAGAAGCAGGCTTCCCGCTGAGCAGAGAGCCCGATGTGGGGCTTGATCCCAGGACCCTGGGACCATGACCTGAGCTGAAGGCAGATACTTAACGACTGAGCCACCCAGGCACCCCTCATTGTGGTTTTGATATGCATTTCCCTGATGACTTATGATATAGAGCATCTTTTCATGTGCTTATTGACAATTTGTAAGTCTTCTTTGGACAAATATCTATTCAAGTCCTTTGCCCATTTTTTTTATATTTAATTTTTTATTGTTATGTTAATCACCATACATTACATCATTAGTTTTCGATGTAGTGTTCCATGATTCATTGTTTGCATATAACACCCAGTGCTCCATGCAGAACGTACCCTCTTTAATACCCATCACCAGGCTAACCCATCCTCCCACCCCCCTCCCCTCTAGAAGCCTCAGTTTGTTTTTCAGAGTCCATCGTCTCTCATGGTTCGTCTCCCCCTCCGATTTCCCCCCTTCATTCTTCCCCTCCTGCTCTCTTCTTCTTTTTTTTTTTTCTTAACATATATTGCATTATTTGTTTCAGAGGTACAGATCTGTGATTCAACAGTCTTGCACAATTCACAGCGCTCACCATAGCCCATACCCTTCCCAGTGTCTATCACCCAGTCACCCCATCCCTCCCACCCCACCCCCCACTCCAGCAACCCGCAGTTTGTTTCCTGAGATTAAGAATTCCTCATATCAGTGAGGTCATATGATACATGTTTTTCTCTGATTGACTTATTTCGCTCAGCATAACACCCTCCAGTTCCATCCACGTCGTTGCAAATGGCAAGATCTCATTCCTTTTGATGGCTGCATAATATTCCATTGTATATATATACCACCTCTTCTTTATGCATTCATCTGTCGATGGACATCTTGGCTCTTTCCACAGTTTGGCTATTGTGGACATTGCTGCTATAAACATCGGGGTGCATGTACCCCTTTGGATCCCTACATTTGTATCTTTGGGGTAAATACCCAGTAGTCCTTTGCCCATTTTAAAATTGGATTGTTTGTCTTTTTGTTTTTGAGTTGCAGAAGCTTTTTATATATTCTGGATATTAAATCTTTATTAGATGTATGATTTGCAAATATTTTCTCCTACACTGAAGACTGTTATTTCCTTTTTTTTTTTTTTAAGATTTTATTTATTTATTTGAGAGAGAGAGAATGAGAGACAGATAGCAAGAGAGGGAAGAGGGTCAGAGGGAGAAGCAGACCCCCAGCCGAGCAGGGAGCCTGATGTGGAACTCGATCCCAGGACTCCAGGATCATGACCTGAGCCGAAGGCAGTCGCTTAACCAACTGAGCCACCCAGGCGCCCACTGAAGACTGTTATTTCTCTCTCTCTCTCTTCTTTAAGATTTTATTTACTTGACAGAGAGAGAGAGAGAGAGAGCACAAGCAGGGGAGTGGCAGGCAGAGGGAGAAGCAGGCTCCCCGCTGAGCAGAGAGCCCAACTTGGGGCTCGATCCCAGACCCTGGGATCATGACCTGAGCCAAAGGCAGACGCTTAACCAACTGAGCCAACCAGGCACCCCTGTTATTTCACTCTCTTGATAGTGTTCTTTGATGCACAAAAATTTTTAATTCTAATGAAGTCCAATTTATCTATTTTTCCTTCTGATGCCTGAGCTCTTGGTGTTATATTTAAGAAACTGTTGCCAAATCTAAGGTCATGAAGATTTGTCCCTATGTGTTTTTTTAAGAGTTTTATAATTTTACTTAAATTTAGGTCTTTGATTGATTTTTAGTTAATTTTTGTATATAGTATGTCAAAAGTTCAGAAATAGAAGTAAAACCAATGAATCACCTAAGTAGTAATTAGTAGAAGTTTATTGTGCACACACAAAAAGGATACTTCATGAACCGGTAGCACTCAAACCAAACATGCAATGAGGTTCAGAAGTATATTGTTATAAACCAACTTATATAGTGAGGAGACAGGACTGTTTATTCTTTGCAGTGATTGGTTATAATGTTAGAAAGTTTTTAAGTGACAAGGAATTGGTTAGTGGTTACTTCATATCAATTTTGGGAAAGAGTTTTAAGTTATGATTTTCAAAGGCATAAGCGAGGAGTGACCCAGGTCAAGTTAGTCTCACTTGTCTTGCAAAATAAGCTAAATTAAGCTTTGCTTGTATGATTTAACTGGTTTTGTCTGCTCAGGGAATTTTCAAGTCTGGTCTCTATTTGTGTTTGATTTTAACAGTTGTAATATAAAGGTCCAATTTTATGCTTTTATAAGTGCATACCCAGTTTCCCCAGCATCATTTGTTGAAGAGACTGTTTTTTCTTTATCGAATGGTTGTGCCCCCTTCTTAACAATCAGTTGACCATGTGAGGGTTCATTTCTGGACTCTCAATTCCATTCTATTGGTCTGCATATTTATCTTAATGCCAGTACCACACTGTTTTGATTACTGTTGCTTCACAGTAAGTTTTGAAATCAAGAAGTATGAATCCTCCACTTGGTTCTTCTTTTTCAAGTTTGTTTTGGCTATTTGTGGTTTCTTGAGATTTCATATGCATTTTATTAATTTAATTTTTAATTTAATTTTTATTTAATTTTTGAGGGGGAGGGGCAGAGGGAGAGGGAGAGAATCTCAAGCAGGCTCCATGCTCAGTGCAGAGCCTGACACAGGGCTCAATCTCATGACCCTGAGATCATGACCTGAGCTGAAATCAAGAGTCAGATGCTTAATTGACTGAGCCACCCAGGCACCCCTCATATGAATTTTAAGATGGGATTTTCCATCTCTGAAAAAAGCATCATTGGAATTTTTTTCCATTGGTTTTTTTTTTTTTTTTAAAGATTTTATTTATTTATTTGACAGAGAGAGACACAGCGAGAGAGGGAACACAAGCAGGGGGAGTGGGAGAGGAAGAAGCAGGCTTTCTGCAGAGCAGGGAGCCCTATGGGGGGCTCGATCCCAGGACCCTGGGATCATGACCTGAGCTGAAGAGCTGAAGGCAGAAGCTTAACGACTGAGCCACCCAGGCGCCCCCCATTGGGTTTTCTTAAGTTTATTTTTTTTTTAGTAATCTCTACACCCAACGTGGGGCTCAAACTCATGACCCCAAGATCAAGAGTCACATGCTCTTCCACTGAGCCAGCCAGGCACTTCTCCATTGGGATTTTGATATGGATTACATTGAATCTGTAGATCGCTTTGGATACTACTGTCATGTTAACAATAGTGAGTTTCCCAATTCAGGAACGTGGGATTTTTTCCATTTATTTAAGGCTTTCTTAATTTCTTTCAGTAATGTTTTGTAGTTTTCAGTGTACAGGTCTTTTGCATCCTTGGTTAATTTTATTCCTAAATATTTAATTCTTTCTGATGTTATTGTAAATGAAATTATTTTCTCAATTTCCTTTTTGGATTGTTCAGTGGTAGTGTATAGAAATACAACTAATTTTTGCATGCTGATTTAGTATTCTACAACTTTGCTGAATTCATATATTAGCACTAACAATTTTTTTAGTATGGATTCTTTACTGTTTTCTACATGTAAGATCATGCTATTTGTGAACAGAGATAGTTTACCTTTTCACTAAGGATGCCTTTTATTTCTTTTTCTTACTAATTGCTCTGGCTAGGACTTCTAGCAATATGTTGAATAGAAATGGCAAAGTGGGCATCCTTATCTTGCTCTTGATCTTAGGGGAAAAGCTTTCAATCTTTTATCATGTTGAGGAAATTCCCTTCTATCTTTGGTTTATTGAGTGTTCTTATTATGACAAGGTTTTGGATTTTGTCAACATCAAACTTTTTCTGCATCAGTTGAGATGACCATGTGCTTTTTTCCCCTTCATTCTATTAATGTCACATATTACATTGATTTTATATTTGCATTCTTGGAATAAGTCTTACTTGGTTATGATGTATAATCTTTTTAATATGTTGCTAAATTTGGTTTGCTAGTATTTTGTTGAGGAATTTTGCATATATATACACAAGGGACATTGTTCTATAGTTTTCTTTTCTTGTAGTATCTTTGTCTAGCTTTGGTATTGAGGTAATGCTGGTCTCATAGGATGAGTTAGGAAGTGTTCCCTCCTCTACAGATTTTTGGAAGAATTTGAGAAGCATTAGGATTAATTCTGCTTTAAATGTTTGGTAGAATTCACCAGTGAAGCCATAAGATTTTGTTTTGTTTTTTTCTTTGGTGAGAAGGTTTTTTTCTTTCATTAGATTTTTATTTAAATTACAGCTAGTTAATATACAGTGTAATATTAGTTTCGGGTGTAGATTTTTTTTTCAGGTATAGAATTTAGTGATTCATCACTTCTCTACAACACCCAATGCTCATCACAAGTGCCCTCCTTAATCCCCATCACCTATTTAACTCATCCCTCCACCCTGCTGGGAGGTTTTGATTCCTGATTCAGTCTCCTTGTTATTGATCTATTCGAATTTTCTATTTCTTCTTGAGTCAGTTTTGGTAGAGATTTGTGTTTCTAGAATTTGCCCATTTTTTCTAGATTGCCCATTTTGTTGACATACAGTTCATATAATCCTTTATAATCCTTTTTATTTTTGTAAAGTTGTTAGTAATGTCCCTTCTTTCATTTCTGATTCTAGTAACTTAAGTCTTCTCTCTCTCTTTTTTTTAAGATTCTTTATTTATTTATTTGTCAGAAACAGAGAGAGAGCGCACACAAGCAGGGGGAGCAGCAGAGGGAGAGGGAGAAGCAGGCTTCCCGCTGAGTTGGGAGCCCAATGCGGGACTTGATCCCAGGACCCTGGGATCACGAACTGAGCCGAAGGCAGACACCCAACCAACTGAGCCACCTAGGAGTCCCCCCACTTTTTTTTTCTTAGTCAAGGTGCCATTCACTTCTATTGCATTACATTGGAAGGCATGTAAAATCTGGTTGTCTCTTTTTTGATAATTAAAATTGATTAGTGGGGTTTGCTTATTGTCAGTCCAATTGGCTCATCATAAAACTCTCCTTCAGCTCTCACCTAATGGTTTTATCAGCTTTTGACAATCATTGCCTACATCCATATTTCATAAGGAAATGCTGAAGTTTTAAAGAGGAACATATTTTAATGAACTCAAATGTGCCAAGACAGAATGAAAGATGTATTTTCAAAGTCCAGCTTTCTGGTTCTGAAACTCAGTGTGGTAGAAAGGAAACACATCCAAGAGTGAAGAACTTGGGGAGCAGTCACATGCTGTAAGATCTTATTAGATAAATCACTTGCCTCTTTAAGTTTCAATCTGTGAAAGTAGGGCACTGAATGAGATGATCCGTCAAAGCACCTCACAACTTTGACTCTTCAGAGGTCTATTATTTTAATTTTACATGTAATTAAGGTTATGAGCAGTTAGCTTAGCGTTCAGAATACTGAACCCTTAGTTCCTCTCCCTCATTTTACCAAGACTTCTTTTTTTTTTTTAAGTAGGCTCCATGCCCAATGTGGGGTTGAACTCACCACTCTGAGATCAAGAGTGGCATGCTTGGGGTGCGTGGGTAGCTCAGTCGGTTAAGCGTCTGCCTTCGGCTCTGGTCATGATCCCAGGGTCCTGGGATCAAGCCCCGCATCGGGCTCCCTGCTCGGCGGGAAGCCTGCTTCTCCCTCTCCCACTCCCCCTGCTTGTGTTCCCTCTCTGTGTCTCTCTCTGTCAAATAAATAAATAAAATCTTAAAAAAAAAAAAAAAAAGAGTAGCATGCTCTACTGACTGAGTCAACCAGGTGTCCCTGAAAGAATTTCTTGTTTCAAAGTTTCATTTAAGATTATGGTTCAATCTACTCCACTTCCATGGTTATGTTTATCACGTGAGACATCACTCCAGACAAGCTGCTCAAAGGGAAGGGACCATCCCATCCCTTTATCAAAGTGCTCATTCCCCCAAACACTGCCCACACTTGGGCTGTGCAGAAAGAAATTTCTCCCATTCTCCCCAAGAATGTCAAATGTCTTCACATGTTCTACCTCTTGGGCAATCTTTTCTCAGGAAAGGATCTTGTAAAGTCATTCACCCCAAGGAATAACTGACCAAGAGACTTTCCCTTTCAGAGTCTTTTCATTTTATTTTTTATTTTTTAAAAGATTATTTATTTATTTGACAGAGAGAGATACAGAGAGAGAGGGAACACAAGCAGGGGGAGTAGAGGGAGAAGCAGGCTTCCCGCCGAGCAGAGAGCCCGATGTGGGGCTCAATCTCAGGACCCTGGGATCATGACCTGAGCCAAAGTCAGATGCTTAACCACTGAGCCACCCAGGCACCCAGAGTCTTTTCATTTTAATACAAGCTTCAGTAAAAAGTATGCATTTATAATGATGGAATTTTAAGAAGAATTTTTTTTCTGGGAGGAAGGCAACTTTCTATCTCCCCCAAATCACTTTATATCATCCTTAAAACAGCAGGGGCCTGACAATGGTTCTAACAACATTTCTTTTCTTTTTTTAATTAAAACAAATGTTTTAAGTTTATTTATTTAAGTAATCTCCATACCCAATGTGGGGCTGGAACTCATGACCTCAAGATCAAGGGCCACATACTCTTCTGACTGAGCCAGACAAAGGCCCCATCTAATAGCATTTCTTGATCCATTGTTCTTTCTGGTGTGCTACATTGTCTTGGAAGGTGTACCCAGGAAAGGTCTCCCTTGGAATCTTCTCCAAAGGGGGTTCCTCAACCCCAGGGGGTTCCTCCTAGGATAGTGAATCAGGGAGGGAGCTACCCTTGGAGGAGGTGATAGTGGATGAGAGTCCTAGGGGCAAGTCAATCAGGGAAAGAGTGTTCAAGAAAAACTGGTGGGATATCTAGCCTTGGGAATGAGGAAACTTTTCAACAGGAAGGTATTACCTTTTGCCAAATTCAAGATGAGAGGGGAGAACCAAAATTTAATGAATATCATATCTGTAAGTTTGAATGTAACTAGGAATGAATGGATAAAGGTAAGGCATCCAGGATTGAGGCTGAGAATGGTGAGTAGATGACAGTGGGCCCTTTTCCAATGTGCCTGGCTTATTAACCAAATCAGGCAAGGCAGCTTAAAGAAGCCACACCAATCCAGAACTTTTGCTTATGCCAGTCCTACCATCCAGGATGCCATTTGTCCTTTTCTATGCCTTTCTCCATCTTAATCATCTGCTAAACATTCAACTCTAATTCCCGTCTCCGTGAAGTTTTTTCCTGACCACCCGCATCTGGAAGTAATTTCTTCTTCCTCAGAATCTGGCTATCACTGATGCCCACTTCCCTCCTTCTGCCCTTGTCATATGGCAGTTATTCTCTTGTGTGTAAGTCTCGCCTTCTAGAATGAAATCTGTTTGAAGGGAGCTCTCACGTCTGATACCTCTTGGCCGCTCCCAGCACCTAGCCTGGTGCCCAGTGCACGGTTGTGGCAGTAACGCCGACTGATGAATAGGTAGTCAACACAATGGGGCAGGCATTCTTTCTCAGCGGTCTTCTTCCAAAAGAAGGACTTGCCTGTGGAATTTCCCTGGGACAAATGACAATGAAACGGGGAGAGCTGGCTAGCCAGCGACTTGTTCCCTCTGAGCAAGCAGGGCTGGTGCTGGGTTTAATTTAGGCTGCGCTGCCTTTCATGCTTTAAAAGGACTTTCCCACGACAGACTCGGGACCTGCATTTCTGTGTCATTAACACCACTACTGAGAGATGAGTGGGGAGAGATGCAGCCAGGTGTGCTGGCCTCTGACCTGGCTCCGCTTCTGCGCTGGGCTTGGAGCTTTTGGCAGCCACGCGGTTTGCGGTTTCATTCCCAGCTCAACAGACGGAGTGCGCCCATAAGGAGTGCAAACTCTGGGCTTTGGTGTGGGGGTGTGGGTTTGCATCTATGGGTGGGTGGACTTCAGCTGGGTGCACATGAGTATGCATACGGATGTGATGACTCTCTTTGGTGTACATCAGAGTATTTGAGTTTCTGTAGATTGTGTGTACGTATCTCTGAGTGTGTGGGTCTCTGAAGGTGGGGTGTACTTACCTGTATGTGCGTGTGTGTGTGTGTGTGTGTTGTGTGCATGTGATACGTGTACCTATCCAAAGTGAAAGGAAGCGGCTCTCCAACTGGTTTTCAAGAACAATGGCTCCTTTTTGTCCTCAGACCCTAACCATGGCATGACATGAAACAGATTCCAATTGGACCGTTGGCTCCTCCTTCTCCTTCCTGAGAGGGGAATGAAGGAATGGAGGGGTCCCACCCTGCCCCTAGCAAGGACTCTTTTCCTTCCTAATGCTATTTCTTCTTGGTACTCTGTGGTTCTGAGAGGGCCCCGGGACCCACAGGAGCCCTAGGCTTTGAGTGTCCAGGGCATCATTTGGATATTTTAATGGGGTCCAGATGCCAAAAAGGGAAGACCCTTTTTAGAAATCCAGGGCTGTCTTCCACTGCCCCCACCTCCCAGGAGAGAGCTGACATTCTTAGCACTGTTTACATTCTTCTCCTCCTTGCTTCTCTGTTCCTGCCCCTTCCAGGACCTTCTCACTTTGGGCTTGCAGATAAACTGTGCCCCTATAAACAAAGCCCTCCTTCCTGCTCTGGAGGAGCCCAGGCCCACCCTGACCACAGCAGCTCAGAATCCTACTCATCCTTCACCCATTCTTCTACACCCTCCTTCACCACTGCATTAATCCCTTCATCTCCTTCAGGGGATCAGGGGGCAATTCCAATAATTCCAGGAAGCAGAGGAGGTCCATGTTAATGACCTTGCTTCCCGTCTCCAGCCCTCCCTACACCTCTACTCCCCTACCCTAAACCCCAAACTGCTCTCCAGCAGAGAAGATGGAAAAAGCTGCCAGTCAAGGCCAGAGGCTGGAGATCCAGGACAACTGGTTTCGCTTCCCAGCTTCATTGTGCCATTCCTTTGTGACCCTGAACAGTTTCCTCACTTCATCTGAATAGCACAATTTGAAAAAGATACGTGATCATCCCAGCCTCCTCTCGCTAATATCCCAGCTTCGTCTCTGCTAATATCTTGTGAAACAACATCTTCACAGAAGTCCAGGACTGCTGGGGACAAGCTCAGGCATATGGGAGGTTGTGAGTGTGACCCAGGATTGAGTGCAGAGGGTTAAATTCTAACTATCTCACCAGTGGGAAAGGGCCTTTCTGCTCATGGGGGGCTGGGTAAAATGTACAGCAGGTTCTCCTCTAAGATGTCACCTTGATGTCCCCAAGAGATGCCCTCCTTGCTTTCTTTCTTTTCTCTATCATGGGATAAAGCCACCCTATCCGATGTCTATGCCCAAAGCTGCCTACCGCAGCACTGGCAGGAACAAAGTGAATCCCAACTCCCTCTTTGGGGCTTGGAGCTTTCTACCCAGTGGGCAGGGGCTGGGTCCTAGTCACCTGTCTATCACTGGGGACTGGCACAAGAGAAAGTGTGCAGAGCTGTGACCGAGAGGCTGGAAGACCCAGGCTGCCACACCTCCACCAGAGAGGTCCAGCCTGATGACTCAGGCTGAATGGAGAGCCTGAGGATGTCTCCTCCTCCTCCTATTGCTCATTTATCATGAGAGAGGAAGACAGCCCCCTCCTGCCTGGAAGCAAAATGTCTTGCCTTTTCTTGGGATTAAAAAAAAAGTGGCCTTTTCCCCATCCATGACTTCTTCAAAAACAGGAAACATTTTCCTCTTCCCCCTGCCACAGCCTCTCCCGTGGCATCTGGATCTTAACTACCCCCAGACTTGATTCTCCCCTGATGGGCTTTTGGCCATCTCCTAGGGTTTGTGGGGCTTGGCTTCCTTCCTCTTTCTAGCCCAGGATAGCTCCTTGCTCCCGGCTCAGTTGGAGGGGTCGATTCCTGCGAGGCATTGGTTTCTTTGGTAGAGGAGAAACTATCCTGGTTGTTTTGTTCCCTTTCTTTCCAAGCACCAGCCACCCTTGCCTCAGGATCTGCTTCCTCAGGGAAGGTATGGGTTGATGTGAGAGAAGGGGCTGGAGCATATTCAGCTTGAGTACCAGCCTCTTGAGCCAGACAAGCTCCAGCCTTGTTTGAGCTTTCCCTCAAGAGTAAGGAGAGAGATCACAGATCTAAGAGGTGTGGTGGACCTGCCCTCTCCACGCTGACTCCTTCTCCTGATCAAAGAAAGGAGGCGCAAAGAAATCAGCCAAAACAGTATCCTTGGAAGGCCAGGAGAGAAACTTATCTGTGGGTTGGTGGGCACATCCTCTCGTGCTCTCTCCCTCCCATACTGGATTGGTTTCTCCCCTACCTCCCTGGGAGATGGTGCTTTACTGAACCCCAAAGAAGTCTTGTCTGGGCTGCAGGTGGGGCGTGTGACCTTTCCCATCCCCTGGGGAGCAGCTTCGCCAAGAGTCAAGGACCTTAATGATGACTCAAAGAGACTAGAACAAGGATTTCTTTTTCTCCTTTAGGAGTGAAGGAAATATTTCCTGGTCTCTTCTTCTGTTGATGGCTAGAAACAAAGAGAAAAGGCATTGCTAGAAAATCCTAAATGTCCACTCTTTCTCTGCCTATATAAAGCCTTGTCCCAGGCTATCACTTAGGCACCAGAGGACCTTTTGTCTCCCAAGAATGGAGGCCTCTTCTCTGCCTCCCTTCAAGCTCCTTTCCTTGGGAAACGTCAGATGTGTGTCGAGTTGGCCATGGCATGTTGCAGAACACAAGGAAAGTCTTAGGTTAGGAGCTTCTTTTCAGTTCCAGAGGCAGGGCGGTGGTCTATTCTGGGGCCCGGCTGGGAGTGGGGGGTGAGGGGGGGAGGTGCTCTGGAAAAGGATCCAGCTCCTTGGATGCCTGTGCATCTGACAGGAATGAACTTCACTGTGGGATCGTGGCCAAGACTCAGTTTCCCCTCTGGGCCTTGGCCTTTTAATTCTGTAAAATGTTGTGTTGGATTTTATCTTTAAGACCCCTTTAGCTCCAATTCTATGTTCCCACCATCTTGTCTCCGTGGACTAATTGGAGAAGATAGGCAGGGTAAAGAATGGGGAGAAACTTCCACCTCATTTGTGGTCTCTTTCAAGAACTTTAAAGCAAGATGGAGAGATTATAAATCATAGACTATAGCACCTCTAACACATGTAGTCTTGGATGAGGTATAAGGCTCAGACACCTGAACTCCCCTAGGCTTCCTTATACCCTATCACATAGGCACACACACACACACCCAGTTGTGATGTGCATAAGACCAACCACAAGCTACTCAAGCAAGGGAGGGACAGCAACCCCCATTCCTTCCCCTGCACCCTGTTATTAGAACTTCTACCCAGCAGGCAGCCTCTGCCTGTTCTGGTTCTACTGACCACATATTCTAAATCACAGGCCATCACACAACTGCCCTCTTGCACAACAGGGTTACTTGCCTGCCTGGAGCCCCCAACACATCAACAGTCCAGGGGGCCTGAATTCGGCAGCTTCAGAGGTGCACATTCACTGCTTCCAAGGGCACAAAACAAAGGTCATCTGGGGCCCCGGGCCAGGGTGAAGCTCTCTCTGGGCACTGTATGCTTCTGCCCAGAGTTGGATGACCTTTACAGACTAGGCAGCTCTAACACCCCTGGGGCTAGTCATTAGGACCACTTCCCAGAGCAGCAGGTCACTTGCCTCCAACCTCTGTCTGGCCATCAGAAATGATGGCAACAGTATAATGGGTACATCGCCTGGGGAGGGTAATTTGGCAATAAATTTTAAATTGCAAATACATGTACCTCATGATACAGCAATTTTGTCTTTAGGAATGTATTCTACAAATTCAGTCACACACATGTGAAATGACATGTTTCAAGTGACTCACTGCAACATCATCTATTAGTAGAGATTGCAAGTAAATCAGTTGTCCACTAGCAGCCAACTGGCTTCATAGAGTATGGTATAGCCATGCAATGGAATATTAGAAATGGGACGTTATTGTGTATTGGTATGGAAGGATTACAGATATATGTTATTAAGTGAAAATAAGCACGGTGCAGAACAGTGGGCATATTCCACTATCATCTATGTAGAAAGGAGAGGACATATATTCATATTGACTTGTTTACATATAACATATCGCTGGAAGAAAAAACAAGAGACTAAGGGTGATTACTCCTAAGGGAGTTGAAAACCCCTTGATGAAGGCAACTTTCTATCACGTGCATTTGGAATATTTTGATGGTTGAATAATGTGAATGCATTACCTATCCAAAAGATTAAGTGAAAAAACACAAAAGCTGGGAAAAGAGAGAACAAAGTGGCAAAGGGGGGAGCCCTTCTCCCTGTCAGCCTCTTGGGCAGGGGGAGGCCAGACTAGGAATGGGAGTGGGACCGGGCAAGCAGAGACAAGCACGCCAGGTGCTTAAGCATTGCTCTGCTTGCTCATAGAAGCCTTCACTAACTGGGGCCTGGAATTCCTCTGCTCACACTCTCCTTCAGTTATTGGCCTAATCAGACCCAAACTCAAGCATACTCATGTGGCTTGGGAAATCTTGTCTGTTTTGAAAATGTAAACATTTTTAGACACTTGGTCAGAATTCGAGGTCACCCCCTAAAGCAATGACATCCTTTGAGGTTGCTTGACTTCCTTGCCCACTTACCTCACCCAGCCCCCCAACTCTGATGTCCTGGAAAAAAAATTGCTGAATGACATGTATTTGTTTTAGAGATTACTCTTTAAGAATCTTATGATATCCCTTTGAGATAACTGGCAACACTCTGGGGTGTTGCAAAACCCAACTTGGAAGTGATTGCTTTGATGACCAGCAAGAGGCCACAGCCAAGACTCAAGTCCAAGTGGGGCCTACACCACTCGGGCAGGACTGGGGGTGGGGGGCAAAGGCTAGGCTCTTGACCTCCACCCATTGGGCAGCTCCGTGGATCCAAAGACCTGCTTGGGGGTACTGCATGTGTGTGGAAGGCATTGATTTGGGGGCCACGGACAAACCCTGCTTGTGGGTGAGCTGCTGGGTCCCTGGGAGACAAAATTGGTTCTTTCTCCTCAGGGATAATTTTAGGTCCTCACGTCTCTTCCCAACCCCTGGCTCAGCCTCCCAGAGGGATTGCTTCGACCAGTGACTATACAACGTTCTTTTGAAATATAGAGCTGTTCAAATGAGATATATGAGGGTATGGCCCTGGAGGCATTTTCCATGATAATTTTTCCCCTTTTGTCCCATTGTTACAGGCGAGGAAGGAAGACAGCTCCAGGATCAGGTTTTCTTTAATAAAGGTATTATGTCTTCCTGCCTCTCACCTTGAACCCAGGGGCTTCTTTTCCAGCCTCACCTGCCCACACCCTGCTTGACAAGAACTGGCTTTGAGATTGGGAGAGCTTGGCTGGCAGAAGCAGCCTGAAGTCTGGGGGAGAGAAAGAGCTTTGGGCTTGTCAGGTGAGGGAGCCTCTGATGGGGCTGTAGGAGAAACTTCAAGAGGCCTTATGATACTAGGCCTATCCTTTCACACACTAGAAGATGCAACATGTGAATTCCTCAGCTGAATGTCTTCTAATTTTTAAAAGTTCATGAATAAAACCTTCCAAGGAAGTAGAGTGAACATTTTACTATTGGGAGGGTAGTGATGGAAGATTTGTGGATAGCTGGGGGGTGATGGTGGACAGGCCTCATGCCTTAACCTCAAACCCATTTGTTCACTTTCAACATGTCTTTAAAGAATTTTAAAATGTAAAATATTAAAGAATTTTGAAATTTAAAAATTTTAAAGAATTTTAAAAGAACGGACCCATCTAGAAATTTCCTAGGTGGAAAGGTGTGTGGAAGGGGCAATGTGCAATGGGGAAGATGGAGAAATCGAAACTCTCAGCATCCCAGACTACATGAAGCCAAATCAAAATTTAAATCAGTAGGCAATGCTAAAGATTCTTGGAAAAAGTCGAATTTCTCCAGTAACTGAAAAGAGCAAGAACAACAAAAAGACAACCGAAAACTGGAGGAGCAGGGAGGGTAAATGAAATAGAAGAAGGGAAAGGGCACAAATTTCATCAGAATGAGGTCTTGGGAGAAGAGAGAAGACACTGGCTGACCTCTTTTACTTATAATATTTTAGAGAAGGACACTCAGGTAGATGAGGTGGTACCGTGGATCATTTTGCTTGCCCTGGGAGGGTTACCTTTTCCTCTAACAAGGTAAGGTGGTGGTGGGGGGGGGGAGTGCGTGCGGGGCGTGGTCTTCATTAGTCTTCAGCTAGCGTTGCTGCTGGATCTTCCCGGGGAATTGGTGCAGAGTTCCAAGAAATCAGTGCCGACGGAGTGCTGCGCTGAGTGGGTGCAGTGGTTATAGCAGCAGTGGGCACAACGGGGCAGAGAAGTCCCGGTGTCCGTACTCCAGATATATTTAAAGGAAAACTCAGACATCCATCTCTCTTCCCTCCCCTCCCTCCAGTTCCCTTCCTGACGCCCGGGCGTCGAGACTATTGGCCGCTGCCCCTTTAAGGGCCTCCACTCCTCCCCCCCTACCCGCCCCCCCAAGCGGTGGCACCAAGCGGGTTGGGGGTGGGGGGGAGGCTGAGCGTTCTCCGCCGGTCAACTAGGGAAGATGGCCCAGGCCGAGGAAATCGCTCCCACGCCCCGTTGTCCCCTCCCCTGAGCAGGGGGGAAGGGACCCATCTAGAAGGGAGACCCCCTCTCTCTTTCCCTCCCGCCCCACGCGCGCCGCGGAAATGGCTCCGTGGCCTCACGGGAACAGCTCTCTGGCCTCGTGGCCGGCTGCCCCCACCCCGACGCCCAGTACTGCCAACACGAGTGGGCTGCCAGAGGTGCCGTGGGCGGTGGCCTTGGCGGGGGCGCTGTTGGCGCTGGAGGTGCTGGTCACCGTGGGAGGCAACCTGCTGGTAATCGTGGCCATCGCTCGGACACCGAGACTCCAGACCATGACCAACGTGTTCGTGACTTCGCTGGCCACAGCAGACCTGGTGGTGGGACTGCTGGTAGTGCCGCCGGGGGCCACCTTGGCGCTGACCGGCCACTGGCCGCTGGGAGCCACTGGTTGCGAGCTGTGGACCTCAGTGGACGTGCTGTGTGTGACAGCCAGCATCGAAACCCTGTGCGCCCTGGCCGTGGACCGCTACCTGGCAGTGACCAACCCGCTGCGCTACGGCGCGCTGGTCACCAAACGGCGCGCGCGGGCGGCAGTGGTGCTGGTGTGGGTCGTGTCCGCCGCGGTGTCGTTTGCGCCCATCATGAGCAAATGGTGGCGCGCGGGAGCCGACGCCGAGGCGCAGCGTTGCCTCTCCAACCCGCACTGCTGCGCCTTCGCCGCCAACGTAGCCTACGCGCTGCTCTCCTCCTCCGTCTCCTTCTACCTCCCGCTTCTGGTGATGTTCTTCGTCTACGCGCGCGTTTTCCTCGTGGCCACGCGCCAACTGCGCCTGCTGCGCCGGGAGCTGGGCCGCTTCCCGCGGGAGGAGTCCCCGCCGACTGCGTCTCGCTCTCTGTCCCCCGCCCCGGCCGGGCCGTGCGCTTCGCCCGCAGGGGTGCCCTCTTACGGTCGGCGGCCCGAGCGCCTTCTGCCTCTCCGGGAACACCGGGCCCTGCGCACCTTGGGTCTCATCATGGGTACCTTCACTCTCTGCTGGTTGCCCTTCTTCGTGGCCAACGTGATGCGCGCTCTCGGCGGCCCCTCTCTGGTTCCCAGCCCGGCGTTCCTGGCCCTCAACTGGCTAGGCTATGCCAACTCCGCCTTCAACCCGCTCATCTACTGCCGCAGCTCCGACTTTCGCCGCGCCTTCCGCCGCCTCCTGTGCCGCTGCCGGCGGGAGGAGCACCGCGCCGCCGCCTCCCGGCCTGGCGACCCCTCGGGCGCCCCTGCGGCCCTGACCGGCCCCGCGGAGTCCAGGCAGCGCCCACCGCTCGACGGGTAGGTAACCGAGGCGAGGAGGCCGGCGGCTCAGGATCAGGAAGCATTCGGTGTCTCGTTTGGTCATTTCGAGTTTGGGGTTCGGTAGGATAAGGTGGGGTTGGAGAGGTCTCTGCAGCGAAAGAAGGGGGGACATGGAGTAGGGAACCAAAATGGAACCCAGGACCCTTTCTTCTCCCGCATCCGAGCCACCTGCCCCAGGGTTGAAGCAAAGGAGGACAGAGGATTGTCCTTCACCCCAGGACCCACCCCGTGTGCGCCAGGAAGTGTGGCTGTATCCTGAGCCTGCCTGGTCAGCTCTAGATTTTCTAGCTCCGTTCTTTGGCCGCCCAGATTTCTTGCCACCACTTGGGCTGGCTTTGACTTGCAGAGAAGACTAGAGGCCTTCCCAAACTCTCGGCCTCAGGTTTGGATTCTTTGAAAAGTTTGACAGCTACGGAGTGATAGTGAGAATCCCCTTGGGTATGAAGGATAAACGGGAGTGGGGGGACCCGTGAGTGTCAGTTCTCCCTGGAAGGAGCAGGGCTGGGTTGGAGTTGGGGGTGGGTATTTTGTGGCTGGGTGGAGCCCGAATGCTTTTTTGTGTGATTACATGCATATGCTTTCCAGGGTCCCTGACTTTTAGTCCTTTCCTCTAGTGCCCCTGTTCCCACCCTGTGCCCCTCACCCCAAGATATGTTATCTACGTTTTTCAGGGCTTCCTGGGGAATTTCTTAAGTCCTGAACGACAAGAAAGAACTCTGTTGATCCAGAAATTTTGGAAAGCCTCCAGTCCCTGTTTAGAATGAGCCCTGTGGAGTTTCCCAGCTGGAAATCTTTGACCTCCAGAAACTGATGACTTGGCCTCGGGATAGGGAGGGGGGCCAGTTGGGGAGGGGAAATCCTTACCAAGTGGGTTTTCACCATCCTCTTGTCTCTCTCTTTCTGAGTTTTCTAAACCCCACTCCTGAACTTCACCACTACCTCAGCGGCCGAAGTATCCAGCGGCCTGAGCTCAGATGCCTCAAGCAGCGGGACTATCACCTTGCTCGTTTCTGTGCTGTGTGTTTAGGGCAAAGGGAGCACTCCTCCTTCCATTCCTTTTGCTGCCTGCACCTGATAGACCACGCAGTGCTCTTCAGGCTCGGTGGCCGAGGCCGGGAGCGGAAAGCTAGAAAAGGTCCAGGTTTGGAGTTTTGTCCCCAACTCCATCAGTACGGATTTCTAAGCACCAGCCTCCCCCACTTTGGACACAGGACAGCTCTGATCTACCTCACAGCAGTGTCAGAAGGACTTCTTCAGGGTTTTGGGGGGCTGGAGGGTGAACCATTAGAATGGATTCCTTCTTTTCCTTTAAACATCAGATTAATAAATAGTACTGAATGCAGTTCATCCCCTGCCTTCTTTTCTCCATTTCTTTCCCCTATAATCCACTTACTCCCTTCTTAGAGCTGGCTTTTGAGCAACGCAATAAATTAGGACTAATCCTTGCCCCTTTCTTCCTCATCGTCATTAAACAAAAGATGAAAATTCTGTTTGGGTGAAGGGGAGTGAGCTTAAGCCTTTGCCACTCCTGCATCCCCATCTTTCCGAAATTCATGGAATCCAGTTGTAAGTGGGTAGCAAAGTCAAGCTGCACAAAGGACTTGAGTGCAGTGCTCATGGGAGAACATAGTTTGCTGTGCTCAGGAGCAGGGTCTATGGGGTATACGTCAGCTCCCATGCTATAAGCCAGTGGTGCATTCGTAAGACCCCATTGCCACTGGGAACGAGTTTTGCCTAGTGTTGTGTGTGTGTGTGTGTGTGTGTGTCTGGAGGCACAGGGCATTGTTGGTGTTGGGCAAATGTCTTTGGTTCTAAATATATTCTGATGTTTCCCATCCTTTCCACAACCTCTCCCTTTCCTGGGCTGCAGAAATCAGTGTTATCCTTTTGAAGTAAAACTGGAGTTACAAGTTTGAATTAGTTGATAATTTCCCCCCCCCTTATTCCAATTCTTAAGAACCTTATCAGGCAGTTTCCTATGGAAAGAAAATTGCTGTGGAAATCGCTGAATCATTTTGTGAGTTCTTATTTAAACTCCGTAAGCAGAGACCGTCGTCCAGGCTGATTTATGGGATGGTTAGTAAATCATCAAATGTTTAACGTGCTGTGTTACAGTAAGGTACGATGCACCGGCTGGGTTCAGGGGCTCCAGAGTTACAAAGCCTCGATCTGCCCTGAGGCTAAGCTCAGTGGATTTCCACATATGGGTGTTCCCTGTGAATTGGACCCAGGCTCTGCTGCTCCCTTTTCTCCAGGAGCCCAGGTTTTATTTCTTAGGATGTTTGCATGCCAAAGATGACTTTCTCCTTCTCAATCCAGAGCTGTGTGAGATCTCTGGAGTCTGAGGTGTGGGAGGTTTCTTGGCAGGGACTCAACTTTTGAATACTTAGTGGAGAAGGCAGTCTTGCTTTGGCCTGGGAAGAAGTACGAGGGCCTCCTCTCTCCATCTCTGGATATTTTTCCAACATCACTGAGGAAAGTTGTCCAGTCAGTCCTAGGCAGGGAAGAAGGATGATGTTTGGGCGGGGCAGGGGTGGGGGTGGGGGGAGTGGGGCTCTGGTTTGTAGAAATGTCCTTGAACATTATCCAAGAGCTCATACTGCGTGAGTCTTGCTTGACACACACCCATGTGTCAGCTGTCAGGCCCCCTTAGAGTGTTTAGACTTGCACTGGATTGTGGACTCCGTCTGCAAATTGTCACCAGGGCATCCGACAGATGGAGAGTCAGCCATTCTGGTCATCCCCCCAGCACCTTGTGGCCAGGTGTCAGGCTGAGGGAGACTTACACCTTGGATGCCGAGCAGGCTGCTTTTGCTAGCATGGGCCCTGAGCACTTGACCTGTGGAAGACAAACAACCATCCTCCGAACCCAGAGAGGTGAAGACTTACAGACCAGTGAGAACGAAAGAGCCTGTGGGACGCTGGCCTTGCTAGAGTTTGTTAGCAGGAGCTGGGCATGGGCAGAAATGATGGGGCGAAGGGGGGTGAGCTCAGTAGAGAGGGAATGAGGAGTGGCTGGGTTTTCCAGAGGTGACTTAACCTTCTGCATCAGGTCATCAGGTGGAACCGCTAAGGAGGAGGCAGAATTACGGTAAGGAGGAGGTTGAGAAAGGCTTTCCTAGGACTCTCCCCATGGTAGATTCTTCTGGGGGATGGTGGTAGGTGCAGGCTGTGGGCCTCACGGGTAGTCATAGGGCTTTAATCCCACACCAGCTTTATCCCTCAACTCTTAGAGAGTAGGAGCAGCTTCTCCCCTTTCATTCGGGGGCACAGGTGAAGGCCACAGGAATAGTGCTCCTTTATGCTTTGATCCTGAAAGCCAATCATCTGGGCCCCCTGGGCTCCCTCTCGTGCTTCCTGGCTGCAGACCTATGTCTGTGTTTGCATGTCTCTCCAGAAGTGGGGACCTGCAATGGGGAGGGGGTACAGCTGATGCTCTCCCCCACCCCATGCAAAAAGCCCTGGATCCACTGTTGGCTAATTAGTTGAAACATAATATGCAACTCAGTTAAATTAGCAGAAACTCCAGGAGGCCATCTAATTTTCATAGCTATTATGACATTAAGGAAAATCAAAACGCTTTCCTCAGCGTCCTCATCTATAAAGTAAAGGGAGAAAGGTTGACTTTCTCTCTTCTCTTGCCTTTAGAGGGGGAATGAGGGTGCCTGGGATGGCTGGCTCTCCTAAAGCTCTGTGCAGTCCAAGGCAGAGAGAGCGTCCAAGTTTCCGTCTTGCTCCACCCCAGGCCGTGCGCCCCCTGATGGTTATAGGAGGTACAACAGGTGTGGGCTTTGCAGTGTCGGTCTGTTGACTAGAGGGGCTGCAGGAATGCGGTTTTCCTAAGGCCAGGGACTATCAGAGCTGGGAGAGATTGTAGAAATGATTTAGTCCAGTCCTTTGATAAAGTGGATGAAGAAACTAACTTCTAGAGAGGTGAACTGTAAGTAGCCAAGATTACTTTAGTCTGAGAAAGGCAACACTGGTAGTTTAGAGAGCACCAAATTTGGGTCTGGAGAAGCAAGGAAGGGAAAAGGAAGGAAATGGCCATTTATTGAGCACCAATCCACATGCCGATACCATAAGAGGTGATCTACAAATGTTACGTTAAGTGACAACAAACAGTAGAGCCTCATAGAAATCAAATATCTTTTAACCCAGTCTACCAGACTCCAAAGTTCATTTTATTTCCCTTCCACACACACTGATAATCAGTTATGTGACACTGAGCAGGTTACTTGGCAATTTTTTTGCCTGTGAATCAAATGGAGATTCCATTATTGTTCTACTCAGCTCACGCAGACTGGTTTTGAAGACCAAATGGGAGACCGCATATAGAACAGTTTGGAAACCGATAAGGCTCCTCTGGTGTAGTGTCATCGGAGTAGGGAGCAAGGATTTGTCTCAGGCCTCCTGGTTTTGGTCTGTGGATAGTCCTACTTCCACAGACAGCCTAGATCTTGGACTTGTTTTTGGCCAGGGTGGGCATATCCCTCCTGATTTTTCTTCTGCAGGTTCACCCCTGCCTCAGACAGATGCCCCTGGTTTCATATCCACATCACGGCGCACACACACACACACACACACACAGCTCTTTTTTCACATTCAGACTCTGGTCTGGCCTGTGCCTGACATTTGGTCCTGGTTTGACTCACCCGTCCACTTCCCATGCAGCATTTGTGATGAGCTAAATCTTAAGGATGGACAGGAGTTTAGGATAGAGGGCACTTCTGGATGTGAGAGCTTTAGGGCACATTATAGGAAAGGTTCATTAGAATTGAGCCCTAAAGAACCAGAAAAGAAGATGATCTCTTAGTTTGCTAGGCCCGGTATAACAAATTTCTTTTCCCATGGTTCTAGAGGCTGGAAGTAAAAAATCAAGGTGTTGGCAGGATCATGCTCTCTCTGAAGGCTCTAGGGGAGGACTCCTTGGTTGGCTCTTGTAGCTTCTCACGGCTGCAGGCAATCCTTGGCATTGCTTGGCTTGTAGCTGTGTCATTACAACTTCTGCCCCCATCTTCACACGGCCGGCTCCCCTTGTGTGTCTGTGTCCACATTTTCCCTCTTCTTGTAAGGACACCAGTCATTGGATTAGGGCCCGACTTAATTCAGTATGAGCTCCTTTTAACTTGATTACATCAGCAAAGACCCTATTTCCAAATAAGGTCACGTTCACAGGTTCTGGGAGTTAGGACTTCAGTGTATCTTTAAGGGGGACATGGTTCAACCCACAACAGAGGGTATCATGGGGAAGGAGGAATACTATCATCCTAGCTTTTCTGTGTTCATCTTATTCCTGCTGTTTTAAACCCACATTTTCAAGGTTCTGCTTCATCCTGTACTCAGTTAGAAGGGTGGTTGGGGTGCTATCTATTCGTGGATTTCCACTTCTGGACCTTTCTTCCCTTCTTCCTGGGCCCCAGATTTGAGAAGCCACTGAGCAAGTCAGACCTTGTGTTTGTTGTCTCCTGTGGACAGAAGTTGCTCTCCATTCCCCATTCTTCCTTTCTTCCTTTAGTGATAGAACCCCTAAGTTTTAGCTGGGCACATGGTCTTGCTAAAGACATTACAGCCTCCTGGCAGATACAGGTGTGACTATGTGACTACGTTCTAGCCAATTGAGGTATTCAGCTTCCAGGTCTGCCATTAAAGGGAGAGGGCATATCCTCCACATCCACTTCTCCCATTCCCACTGGCTGGAATGCAGGTGTGATTGTAGGAACTGAAGCAGCCATCTTAGGTCATGACTCTGTGTTACAGGTGGCAGAAGAACCAGATAGGAGGAGCCCGGGTGTTCAAAAATGTGCAGTCACCATGTCCACCATGGATTGCTTATGCTTAAGACTCTTACATGAAAGAAAAATAAACTTGTATCTTGTTTAAGCCAGAGTTATTTTAGCCTTTTTTTTTTTTTAAACAGCAGCTGAATCAAACAAATTCATCAATGAAGGGATAATAAAGGAGGGTATAAATGAATGGGCATCTGCTGACCTTCTGTGATGAATGTAGCTTGGGTGACAAAGCCGCCTTGTTTTGGTCCTCTTAGGGCATCCCTGATCTCTGGGAATTGGCATCTCTATAGAGTTGGAGTTCATGTGGCCCCCGAGACCACCAAGTCTGTCTCTTTGACCTTGATTAGCACAGGGACAATGATCAATGAGTGTATTCATTTTCCAAGGCTGCTGCAACAAGTTGCCATGATCTTGGTGGCTTAAAACAACAGAAATTTATTCTCTCATAATTCTGGAAGCCAGAAGTCCGAAAGCAAGGTGTCAACAGAATTGGCTTCTTCAAGAGGCTCTGAGGAGGAGTCTGTCCCATGCCTCTTTCCTAGCTTCTGGTGGCTCTGGCAATTTTTAGCATTCCTTGGCTTGTAGACATATCTCACTCCGATCTCTACCTCTTTCCTCACTTTCTTCCTGTGTCCATGTATGTCTTTTTTCTGTCTCTTATAGGGACACACATCATTGGATTTGGAGCCTATCTTAGTCCAGGATAATCTCATCTCAAGATCCTTACCTTAATTATATCTGCAAAGACCTTTAATCCAAATAAGGTCACATTCTGAGATTCCAGGTTGACATATATTTGGGGACTACCATTCCACCCACTATAGTGAGAGACACTTATAAATCCTTTCACTGAGAGTTCTCATCTTGAAGATTATCATCCACTCCAGTCGCCCCTCAGGAAAGGGCTGTTCTCTCCAGAAGCTCATGCTCTGTGGTAGGCAGAACTGAGAACTCTGAAGGACCCCTGTCCTCGTATAATTCCCTCCCCTTGAATGTGGGTGGGACCTATAATTTGCTTCTAGGAAATAATAATATGGCAAAGGTGATGGGATATCACTCCTGGGATTATGTTATATTAGATGGCAGAGGTGAAAGGATTTCAAAGATGTAATTAAGGTCTCTAATCAATTGACTTAAGTTAATTAAAAGGCAGATTAGCCTGCGTGGGCCTGACCTAATCAGACAAGCCCTTTAAAAGGAGGTCAGAGGTCAGAGATGGAAGAAGTCAGAAAGATACTCTGGCTGGCCTCCATGAAGCTAGCCACCATGAGTTCCACAAGTGCAAGGAAGTGGATCCTGCCAACCACCACGTGAGTTAGAAGAGGACACTGAGCGTCAGATGAGACTGCAGCCCTGGCTGACATCTTCACTGTAGCCTGGTGAGACCCTGAGCAGAAGATCCAGCTCCCCCGTACACAGACTCTTGAGACATGGAAACTGTGAGGTAATAAATGTGTGTTGTTCTAAGCTGTTAAATTTGTAGTAATTTGTTACACAACAATAGAAAACAAATGCAGATTCACTGCACAATTCTGCCCGAAGGCTGCTCTTTATAACAGTCCTTCTCTGGTGGTGTTTTGTTTTGTTTTGTTTTGTTTTGTTTTTTAAAGTTTATTTACGTAAGCAATCTCTACACCCAACGTGGGGCTCAAACTCACGACCCTGAGATCAAGACCTGCACACTCCACTGACTGAGTCAGTCAGGTACCCTTCTCTGGTGGTGTTTTTAAAAGTTTCCCATCAGAAACAAAACTCCAGTGGGACCACAAGCTCAGGAAGATCCCATGACCTGCCATGGTTTACTATTCTTTCAAAGGACTATCAGAGACTCTTGCTTGAGTGTCTGAGGAACGGGGTCCTTTAGTCTTTGTCCTTCATGAAGGCCTGAGGGAATGACTAGTCATTCTATGATTCCTTGGCCCACACACACCTTTTTAAGAAAATGGGAAGCTAAAGGTTCAAAAGTGATTTATTTCTGAGTTGCTAGTGAGGAGCCATCCTTTATACCACAAAGACACAGCAAACACATTTACCAAAAATCTCTTTAGCAAGAACCAAGAATTGTTGTTTCCACTGTTGGTATTCCCAGAAGGGAGAAGGGATGGGTCACTTCTTCCCAGGGAAGAGAGAAGTGGGAACAGGAGAGCTTTGGATCAGCTCAGCACCACCCACAGTGTCTCTGGTTTCTCTCCAGTCACTGGATCATGTGAGTGAGCCCTTCCTCCCAGGCCTCCCCCTGGACCCAAGTCTGAACCTAATTGATGTTGGAATATTCTCCCAGAACCACAGGGAGGGGAACTAAGGGAAGAAGTATAGACAGCTGCTTTTCCAATGGAGAAATTCCTACCATTTTTGGGGAAGGAAAAACATATGGAGCTGATGGCGAATTTTACTGCTCCAGCAACCTCAAGATCTAGAATCTAGCTTCCCATTTTCGAGGGAGGAACTTTTTTTTTTAAGATAGATTTATTTATTTATTTATTTATTTATTTATTTATTTGAGAGAGAGAGAGCGCACATGCGTGCAAGAGAGCGTGCTCGAGTGGGGGAGGGGCAGAGGGTGAGGGAGAGAGAATTTCAAGCAGAATCCCTGCTGAGCGTGGAGCCCGATGGATGGACAGATGGACGGACAGATGGACAGGACATGGGGCTGGATTCTAGGACCCTGAGATCATGACCTGAGCCAAGATCAAGAGTCAGATGCTTAACCGACTGATCCACCCAGGCGCCCCGGGAAGAACTAGTCCTAAGAACAAACTAGTTCTTACCCCTAACCCACTCTCATGCTCCTCCCCTTGGTAGGGTTGCTGGCTAGCTGGTATTGACCTGGGTGGTCTGGTATTGGACTTTTGACCTCACGAAACGAAAAAATATTTAAACTTTGCCTTTTCTGTCCTTTAACATTTTTTTGCAAGTTGTTGTAATAAAAAATTCTTTAAAAAACAGGAGATAGAAAAGTTGTAAAAAAAAAAAGTGGAAATTATTATTGACACACAAGATATTGTTTAAATTAAGTGGATATTTTTCAGGACTGCCCCTGCTCGTCAACACCTTCCTCGATGCTTGGTCTGGTGCCTGGTATTTTTAGGGAGGACATCTGGCAAGTCTACCCATTAGCCACTGCCATAGCTCGGGCCTTCATCACTTCTTAACCAAATTAACTAAAATAGTCCCCACTTGGCCTGCCGAGTTCTGGCTACCCTCCAATTCATTTTCCACAAGCACCCAGAGAGATTCTTCTAAAATATAAATCTGACAATGTCATTCCCTTTCTTAAAATCATTCAATGGCTTTCTAAAGCATTTGGGGTAAGATTCAGACCCCTCAACACAGAGGTGTGGCATTAAATGGGCAGTGCCTACCTTCCTTACCTGATTTCCCACCTCTCTCCTCCCCCATATACTGTTAATGCAACCACACTTATATTTACTAAAGAACTCATTTTCTTTGTATCTTCACACAGTACCCTCTGTCATCCTTCTAAACACAGATTGTACACTGTGCTCATCCACTCATCCACCCATCTTGGCAGTAACAGTGAGAATAGACTCTAGATATATTACAGGGTAAAACTGATACAGTTTGCCAAAGACTTGAATGTAGGGTATAAGAGAAAAAGACATCAAGGATGAGACCAAGACTTTTGGCCTGACCACCTGGCAGAATGGACTTGCCATTTACCAAACTTGGGTGGGGCGGGTGATAAGGGAAGTGGGATATGAAACTATGAGTTAGTTTTTGGACACAATAAATTTGAAAAGTCTATTAATTATTTGTTGGAATATCAATAGGCATTTGGATTTCCAAACCTATAGGTTAGGAGGAAAGTTGGAACTGGATAGATAAATTTGACAGATGGATATTTAAGCTCATGGAAGTTGATGAGCTCATCGGTATGGTGACCATAGAAAGAGAAGAGAAAAATTCAGAGTGTATCCTACTGTTTTTTTTTTTTTTAAGATTTTATTTATTTGACAGAGAGAGATACAGTGAGAGAGGGGACAGAAGCAGGGGGAGTGGGAGAGGGAGAAGCAGGCTTCCCGCGGAGCGGGGAGCCCGATGCGGGGCTCGATCCCAGGACCCTGGGACCATGACCTGAGCCGAAGGCAGACGCTTAACGACTGAGCCACCCAGGCGCCCCCAGAGTGTATCAAATCAATATATTGTACACCTTAGACTTACACAATGTTTGTTATATGGCAGTTAGATCTCAATAAAGCTGGAAAAAAATAAAACAACTTCAGGCATGGGGAAAAAAAAAAAAGAAAGAAAGAATTCCAAGGACCGAGGCCTGGAGCATTCTAACATTTAGAGATCAGAAATAGAAGGAACTGGGGCACCTGGGTGGCTCAGTGGTTAAGCGTCTGCCTTCGGCTCAGGTCATGATCCCAGGGTCCTGGGATCGAGCCCCGCATCGGGCTCCCTGCTCGGCGGGAAGCCTGCTTCTCCCTCTCCCACTCCCCCTGCTTGTGTTCCCTCTCTCGCTGTGTCTCTCTCTGTCAAATAAATAAAAATAAAATCTTAAAAAAAAAAAAAAGAAATAGAAGGAACCAGCAAAGGCAACTGAGAAGCAGCGCAGTGGGGAGAAAGGAGAAGCATCAGTAAGTAGTATCCTGGATGCCGTGGGAGGAAAGTGTTTTAAGGAGGAAGAGGCCAGTTGTGTTATCTGCTGCCGACACATCAAATAAGAGGAGGAGGACCGAGAACACACCATTGTCATCTGTGACCTCGATGAGAGCAGCTTTGATGGCATGGAGGTGATGGAGTGGGCTCGACAGAACTTGGGAGGTGAAGAAGTGGAGCTAGAAAGTATAAAACATTCTTCCTATAGCTACTGTTCTGAAGAAGATCAGAGAAATGTGGTGGGTGGATGATCTCGTTGTCATCTTAATGAATCTGGGCATCCTGTTTCCCAGAATTCTTGTTAGATTTTGGGTTAGAGTTGACCAAAAGAGGAGAAACCTGCTGAAGATATGAGAGGCAGAAGAGAAGTGGCACCTCTTAATACCCGAAGGACTTCAGAGTGAGATATAGAAAGCAGAGGTGCTGGGCAGGGCCTGGCTTGTCTTCAGACTCTCCTCCGTGCCAGGTCCAGAGCAGGTGCTCTGCTTCCAGAGTGTGAGCTCTGCCGACTGTCGGATCACACACCACTGAGCATGTGGCTACAGACCCACAGATGTGGGAGCTGCAGAGAAGCCCTATCCTCCCATAGACCTCTCCACGCATTTCCCCTCTGAGTCCCAATTCAGCAGGTGGATGTGTCTGGCTTCTCAGATTTCCCTGTAAACTCTGATTTGCCCACCTGGGGGTGCTTCGGGAAGCCCGATTAAGGATTTTTCTTTATTATTTTTTTTAAGATTTTATTTATTTGACAGAGAGAGAGAGCATGCAAGAGAAGGAACACAAGCAGGGGCAGAGGGAGAGGGAGAAGCAGGCTTCCTGCTGAGCAGGGAGCCCGATGCAGGGCTCGATCTCAGGACCCCGGGATCATGACTTGAGCCAAAGCCACACAATCACTGAGCCACACAGCGCCCGGGGATTTTTCTTTAAATCTCCAATTCCCTCCCCTGGACCTTCCTTTCCCTGGGTCTTCTTTCAATTGTGTGAGGTCTAATTCCTACAATACCCACATCGCTCACAGCAGTTCTGCTTCTTTGGTTGAATTCTGACTCACGGGGTAACAGCTGGAGAGGGGAGGGGAGGTCACCGGAGTGTTGTTTGTTTTTTAAGATGGGAGTTTCGCTGCCTGTTTGTATGGTCAAGAGAATGTTCTAGTGAAGAGGGGGGACTGGCGACAGAGGAGAGGAAAGACAACTGCAGGACAGTGTAGCCAAGACACAGGGCACAAAGGCAGAGGGTGGACGGAGACGGGGCCCAGAAGAGGTGGGCTCAAGCACGGTACTAAGAGAAAAGACAGAGGAGGCGGGTACTTATGCAAGTAGATGGGCAGCTGTGATGGGCGCCCGTGAAACTCTCTTCCGATAGCTTTTCCTGTCTCTGTGAAACAAGTACCCTCAGTAGTTGACTACTGGGAGGAAGTGTGGGGTGTTGGAGGAGAGAGGGAAAGGGGTGATATAATTGTGAAAATTGTCTTTTTTTGGCTGCCCATCCTGTGCACCTCTTTCTAAAGTTTGGAGAATTCTCCATTCTCTGACTCTCTTTGGAAGGCAGTGTCCACCTGCCGTAACTGAAGCTGTAAAGACCAGACCCTCTCTCCTCCCACCCTTTAACTAGCGCCTTGGGGGCGGGGCAGAGGATCACGTGAGTGGGTTCAGCCAATCAGGCACAGACTTCCTGGTCTGTGGTCCTTCAGAGCCGGGAAGTTGGGAAGGAAGGACCATGGAGGGTCCTGATCCACAGCAGTAGTTGTGGCAGCAAAGACCCATATCTGGGACCTGCAGTGGCAGCCGGCCTTGGTGGCCAAGCAGAGGACTGTGAGGGTGGGGCCAGTCACTGCATCATCTGATGTTCAGCAGTAGGGTCCCCACCTGCTTCCTTTCATGGGGCTTCCTGCTCCCAAATCTCCAGCCTCCCTATCAATTATGTGAGCCACTATATATATTTTCAGTAAGTCTCTCTTACACATAAATCAGCTAGAGACCATCTCTGTTGCTTGCAACCAAGAATCTAAATGGGTACTGACAGGAGACTTGAGCCAACTAACATGCTTTTTTCCAATTCCTCTTCACTGGCAGTTGGCGTCATTTTGGGGGTTTCCTACATGGCGGGGTCAGTAGCTTCTGAGACTTTAAGGTCGTTCCCTTATAGCTCTATGACTAGAGAGTAATGAATGGCTCTTCTCTGTCAGCTCCAATAAGACTCCAAGAGCCCAGGTCTGAGCCACATGCCTGTTCTCCGAGCAAGCTCTGGTGCTCGGGATTCAGGGACCAAAGCTGGAGAGTGGGGTGGGACCTGCAACCAGAAAGAATAGGGAAAGGGTTTCTGGTGGACTTAGTGAAAAATCACCACCTTCCACCTTTTGGAAGCTTATCAGCCCATATTTTTTTTCCCACAAACATGTAATTTTAAGAATGGTCAAAACTAACATAATACGATGTTTCTGCATGCAAGTAAAAACTCACTCTCTCCTCCCCAAAAGCAACAACCCAAACTCATGTCCAACATCCAGCTCAGAGTCAGGATCTCTGGGTGAGGTGCATTTTCTTCATCTGAAAGCAACTAGCCATAATACTGCAGCTTATGGACTAAAACTGAATTTATTCCCTAATACATCCAATGTTCAATGCTGGGAGAGAAATGGCTATAAAGGCCATCTAGAAAAGCAGGGAAGGGGAGCAACACACAGTGATCACTTGTCCAGAGCACGTACCACATTTATGTGGACAGGGACCTCAGGTGCAACCATTTTTTGGATCCATGTTCCTAGCAATGGAATGAGCTCTTTGGATCAGCTAATAAGGGCACCCTCCTCTCCCAGCTCTTTAGGATTTTTCTTTACCCTTTGTCCTCCTTGGCTGAGCCTGTGAGGACTATTCCACTTTAGCAGCCAACTTCTGTGAGCATGGTTACTAGAACCTGTTCAAATGTTAGTTTGAACCACCAAATACTCTATATTCTATAGTCAAAACTTCCTTAGACATTGATTTTGTAGTTTCTGTCTCTCTTGGTAGCCTGAGGGACACGCTCATTTCCATAATAAACCTCACACAATTCTATAATATTGGTTTATCCGCATTTTAAAATGCATGGGGGTGCCTGGGTGGCACAGTCAGTTAAACGTTGGACTCTTGGTTTTGGCTCAGGTCGTGATCTCAGGGTCATGAGATTGAGCCCCATGTTGGGCTCTGTGCTCAGTGCAGAGTCTGCTTGGGATTCTCTCTCCCTCTCCCTCTGCCCTTCCCACTCATGCATACACTCTCTCTCTCTCAAAATAAATAATAAATCTTAAAAAAAATAAAATGCACACACTGAGGTGGAGATATTTTAATTTTTTTTTTTAAGATTTTAGTTATTTGCGAGAGAGAGAATGAGAGACAGAGAGCATGAGAGGAAGGAGGGTCAGAGGGAGAAGCAGACTCCCTGCTGAGCAGGGAGCCTGATGTGGGACTCGATCCCAGGACTCCAGGATCATGACCTGAGCCGAAGGCAGTCGCTTAACCAACTGAGCCACCCACGCGCCCGAGGTGGAGATATTTTAAACCACTTACCTAAGAGTATATAGGTACTAAGGGGAAAAGCTGAGATGGAAAGCCAGATCTGCCTAGCACCAAAGACCCTCCTCTGTCCATTCCACTATGAGGCTCTAGTTGACAGCGGGGGGTGGGGATGGGGGTGGGCCTTACATCTGAGTGCTGTGGCCAAGAGGGAGGTAGATAAGAGCTGAAGGAACTATTTTCAGGGGACTCTGAGGGTTATAGACATGTACTGACTGCTCTGGTAGGTGAGAGTATGGCTTTGGAGGCTTTAAGAGAATGGATCCTCGGCGTTCACACTGAGGTCCTGTAGTTGTCAGAATGGGCACCTGTGGCAGTGGGAAAACGCCGCACCCAAGTGATGTCCTGCGAAACAGATGTGGACGAGGAGGCTAGGACTGGATGAATGTGAAAGAATTTTCCCCAAAGTCACACAAGAACACCCTAAGAATAGTCAGGAACAATGGGGGAAGACTAAGATCAGCTAGTGGTCCATACTGTGTAGGAAAAGGCAGGTTATTCTAGTTAATTGAACCATGTTTGTGCCTGGGCTGCCGAGAGATGGCTGATCAGCTCCCAGGCAGAGCCTCTGGCCCAAGCCAGCCAACTCCTCCATGATGACTGCCCACCTGCTGTCACAGTCTATAGCCTGGGGTGGTCCAGAGAAAAACATTCCCTGCGTCCCATGGCTGCTGAGACAGCAACGGGGACCCTGAATGATTATCGGATTTGGAAGTACAAGGCCAACACACATAAAAATAGGCATTAAAACTGGTGGTTTTTAAGACTTCAGAATGGATGATGCAGTGAACACTTGCTGACTGCCTTCCCAGCATCCCTTCCCCCCATTCCCATTTTTAAGAACCCTTGAGATCTCTTTTAGGGAAACCTTCTGTCCTTTCTTAGTTGTGTGGTCTGGGAGGGATCCACCCCACCCTCAGCTCTAGGTAGTTGGCTTAAACTCACTAGAGTATCCCATCCTCAGCCATGATAAGGTCAGAGATGGGCCAGTGACTCACTGCAGCCAAGAGAAAGGAAAAAGGAGGCTGGGGGCTTCAGGGAAGAAAACGTCCTCATTCTTCCAGGGGCCTATGAGAAAAGATGCTCTCCCTTCCTCTGGGCTGTAAGGGTGTGATGTCCAAAAGGCTGCAGCCATTTTTAAAAACATGAACACGGTTTTTGAATGGGAAATCTGTGCGTTTGGTTTAGCATTTCCCAAGTACATAATGGCGTACAGTGAAAAGCAAGTCAGCTTTCTTCCCTATCCCTGTCCATCAGCCACTCAGTTCTGCTTTCCAGAGGCAGAACTGCTACTGGTGTGTATCCCTCCGGAGATTTTCCATGCCTATACATGCAAATGTATCTTTTATTCCCCCCCCCATATGTCCCCCCAAATGTGGCTCCACTTTGCTCTCTATTTTGTACCTCCCTGGTTTTTACTTACGGAGGTATCTTGGAGATTTTTCCACATCTGTACACAGAGGGCTACATTTAAGAGCTGCATAGAATTCTATTATATGGATGTCCCATTATTAATTCAAACATGCCTTTAGTAATTGGCATTTTGTTTATTTGCAAATAGAGCTGCGTTGTAAATTTCTTTCAAATGGGTATCATTTTGCACTCGCTACATTCACTTTTGCTCCTGTGCCCAGAGCAGAAGAACAAAGCTGAAGCATCCAGAAGAGCAGAGCCAAGGAAATCACAGGGAATGAAGCTGGAGCTCTGGTGACACGTTGATACTCGGGACTGAACTGCGATTGAAGTCAGATGTACCCTGGCCTGCCCAGTTATAGAGCCAATAAAAGATCTCTCTTGCTCAAGCTAGTGGCTTGGGTTTTTTATTACTTGCAACAGGAACAGTTCTGATTGGCGCACATGTTAGCATCCTCACAACTGAAATGTGAAGTGAAAAATGTGTGATGCCAATTACATGTACATTTTGATTTCAATTGTCTTAAAATATAAACATCATAGAAGAGAAACTGAAAGGGGGTGCACCAAAATGTTAAGTGTGGTTGTAGATTGATTGTAGCAAATCGGTGTTCGTCATTATAGTTTTTTGAGGTTTTAAGGTTTTCTACAATTATAGGGATGATTTTCATAGTCATTTGCCATAAGGTGAGTTCCCCGGAAGCATAGCCTGAGAAGGGGATTTGGGGCTCACGATTTGCAGAGGGAGCACAATGTAGGAGGAACCTGTAAGGAAGCAGAATTGTGACGGGGAAACAGGCCTTACAAGGATGTGGTCCCAGGTGAAGTCTAGCCTTGACCTTTTTGGGGTGGGCCGTGCAAAGGGTATCTGCGTGAGACACCAGCAGTGTCTACAACAATCACTTACAAAGTTATTTTTTTAAACAAATTTTATTTTAAAGATTTTATTTATTTGACAGAGAGACACAGCGAGAGAGAGAGCACAAGCAGGTGGAGGAGCAGAGGGAGAGGGAGAAGCAGGCTCCCCGCAGAGCAGGGAGCCCGATGCGGGGCTCGATCCCAGGACCCTGGGATCATGACCTGAGCCGAAGGCAGACGCTTAACGACTGAGCCACCCAGGCGCCCCCTACAAAGTTATTTTTAAAAAAATAAAAAAAGAAAGCAAATCACAAGACTGATCCTACAGAGGCCAGCTCTTTGCGCCCTTGATTTCTGCCATCTACACTTGCTGCTGGGCCACCAATGAATAGGTTAACAAGTGTAGAAGTCTTGGCTCTAGAACTGAGAGAAAATAGGATTGGCTTGCGGAGTTGCTGCTTATCCTGTTTCTAAACATAGGATTCTTTATTTAAAATAACTATGGAAGGAAACAGTGCTTTCTTTCTATTCCTTTTAAAATGTGGGGCCCTTAGCAAAACAAAAGTAGAAGCTTTTTAAATGTATCCCTCAACTTGCATTACTGCTGGGTCTGAGGTTTTCACTTCTGCACCCGGTTCCTGGGCTGCCGGGCTTGCCCTATCTTCCAAGGGCTGCCTTGTTACTTTGGATTGGGCAACTGGGAGCCAGAGAAGGCAGTGAGTTAAAGAGAGGTCCCTGGAAATTTCAGGTCCTCCCTCCCTCCTCCCCCATCTCTGCCCACTCTCTCAGGGGATCCTCCTCAACTGCCATGGAATATTCCCATAGGCTTTGGGGATCGCCACCACGGAGACTGGGGATTGTAGGGTTCTGTTGCTCTGGTGACCAGGTGTCCAGAGCCTCTGTATTGGATCTGCCAGGGTTCCGGGAAGAGGCAGGCCTGGCTGGGCCGGTCTTGGAGGAAGGCTCTGGAACAGGAGCAGGGAACAGAGTAGGCTTGGCTGTACTTGTATTTCAGTGATGCCTACCCTTTCGGTGTTCATGGATGTGCCCCTAGCCCAGAGGCTAGAAGGCAGCTTGTTAAAGACCTACAAGCAAGACAATTGTCCTAACAAGATTTTCCTGGCCTTTAGAGGTAGATGCCTTACGGTTTTGGAGCGTTTTAAGACTCTTATCCTAACTGCCTCTAGGAGAACAGTCTGCCCTTGCCACGGAGGAATCAGGAGGTAGCCACGCCTCTGCAAGTGGAGAGCTCTGTTCTTGTTAACAGAATTGCCCGGTGGGGAAAAGTGCAAAAAATGTCCCGGGTCATTCTGTGCCCTTTGCCCTTAGCTGGGGGCTTCCGGGGATTTGGTAAGAGCTACGCCTTCTCCTCCAGTTCGATGCTTCGGGGTCTGCATGGGCACTCTACTTTCTTCAGCCTCTTCCTTCTCCCCTCCCCTTCCTCTTTTGTTCCTGAACTAAGAATGGTTCCCCAAATGGACCCTTCTGAAATGCAGCCAGCCCTAGCCACTGTGAAAGGTGGGGTTACCTTTGTTTAGCCTCATGGGTCTAGAACTCCCATGTGGTATGGCATGTTTGCCCTTTAAAATGACGCAGGTTTTAAAAAAAATGGCATAAGCTTCAGCTGTCTTCTTTAAAAAGACAAAAATTATACACATTCACTCGGCACATTGTTTTTATAAAGGGGAAGGAAAAAAAAAGAAAGTTGTCTTTTCCTGGGCAACTTTCCAAAGCCCCAAGAAAGCTGGGCCCGATGTTTGTTTGTGGGCTGTCTGCAGAGCCCTGACTCGGAGGCCCTGAGGCTGGGCATCCAGAGCTCCCTCTGTGGCTTCCCTCACAGTCTGCATGACCAGCGAGGGCCATCCTTGGGTGTCTTCCGTGGTGCCCAAGATCCGACTGCAGATCGCGTATGATCCCTCTCTGAACTACGAGTATGTGCCCGTGAAGGGCATGAAATCATTCACTGAGGCCTCCTTGAAGCTCCTCTTTGGAAAGCACAGCCAAGTCATTGTGGAGAACAGGGTGAGATGAAGGGCCCTTTGCTGACTCACCCGGACTCAGCGAGTGGAGCTCCGGGGCTGCATAGTCCTTAACCAGAAAGGGGCGTTGGAGGGCTTCCTGGCATCGACAGAGGGGGCCGGGAGACTCAGAGTCCGGAGACTTGGTCGGTGGCGGACAGAGCCAGGATCCGAACCTGAAGCCACTGTTCTTTGCATCAGCCCACATTGCTGATGTACAGGTTCTTTCCAGGAAGGAATCATCTGAACCTGAGGCAGTAATAGCATCATTATCACTCTTTTAAAGAGTTACTTCTGTTTATTTTCTGTTGGCAGGTAGGGGGTGTGCACTCGGTTGGTGACAATGGAGCCTTCCAACTTGGGGCCCAGTTCCTCAAAATCTGGCGAAAGGATTCTCAAATAGTGTACATTATTTCTTCCAAAAAAGGTGAGTTATTATGCAAAACGGGGGTGACAGAAGGTCCCTCTCTCCTGTTCCTGAGTCCCACCCCATTTGCAATCTTCACTGTTGCCCTTCTCACTCTCTGTCATGACCAAGATGGTAGATAAGCCAAGTATGCTTGTCCTTTTCCTGTTATTGTCCCACCTTCCACCAGTGACCCTCAGACCCATTCCCTGGCGTGTCTGCCTCCATTTTCTCAGTACCAGCTGGAGGGGGGCTGTGTTCCCACAGAACCCTACGGACTCGTCTTCCAGGACATGGGCTTTACAGTTTGTGAATACTCCTTCTGGGACTCCAAGCAGCTGTGCATAGACTCCAACGTGCTCCTCGATGTGGTAGAGGTAGAGGGGCCCCGCTCAGAAACTTCTCCGCAGACCCGATTACAGTTTTATTTTCCTTTCATCCCCACCACCCCTGTTGTCATGAAAGGCCTTTTCTAGGCTTGGATTTGCCTGGCCCTTTAGTAGGAACCAACATGGAGGATGATTTCTCCTCCATATGCCCTAGTGCCACTCCCACTTGGTAGGGGAAGTGCCTGATGAGACAGTGTCTACCTGCAGCAGGCCCCACATGGCTGTATCTTCGTGATTGGGAACCTTGGTGACTGCAACTTGACACAAAGTCAGTGGGCAAGGTTGATGGCCAGCATGAAGGTGAGCCCAACATCCGCCGGACTTTCTTCCCTCTCGCCATCTACCATCTCCTCCACCAACTTCATCCTTTTTCCAATCTTCTTTCTCCTACAGAGCAAGCAGATATTCCCATTTTTTGACATTCCCAATCAAGGTTTATCCACCGGGGACTTGGAAGAAGATACTGGATTCTTACAGTACTTCGTGTCTCAAGGCTTTGAGTTCTTCTGCAGCCAGTCTCTGTCCAAGACTTTTGGCATCTATGGTACGGAACGGGCCAAAGGGGAGGGGAAGGCCTCGTGCTGACGTGGTGCCTTAGCCATGGCATAAACGTTGTGCTTGATATCTCCTACCCTCTGGAGAGAGCCAAGGCCTCCAGAGAGAGTACCATGGAGGCAGAAGGGAAGAGCACTGAGGTACGAGTCAGGTTCTGCGGTATTGTCTCAGCTCAGTTCCTAAAACTAGCTACTAAAACTGACTCCAGTTTTTTTTTTAATTTTATTTATTTATTTATTTAATTTTAGAGAGGGAGAGAGGGAGGAGAGGCAGAGGGAGAGGGAGAGAGAGAAACTCAGGGGGGTTGATATCATGACCCTGAGATCATGACCTGAGCTGAAATCAAGAGCCAGACGCTTAACTGACTGAGCCAACCAGGTGCCCCAAGACTGACTCCTGCGAAATCATTTTGCCCCTTTGGGCCTCTCTTTCCTCAGCTATAAGGTGAGGGGGAGGGCTTGGTGATCTTTCAAGTGCTTCCCATCTTTGAGACTCTTTACATTTTATTTATTTTTTATTTTTTTAGATTATTTATTTATTTATTTGTCAGAGAGAGAGAGAGAACACAAGCAGGGGGAGCAGCAGGTAGAGAGAGAAGCGGGCTCCCCGCTGAACAGGGAGCCCGAAGCGGGACTTGATTCCAGGACCCTGGGATCATGACCTGAGCTGAAGGCAGACACCCAACTGCCTGAGCCACCCAGGCATTCCCCATCTTTGAGACTCTTATTTATAGCTACTTTTTTCTGGAAGAAGAGGCTCTGGCAACTTCCTGGGATCTGGATACCTGCTCGGCTGGGCTGGGAGGGGGGCCCGGTAGTCCAACCCTCTCTTCTGCAAGGTTGGAGGTAAAGTCATCAGGGAAGGCCCTGGTAATGGAGAAGGAGACTGAGGGGTTGTCTGTCCCAATGCTGCAGATGAAGGAGTTGGGATCCTGGTCGTGGTAGCACTCAGCAACCAGCTCCTGCTATGCGTCCTCTCCCAACTGATGAAACTCACCCAGGCCCTGTGGCTAAACCCCCCTACTACGGGGGCTCGCATTATCACCTCCGTCCTCTGTAACCCTGCTCTTCAGGAAGAATGGTAAGGGCAAAGGGTGGGGGCGGGAAGGGATGGCAGAGCCTCTAGACATACATATAGACTTGCCCATTCACAGGATTCTTCCTGCCCAGTTGCCTCTTTGACTCCATTCATTCATCAACATTTGCTGAGGACTCATTGTGTACCAACACCTTGGGGGAGTGGGCAAGAGGACATTCTTTTGGGACATAGGCCAATGAATTATTTGAAGTCTTCCAGATTGCAGGAGATTAGGCAGCATCAAGGACTTGCTACTCTGGCAAAATCTGCCTACAAGCCTGCGTGGCTGGCTTAAATTAACATGGGCTGAAACTCCTCTCCCACTTGTAATCAGATTCTGGGCTCCACCAGTATGCCCTCGGGCACTATCCTTGGGGCTTTTGAAGGCAAGAAGAGTGCAATGGCAATGAGGAGCTTGACAGCAGGGAAACCTCATACTTTAATTTCTTGCTGTCTTTTCTTTGGCAGGAAGCAGAGTCTGAAAGGGCTTGTAGAGAACATCATGCTGATCAAGGAAAAGGTGAAGGAGAAGCTCCGGCTCCTGGGAACGCCTGGTTCCTGGGATCATATCACAGACCAGAATGGGCCCCATAGCTATCTTGGACTCAACTGTAAGTGTCTAGGAGGGGGTAGCTCCCCCTTTTCTGACCTTGGGATTGTATTTGAGCATTAAGCTTCACTGACTAGGTGACCAGTCCCTAGCTGTTTGATTTGAGGGAAGTAGAGTTGCTTTAAAGACCCTTCTGGATCCCCAGAAATGCTGGCACTTCCTATGACCTCTAATCCACCCTGGGCTAGAGGGGAGTTAGTATCTCAGACCCTGGGATGATCACCAGTCCAACAGGTGGAATACCTGGTCAAGAAAAAGCATATCTACCTTCCCAAGAATGGTCGGATCAACTTCAGCTGTATCAATGCCTGCAACATAGATTATATCACTCAGAGCATCAATGAGGCTGTCCTCTCCACCAAGGGCTCAGAGTAACATCTTCAGAAAATTGATGACTCCGGGTCGGAATAAAAAGCTTTAGTCTTTGCAAAAACTCTGTGCTGAGTATTCATTGCTATAATTCATTTCTCTGCAAAGCATTCTCTCTTTCCACCTGTTTATGAAGCACTGGTCTGGCCTCAGCAGAGAGAAGTTAAAAAGGCCCAGAGAAGAAGGGAATGTCTATCTTCAGTGACCATCTCATATTTATTTAATAGCTACTATATTAAGGCCCTGACCTGGTGCCTTAGTTTGTTTGGGCTGCTACACAAAAATACCAGCAAATTCAGGGTCTGGTGAAGGCCCTCCTCCTGGTTCATAAACAGCATCTTGTAACTGTAACAGCACATGGTGGAAGAAGCAGGGCGTCTCCCTAGGGCTTCTTTTATAAGGGCACTAATCCCATTCATGAAGGCCCTGCCTCCATGATCTAACCACATCAAAACACGATCACATTGGAGATTAGGTTTCAACATATGACTTCTGAGGGGACAGGAACATTCAGATCATAGCATCTGGGCATCAAAGGGAAGGCAAAAAACCAAGTACAATCCGGTCCTTTTTCTCCAGAAGCTTAGAGTCTAGTTGGGAGAAGAGCCTTAGTCCTATGAAAGCTAAGTAACATTTCAAGGTTGAATATAATAAAAAGTCACATCGATTATCTGGACAGGAAATATGTCAAGAATTTAGGGAAGAAAAACCTTAATATGGGCCAGAACAGTTGGGGAAGATCTCACAAGAAACTACAAATTGGTTTGTGTACTGATGGACAGCTAGGAGTAGTGATAATAGGTAGAAGGGATCTAGAAGGATATCCTAGGCACAGAGCAACCTGAGCAAGGGCCACTGACATGATTGTAAAATATGATTATTTATTGGGCATCTATCTGCTAATATATGGAATTCTTCAAGCCCCCGAGATACTAAAAGTTATGGCAGTTGCTTCTCTTATGTTGGCCTCCATCCTAGCTGGGGAGACACCACCTACATGGTAAAAATGTCATTAAGAATAAAAGGTGACATGGGGCACCTGGGTGGCTGAGTGGTTTAATCATCTGCCCTTGGCTCAGGTCATGATCCCAGGGTCCTGGGATCGAGTTCGGCATCGGGCTCCCTGTGCCACAGGGAATCTGCTTCTTCCTCACCCTTCCCATCCCAACCCTGCTCTCTCTCTCTCTCTCAAATAAATAAATACAATCTTAAAAAAAAATAAAGGGTGACATGTAATATGTGCTAGATGAGTGTCAGTAAATGGTTAACTCAGGAGGACTTGCTTGCTCAAACTGTGTACATCTCAAAAGTCTTTGGGACTGGTCCTTGACTGGTTCCTGGGAAATGAACTCTGAGCCCTTGGAGTATCCTGCTTGATAAAAGTGGCTTTGTATGCCCAAGATCTTGAGACATGTTTGACCTCTGGGGGCTGGAGATTGACTGGTTAAGGTCAGTTACACGGGCACTGCATGCCTATGTGACTGACCCCCAATAAAACTTTGGATCCCAAAGTTTTGGTATCCCTGATTGGCAACACTTTATACACATTATCACCATTGGTGCTGAATTGAGCTCTGTTTGTGCTGGGTTTAGCACAAGGACTTGGGCAAATACAATGCAAGCTTCCTTGCATTCCATGAAGACCATTCTTACAGGGCATGCAGACAAGTGATCAGCCTCATGGGGTTGGGCTTCAGATCCCAAAGCCTGTCTGCCAAGACTAGTGGGTTCCTGCCTGGAAAATAAATAGTACCTTTCCCATAGATTGTAATTCTTAGGATAGGAGGCGGAGCCTCTGTCTACAGGTCTCATAAGTGAGAAGGATTGCAAGCAAGTTCATGGAACAAGTGGAGCCCGCTCCTGTTGCTTACAGATGGATTTATCTTGAGTCCCTGTGCTTCCCCACAGATGCAGGTTCTTCTCTTAGGTCTTCAGAAGACCCTTTTTGTCCTTAGCTTTTAAGGGCTTCTAGCCTCAATGTCAGAAGAACTTTTGCGGAACACTCAGTGCATATGGGTGGTATGTTTTAACCACTCTTGAAGGTGAGTTAGCATGAAAATAGAATTTATTCAACCAGGTTTTCTCAATCTCTAGGATTCTTGCTTTTGGAACCCAAGCCACTGGTCTGTGGACAATCCAGGCAGGCTCACTGGGAGTCATGTGCAGGTATTTTGGCCCTGGCCCTCGTGGAGATCCCACTGACTTGAAAATACGAATTAAGATTAGAGACTTGATCAGATTCTGGTTTATTGTTATTATTCCTTGTCTTAGTAAGGTCACATCATAGATGGTGGTGGTATGTTTCATCAAGAAGCATATGATACTAGCTGTTTTTCTGTGATGTTAGTAGTTATTGATGATCATTGCCTAGCTTCATTAATTCATTAGTATTGCAGAATAGTGATATTCTAAGTCTAACATTATTTATTCATTTTTTAGCTAGAATACTTTTACAAATAGGAATTTCCTCTCACCGTGATTTGATGAATCTGAGCTGCATTTTATAGAGGAAAGGCAGAATTAATGCTTGATTCTGTCCCGCCATTTACCAGTTTTTAAATCAATGAGTTATTATACTAGCATTCTCTAAAGGTGATTGATGAGATATTTTATTTATTTTTTTAAGATTTATTTATTTATTTATTGACAGAGAGAGACACAGAGAGAGAGGGAACACAAGCAGGAGGAGTGGGAGAGGGAGAAGCCGGCTTCCCGCGGAACAAGGATCCCGATGTGGGACTCGATCCCAGGACCCTGGGATCATGACCTGAGCCGAAGGCAGACGCCCAACGACTGAGCCACCCAGGCACCCTGATGAGATATTTTAAAAGGTGTTATGAATGTATGGGTTTAAGCCTATTTTTTTAAAAGATTTTATTTATTTATTTGACAGAGAGAGACACAGCGAGAGAGGAAACACAAACAGGGGGAGTGGGAGAGGGAGAAGCAGGCTTCCCGCGGAGCAGGGAGCTGGATGCGGGGCTTGATCCCAGGATCCTGGGATCATGACCGGAGCCGAAGGCAGACGCTTAACGACTGAGCCACCCAGGCGCCCCGGTTTAAGCCTATTTTATGTGTTTTATTCCACTGCAAACATCACCCTTATTGATATTAAAAATGTCCCATCTTTGACCTGCAGGAGCCAATTCAAATTAGTTTCTGAGATCTTTTGATACAACCCTAGTACTCTGATGGCTCCTCTGCTTTCTGGCATGACAAGATGTTCCAGGAAATTTTGAACATCTTCTGCCCCAGACCTGGAATCAGTCATTTCTCAAAGGAGCTGTAATCGCTTTTAGCAGATAAAAGGATTTATAACACCACAATCTGGGCTCTTAAAGTGTTCATTGCTGCTGGACTGGTCATCATTTCCAAGCCTTTTCAGTAACATAAAATACATTGAGTGCATACTGATGTTCCAGGCACAATTCAGAACTTCAGTGTTTTTATTGACCCCAATGATTCTACATCTCCTTACAATCTCCTTTCTCTCATGCTCCAAGTCCTAGTGTTTTTGACAACACCAGTATGATTACTTGTTTTACCTGACACCACCTACACAGTAGCTTCTGAAAAATAATACCAATACCAGTACTGATATGATTACTAAAAACAATTAAAAATATATTTTTTTGCAGAGTTTTTGTCCTTGGGTTACATCCCACTGGGGATATATACCTGAATTACTTGTTTTAAAGATACTTAGAATAGTTCCTCTGTGTGGTTATGCCACCAATTCAATCTACAGTTGAATTCATTTGTTTTATTTCACTGTTGTTTTAGAGAATAATTTTTACTTTTCTTTTATGATTATGTAAAATACTTACATAAAATCAGATCTGTACTCTCCATGCTACTCCCTTCTCCCTCATAGATAACATTTGTACAAATTTTATGGTTTATTCTTCTATTTTGTTTCAAATGGTAATCAAATATCTATGTGCGTGTGTGTAAGTATTCCTAACTTTTCTTAGGCAGTAGCCTACTAAACATATAAGTAGTATTTCATTGGTTGATCTCAAATTTAAATGCTTCAGTCTCAAGAAGTATCTACATCCAGGGCGCCTGGGTGGCTCAGTCGTTAAGCGTCTGCCTTCGGCTCAGGTCATGATCCCAGGGTCCTGGGATCGAGTCCTGCATCGGGCTCCCTGCTCCACGGGAAGCCTGCTTCTCCCTCTCCCACTCCCCCTGCTGTGTTCCCTCTCTTGCTGTCTCTCTCTGTCAAATAAATAAATAAAATCTTAAAAAAAAAAAAAGAAGTATCTACATTTACCCTATCCGCATCCTATGTTCATTTGGCTTTCATCTTTCTAGACTGGAGTCTAACTTTGCAATTTGAAGTCCATTCATTTCATGAATAACCAGTGAGATTCTAACTAGATGTGTATCTTTGACTAGTCATTTCCTTTTTCTGGGGCTCATTTAATAAATGATAGGTTGGAATAAAATTTTCTCAAGATCTTTTTTTACCTGGAAACTTTATTATTCCCTACACTTTCTTTAGCTGGTTATCCTTTTCTTAAATTTCTTAATGTAATTTTTAAATTATCTTAAATTTTTCTTTTCTTTTATTTTAGAGAGAGACAGAGAGAGCATGTGAGAGTGGTAGGGGGAGGGGTCGAAGGAGAGGGAGAGAGAGTATCTTAAGCAGGCTCCATGCTCAGGGTAGAGCCCAACATGGGGCTCAATCTCACAACCCTGAGATCATGATCTGAGCCAAAATCAAGAGTTGGACGCTTCACTGACTAAGCCACACAGGCGCCCCTTAAATTTTCTTACATTATCTTAAATTTTCTTAAATTGCCCAGAATGAAATATATCATCTCCTAAACTTTCTTCTGGTTCTTAAATTCTACAAGACTATGTCAAGCATTTGCCAGGCTGTCTTCTCTAGAAAACAGCCTTTGGGAATTAGGAACCTTTTGCTCCAAGATATTCCTGTATCATTTCAGTCATCATCCACAGTAAATTTTGAACCTCCTTTATGTTTTGTATGAGGAACATTTTTAGCTCATTGGGATACAAAGAGGTATAGGACATTACGAGTTGTGTTGTTTAAATGTCATTAAGAAACACCAATTCTGACCAATAGTATTTGCTTTCGGTTCCAAAGTAAAACACACATACACAAACTTGTTGATTTGCAACATATATGACAACAAGAAAAATAATACATACCTTGGGGTGCCTGGCTGGCTCAGTTGGTAGGACATGTGACTCCTCTCTCGGGGTCGTGAGTTCTAGCCCCATGTTGGGTGTAGAGATTACTTAAAAATAAAATCTTTTTTTTTTTAAGATTTATTTTAGAGAGAGAGAGTGAGTGGGAGGAGAGGCAGAGGGAATCTTCAAGCAGACTCGCTGCTGAGTGCAGAGCCCCACATGTGGCTTGATCCCATGACCCATGAGATCATGACCTGAGCCGAAACCAAGAGTCAAATGCTTAGCCGACTGAGTCATCCAGGCACCCCACTTAAAAATAAAATCTTGAAAAAAAAAACCTTGATGGAAAATGGACATAAACAAGCAATTTATTAAAGGATTTAGGACATTAGCAAGCAATTTACTAAAAAGGAAACATTTAACCTGAAGAAATTATTATTCATTATTAGTTAAAGAATGCAAACTAAAATAATTGGCAAGAGTATGGAGAAAGATTCAACAGACAATAAGGATAAAACAGTTAATCTCATCAGCATCTGAGGGCAGGAAATGAGATACATATATCTGTGATACTGCATGGGAACTGAAAACTTAGGAATCAATACCCATTTCTCTACTTCTCTTTAAGAGGGGGAAAGTATTGATTAATTATAGTAAGACTGTCTGCTTTTGTGGAATGCTCACTTGAGTAAGGTTTTATGGTTTCCTCCAGCAAAATTCAGTTACTTATGTGCAGGCTTGGAGTAAGAAGGCAACCAGGTGTGATCAGGATGGGGATCCTGCAGTAAAGAGTATGACAGAAGAGAGGAAGGCAAGAGGGACACGAGAACATGAGGCAGCCGCTGGTGTCTGGACATGGCACCAGGGCTGGCTGTGAAGGAAAGTTGACGTGAAGGGAGGAAGTGATGTCAATGAAAATGGTGCTGTAAGGACCTCTGAAAATTCTCTCCTCCGTAAAAGCAATGAGAAACTGGCAAAAATTATCAGAAGCAACTTTTTCATAACTCTGGAAATTAATCAAAGGTTTGCAGCAACTTAGGGAGTGTTTATTCAAGAAAAAACAGCTGACTCTTGATAAGAGCAGTGAGCGTTGTGGGATTTTAACTTGCCATGTTCTCATCCCCTCTCTCTAGCTCTGCATAGTCTTAAAAACCAACAGTGAAAAACCAAACCAAACCAAACAAACCAACAGTGACAAACATGGTGAACGCCAGCATGTTGGAGCTCCTTCAAAGCCTTATTCTCAGCTGGTGTGCAGCTGAGATTCTCCTAGTGCTTCTTGCAGAAGAAATTGCACCTAAGTTATGTTCAAATTATTCCCTAATATATCAATTGTGTTGGAACAAATTCAAGTTTTCAAAACAAGCATTATAGCAGAACTGCTGTCCCATCGGCCTTTTTCAAAAAATAGATATTGAGGAGCTGATTCTAAAACCACAGTCAGATATCACCTCACACCAGTCAGAATGGCAAGAATCAAAAAGATAAGAAATAACAGGTGTTGGTGAGGCTGTGGAGAAGAAGGAACCCTTGTGCACTGTTGGTGGAAATGAAAATTGGTGCAACCACTGTGGAAAGCAGTGTGGAGGTTCCTCAAAAAATTAAAAATAGACCTACTATGGGGCACCTGAGTGGCTCAGTCGGTAAGGCTCCAACTCTTGGTTTCCATTTCAGGTCATGATCTCATGGGTTGTGAGATCAAGCCCTGCATTGGGCTTCGTGCTCAGCAGGGAGTCTGCTTGGGATTCTCTCCCTCTGTTCTTCCCATCCCTACTCTCTCTCAAATAAATAAATAAATAGAATCTTTAAAAAAAATGGAAATACCATATCATCTAGTAATTCCACTACTGGGTGTTTACCCAAAGAAAATAAAACCATGAATTCTAAATATACATGCACTCCTACATTTTTTGCAGCATTGTTTACAGTAGCCAGGATATAGAAGCAACCCAGGTGTCCATCGATAGATAAATGGGTAAAGAAGATGTGGTACAATATATATAATAGAGTATTACTCAGTCACAAAAAAGAATGAGATCTTGCCATTTGCTACAACAGGAATGGACCTGGAGGGTATTATGCTAAGTGAAATAAGACAGACAGAGAAAAACAAATACCATCTGATTTCACTTATATGTGGAATCTAAAAAAAAAAAAAAAAAGCAAATGAGCAAACAAGCAAAATAAACAGACTCTTAAATATGGAGAACATACTGATGGTTGCCAGAGAGGAAGTATGTCGGGGAACGGATAAAATAAAACCAACAGACAAGCAAACAAACAAATAAATAAAATTCATGTGGAAATGCAAAGGACCATGAATAGCCAAAACAACTTTGAGAAACAACAAAGTTGGAGAACTAACCCTACTTGATTTCAAGTCTTATAAAGCTATAGTAATCAAGATGGTGTGGTATTGGTGTAAAGGTAGACCAGAATAGAGTTTCAGAAATAAACACACACATGTATATGGACAACTAATTTTTTTCTTTAAAGATTTTATGTATGTATGTATGTATTTATTTATTTATTCATATAGAGAGCACAAGCCGGGGGAGGGGCAGAGGGAGAAGGAGAGAGAGAATCCCAAGCATACCCTATGCTGAGCACTGAGCCCAATGCTGGGCTGGATCCCATGACCTGGAGATCATGAACTGAGCCAAAAATCGAGAGTCAGACGTTTAACTGACTGAGCCACTCAGGGGCCCCTGGACAACTGATTTTTTATGAGATGCAAAGGCAATGTGACAGAAGGGGCTGTAAATGTTGGATATCCACATGCAAAAAAAAAAAAAGGAAAAAAAGAACTTCAGTCTTTGCACCACATATAAAATTTAACGCAAAATGGATCATAGGCCTAAATGTAAAATGTAAAACCTAAAAATATAAAACTTGTAGAAGAAAGCACAGGAGAAAATCTTTGTGACCTTGGGTTAGGCAAAGATTTCTTAGATATGACATCAAAATATGATCCATAAAAGAAAGAACAGACAAATTTGAATTTATTGAAGTTAAACATTTCTTTTTTTTTTTAATTAAACATTTCTGCTATTTGAAGTCATTGTTAAGAGAGTGAAAAGACAAGTCACAGACTGGGAAAAAATTTGCAAATCGTATATCTGATAAAGGACTTGTGTCTAGAATATTTAAATAACTATAAACTTAGTAATAAGAAAACACAATTTTTTAAATGGGGAAGATTTGAACAGATACTTCACCAAGAAAAAACAAGATCTACTAATGGCAAAATAAAGCATGTGAAAAGATGCTCAACATCAGTAGTCAATAAGGAGAGTCAATAAGGAAATACAAATTAAAAGACTGACCAAACTAAGTGTTGGTGAGGATGTGGAGAAACTGAAACTCTCATACAATGCTGCTGGGGATATGAAATGAGAACCCCACTTTGGAAAACATTTTGGCAGTGATTTAAAGAGTTAAACACTACTTACCATATGATCCAGTTATTCCATTACTAGGTATTTACCCAAGAGAAAAAGAAATATACATCCATATAGAATCTTGTGCATGAATGTTCGTGGCAGTTTTATTTGTAATAGCCAATAACTAGAAACAACTGAAATGCCCACCAACAGGTGAATGGATTTGAACAGATTTATAAATTGTGGTACAATGGAACATGACTTAGCAATGAAAACTGAATGTCCATATCGAGATACATGAACATGAATAAATTGCAAAATATTTATGCTGAGTAAAGGGAACTAGACAAAAAAGTGCATACTGTATGATTCCATTTGTATAATATTCTAGAAAGCACAAACTAAGCTGTAGTGGCAAAAAGACCAGTGGTTGCCTGGGAGGGACGGATTACCAAGGGACACAAGAAAACTTTTGGAGGTGGTAGATTCGTTCATTATCTTGACCATAGTGATGATTTCATAGGAGTGTACATATGTCAAAGCTTATCAAACTGTATACTTTAAATATGTGTAGCTTAGGGCGCCTGGGTGGCTCAGTTGGTTAAGCGACTGCCTTCGGCTCAGGTCATGATCCTGGAGCCCCGGGATCGAGTCCCGCATCGGGCTCCCTGCTCAGCGGGGAGTCTGCTTCTCCCTCTGACCCTCTTCCCTCTCGTGCTCTCTATCTCTCATTCTCTCTCTCTCAAATAAATAAATAAAATCTTAAAAAAAAAAGATTTCATTAAAAAAAAATATGTGCAGCTTATTATGTCGATTATAGTCCACTTTAAACAAATTATGAGAGGAGTGATAGAAAGTGAAAAAGTCACCAGAGCCAGTGAATTAGAAGTCTTGGAATCAGATCAATATAGAAGGTGATGGTCTGCGGGTGGGAAGTTAGACAGGATTTCCATTTTCTGGTGGAGTCAACATGGGAAAGAATACGTTTTCACTTTTTGTTCTTAGTGGCCTCTTTTCCTTTGTAACCCAGCCTAGGACGCCGGAAATATGGGTACCTAGGTTGAGTAACCGCCTGCGCCCTGCGGAGAAGGAAGAGCTGCACAACTGCGTGTCCATCGGAGCAGATACAGTCCTCTGCGTTGGGGAGGTGGGGGACACTTGGCGCACAGAGGGGCTGGTAGGGACAAGGAGATACAGGAACAGGTAGGAGGGACAGAACGGGCAACAGGCTTTCTTGGGACCGGAAAAGCGCGGGGAAGTACGCGCGGCGCCGCCCGCCGCTCGGGAGCAGCCGCGGGCGCGGGTGGCTGCAGAGAAGCCCGCCAGCGGCCGAGCCTCGAGGCGGGGTCTGCACAGCCCCTGCGGCCCCGCCTTTTCTGGAGGCAGTCGAGCTCCTCTCCGGCGTTGCTGACCGCCAACGTGGGCCCCGCTAGCGCAGGCCTCTTCTCGGATCTGTGCGTCGGTGCTGTGGGTAGGACTCGGAGGAAGTATTCCGAAGGGCAGTAATCGGCGCCCCGCGGCGAGCCCTGACCTGCCGTCGGGGAGCTGCATCTCTAAGGGAATCCGCCTCTGAAAGTGCCTTGCAACTCCGACGTTCTCCCAGTGGGGGCACGCTGAGATTCCAGAGGGTTCCGTGGCATCCCGACGACGTGCGCCCTCGGGTTTACTGAGGGGTGCGGGCGCCCGAGCCCAGCAGTTTGTGGGTGCGCGCGCTGAGCTTTACCCAGCATTTCTTGGGCTGCCTTCTCCCCTTTTCCATGGGCCGTGGGTCCCCGCAAGACCTCGTAGTGCAAGAAAAGGAGGTGGGGGCAGGTAGGCCTGCCCTGGTCAACAGACGGCTGCGGACGCACAGGAGGAAAGCCTGGCACTGGGGCGCTTTTTCCAGGCCGGGGCCCGGTTCTCCGCTCTCTGCAGGCAAGAGACCGCCCCAGGCTTGGGCCCCAGCTCCCCCCCCCCCCGCCCCGCGCGTGTGTGTTGCGGGGGTGACCCCTCGCTTCGGCTGAGAAAAGCCGAGGATGGGGTTCTGCGGCGGAGCAAGGGCACAGCCTCCAGGACCGCCCGGACCGCGGGGACCCCATTTCTTGCTGGCCGCGCTTCCGACCTCGGGCGCTGGGGCCGACAGCCAGCCTGCCCCGTAGGTGGGAGCCCAGAGGTGGGAGGAAGGCGTTCTCCACCCAGGCATCGGCTTGGGGCCCTGGGCTAGTCAGGGCTGGGGCTCCCGTCTCCGGACAAGGACTGGAGGGCGAACCGCGGAGGAAGCCCCACAGCTGACCTGCGGGGGCTGGGGGTTAGGGGTGCGGGTGGAGGAGGGACTTGAGCGCCCCCAGCAGGCCTTCGCCTTTGCTCGAGGTTTCCATCCTGTTCTGACTCTAGGGTCGTCCTGGGCAGCCAAATCGGTGAACTCGCCTACTCCTCTGCCATGGACCTGTAATAGGGACCCTCCCCCAACTCTGTGATACAAGATTTAAGCGATTTAAGCGCCTTCTCTCGCTTGTTCACCACACTGCAACCTCACCGGTCTTCTTTCAGTTCTTGGAACATCAGTAGGGTTTCCTGTCTCAGGCCCTTTGCACACGCTCTCTCTTATGCCAGTTAACACTGTCTCTGCTTTTTGCAAGGTCAGCTCTTTCTCATCGTGTGGCTCTCACTTCTCAGCTTAAATGTCTGCCCTCTCAGAAAAGCTGTAATCTAACCCTCCTGCAAAGTAAGGTCTCCGCTCCCCACAAACATATTTCTTTCTTTTTTCTTGTTTCCTTTATCCTCTTTATGTACACTTTGTGTTTATTTTATTTTATTCTCTAACTTTGACAATTTAATGTAACATAAAGCAGGGAACATATTGCCTTGTCAAGCTTGTGACCGGCAACATAAGAGGTTCTGAAGTTCTTGTGATCACACTTTTATTAATTCATTAACTTCTTGCTCGGTAGAACATTAGAGCCAGAAAAATGCCTCCTGGGACAGGGCAGCCTCCCCAGCTCTGCAGAAACCTGTGTTTTTGCAGCAGCTCCAGTCTGTCAATATGTAAGTTTGGCACTCAGGTATAGTCTTCATTCCCTTAGGAAGGTATCTTCCCTTAGAGACCTAAGTCAGGTGCCTCTGTAGGGCAGTATTCCTGGGACCTCATACTCAGAAGCTCAATAAATATGGGACACTGAGTGTGGGTGGGCCGCCCCCCACCCCCAGCCTTGGCTTTTCACCATTCTCCCTTTGAGGCAAATTCAGCACATCACCCCATTTCTTCAAAACTGATCTTACACCACAAAGGTGAAGCTGTCATGGGGACAGAGAAGTGAATTTACCCCATATGGAAAAAAAATTTTTTTTGGCCTTGAAATGCCAAGATATAATTGAGTAGCATTTTTCTTACCGTACAAAAAAAATCATTGATCTACCTACAATCCTTTTTGTTTTTTGTGTTTAAGTTTACAAACCTTTCTATCTTTTTAAAATTAGTTTAAAAATTTTAATTCCAATATAGTTAACATACACCATTATATTTGTTTCAGGTGTACAGTATAGTGATTCAACACTTGCAACATCACCCAGTGTTCATGGTAAGTGTGCTCTTAATCCCCAGCACCTACTTCACCCACCCCTCCACCCACCTCCCCTCTGGTAACCAGCAATGTGTTCTCTATAGTTCCGAGTCTGTTTCTTGGTTTGTCTCTCTCTCTTTTTTCTTCCCTTTGCTCATTTGTTTTGTTTCTTAAATTCCACATATGAGTGAAATCAAATGGTATTTTTCTTTCTCCGACTTATTTCACTTAGCGTTATACTCATTAGCTCCATCCATGTTGTTGTAAATGGCAAGATTATATTCTTTTTTTGGCTGTATAATATTCCATTTTATATATATAAATACTGCCTCTTCTTTATCCACTCATCTATTGATGGACACTTGGGCTGCTTCCTTAATTTGGCTATTGTAAATAATGCTGGTATAAACATAGGGGTGCATGTATCCCTTTGAATTAGTGTTTGTATTTTTTGGGTAAATACCCAGTACTGTGATTACTAGATCATAGGGTAGTTTTATATTTAAAATTTTGAGGAACCTCATGCTGTTTTCCACGGTGGCTGCACCAGTTTGCATTCCCACCAACAGTGCACGAGGGTTCCTTTTTCTCCACATTCTCGCCAACACCTGTTATTTCTTGTGTTTTTGATTTTAGCCATTCTGACAGGTGTGAGGTGATATCTCATAGGAGTTTTGATTTGTGTTTCCCTGATGATCAGTGATGTTGAGCATCTTTTCATGTGTCTGTTGGCCATCTGGATTGCCTTCTTTGGAGAAATGTCTGTTTATGTCTTCTGCCCATTTTTTAATTGGATTATTTGTTTTGGGTGTTGAGTTGTGTAGATTCTTTATATATTTTGGATACTAACCCTTTATCAGATATGATATTTGCAAATATCTTCTCCCATTCAATAGGTTGCCTTTTAGTTTTGTTGACTGTTTCCTTTGCTGTGTGTAAGCTTTTTATTTTGGTGCAGTCCTAATAATTTATTTTTGCTTTTATTTCCCTTGTCCCAAGAGACATATCTAGAAAAATGTTGCTAAAGCTGATGTCAGAGACATTACTGGCTATGCTCTCTTCTAGGATTTTTATGGTTTAGGTCTCGCATTTAGGTCTTTAGTCCATTTTGAGTTTATTTTTGTGTATGGTGAAAGAAAGTGGTCCAGTTTCATTCTTCTGCATGTTGCTATCCAGTTTTCTTGACATCATTTGTTGAAGAGACTTTTTCCCATTCAATATTCTTTCCTGCTTTGTTGAAAATCAATTGACCATATAATTGTGGGTTTTATTTCTGGGTTCTCTATTCTATTACATTGATTTATGTGTCTGTTTTTGTGCCAGGACCATACTGTCTTGATGATGACAGCTTTGTAATAGAGCTTGAAGTCCAGAATTGTGATGCCGCCAGCTTTGCTTTTCTTTTTCAACATTCCTCTGGCTATTCGGGGTCTTTTGTTGTTCCATACAAACTTTAGGATTCTTCATTCTAGTTCTGTGAAAAATGCTGTTGGTATTTTGATAGAGATTGCATTAAATCTTGTCAAATAAATAAATAAAATCTTTAAAAAAATCTGTAGGTTGTTTTGGGTAGTATGGACATTTTAACAATATTTGTTCTTCCAATCCATGAGCACGTAATGTCTTTCCATTTCGTTGTGTCATCCTCAATTTCTTTCATCAGTGTGTTTTATAGATTTCAGATTATGGGTCTTTCACCTCTTTGGTTAAGTTTCTTCCTAGATATTTTATTGTTTTGGGTGCAGTTGTAGATGGGATTATTTTCTTAATTTATCCTTCTGATGTATCATTATTGGCATATAGAAATGCAACAGATTTCTGAACCATTGATTTTGTATCTTGTGACTTTACTGAATTCATTTGTCAGTTCTAGTAGTTTTCTGGTGAAGTCTTTAGGGTTTTCTATATATGGTATCTTGTCATCTGCAAATAGTGAGATTTTAACTTCTTCCTTAGCAATTTGGATGCCTTTTATTTCTTTATGTTGTCTGGAGTAGTGGACTTCCAGTTCTATGTTGGCTAAAAGTGGTGAGAGTGGACATCCTTGTCTTGTTCCTGACCTTGGGGGGAAAGTTCTCAGTTTTTCCCCATTGAGTATTATGTTCACTGTGAGTTTTTCATATATGGCCTTTATTATGTTGAGGTGTTTTCTCTCTAGACCTACCTTGTTGAGGATTTTCATCATGAATGGATGTTGTATTTTGTCAAATGTTTTTACTGTGTCTATTGAAATGATCATATGGTTTTTATTCTTTCTCTTATTGATGTGATGTATCATGTTGATTGATTTGCAAATATTGAACTACCTTTGCATCCCAGGAATAAATCCCGCTTGATCATGGTGTATGATTTTTTAAAATGTATTGTTGAATTCCATTTGCTAGTATTTTGTTGAGGATTTTTAAATCTATGTTCATCAGAAATATTGGCCTTTTGTGTGTGTGTGTGGTGTCTCTATCTGGTTTTGGCATCCCATATGGCAAACTTAGTAAATTCCTTATTAGACTTCCCTGTTGTTCCCTGAAAGTCCCTGGCTGGTTACTAGCTACCTCCTTTTCCTCACCTTCCTCTCTCCTGTTTACACCTCACAAATTTCTTAATGATCTTGAGCAGCTTAGTTCAGACCCCAAGCTTATACTCTCCGTTCAGCAGTGTCCAGGCTTTAGAAGGCAGTTTAGAAAGCACCCCTTGTTACTGGAGCACCTGGGGGTACACCTGGGGCTACCATCTCCCTCTACACACACCTGAACAGCTTATTTAGTATTTCCCCAATGAAAATGGATTTCAATGGAGGGAGTGAGGAGGAGGTAGGGTATATTCTGTACTTAAGGGAAATGAGCTTTTCTCCATTTTATTACAATTAAAAAAAACCCAACAACCCCAAGGGACAGCCTAGTGGTCAGGAGGATGTGCTTTGAAGTGAGGCAAACCGGGGTTCAAATCTGTGCTTTGACCTTGGGAAAATTACCCATTATTCCTAAGGCTCAGTTTTCTCCTCTGTCAAATGAGGATTAAAATACCCACTTTAACGGGTTGTGGTGAGGATGAAGAAGGTCATGTCTGTAAAGAGCATAATAAGTGCTTAGTAAGCGTTATTATTAGCAGAAATCTTCCAGAAGTTTCTGTGGTCACTAAGTCACTAGGTGAGAACTCAAGGAGCCACACAAGGCCATGGTGGGGTATGAAAGGCCTCTGTTTAGCCTCCTTATCTCTCTGGCTTCCCAGGAACGTCTGCAGATTATAACCCTCCCCTCATGATTCCACTTCAATCGTTCTTTCAGGCTCTTTATTCCAAGTTTCCTTCTGTGATGTCCTTGCCACTCTTTGATGTCCTTACTCACTCAGTCCACAACTGTGGTCAATACAAGGCAAGGACACTGTTGGGCATCATGTGGTTCACCGCCATTGATTGATCAAGGAAGGAGCTGGATAAATGAAAGCTCCAGATGCTAATCTCCAAGGGTGGCTGTCGTGGCTCTTAACTTTTTCTGGGCCAGGGACCCCTTTGAGAATCTGAGGAAAGGTAGAGAATGTCTCCCTAAATACATATATTCCCACAGGCACATACAATTTGCGTACAATACTCAGGGAAGCTGGTGGATCCAGTGCCCTGTAGGGGACTCGTTCTTTTGCTCCTTCCTGGAGCAAAACTCTCATAGAACTCAGCAGCAGAAAAATGAGCAAACCTCAACTCTTTTCTCTTGTCCTGCCTTCTCTTTGTCAGGAGGTGTCAAAACAAGGCACTAAAACTGCTTTAAGGAGAGGAGAAAGAAAAACAAAATAAACCAGTGTTTATTTTTTAAATTTTATTTTATTTATTCATTTGAGAGAGAGACAGAGAGCACAAACAGGGGCAGAGGGAGAAGCAGACTCCCCATTGAGCAGGGAGCCCGACATGAGGCTGGATCCCAGGACCTGGAGATCATGACCCGAGCCGAAGGCAGACGCCTAACCATCTGAGCCACCCAGGCGCCCCTAAACCAGTGTTTAAAGACAGCCAGTGGGAAATTGAGAGATGGCGAAGCTAATGGAGTATATTTGGTGAGCTCCATGAGGATTCATGAGATCAATTTAAAAAATATATGACAATGAAGAAGAACTTGAGATCATGAGAGGGGACAGAGGGGTGGGAGTTGGGGGGAGAACGGTGTTGAAAACGTTACCAGGGTTAAGATGAAAAGAGTTCTGGACACTGAATTACTTACCCCTACTGAACTGTACACTTGAAGATGTAAATTTTAGGGGCACCTGGGTGGCTCAGTCGGTTAAGCGGTTAAGCGTCTGCCTTCCGCTCAGGTCATGATCCCAGGGTCCTGGGATCGAGTCCCACACCGGGCTCCCTGCTCCGCGGGGAGCCTGCTTTTCCCTCTCCCCCTCCTGCTCATGCTCTCTCTCAAATAAATAAATAAAATCTTAAAAGAAGACAAACATGTAAATTTTACGTTATGTGTGTTTTATCACAATTTTAAAAAATTACTGGGCAGCATGTCCCCCATGAGAACGTTTAGGGGTCTACCGCCCTACCAGCCCCTAAGCAGTTAACCACCCCTTCCTATCAGGAAGTGCAGAAGCCGGGGACAGACTTCGGTCTGGGACCTGCTCTAATAGCCGAGGTTACGTGGGTGTCAGAGGGATGGTTGCGGTGCTGCTAGTGGTGGAATTAGCAGAAAGCTGTGGGGAACTGGTGGGTTTTGACAGGGGAGGGCTGGCGTGGAGGAGGGAGACAGGGGCCGTTCAGGAGAGGGCATAAAGCTGGCCTGCAGGGGTGTCCTGCCCTCCCTTTTCTAAGAGTCTTACAGGCGCTGTGAGGGGGGAAACCTGAATCTGCAAGGCTCACACACACTGCGGCTCTCTCCGGTTTCCCGACTTTGGAGACAGCAGGTGGCGCTGTTGAGTAAACTTGGGAGCCCAGAAGAGGAAACCTGAACTTTGAACTTGAGAAGTAGGGCATCTCTATCCTGGTAACTCTCTCCCTTCCAGCGGCCAGAGCAGAGGAGGGTGTGGGAGATGGGGATCATCTTCCTCTTCGAGCTCTTTAGGGCTCTTCAGCTGGCCTCGGGAGGAGGGAGGGCTGGGATCTGTTCTCTTGCGTGGTTCCCACGTGCGCTGGTATCCCAAATGTCTTTGGAATGCAGCTCAGGTGAAATCCTGGGTGGTGGCCACCAGCAGTTTGGGAGGGGTAAAGAAATCCGGAGGCATCCTTACACACCCCTCCATCAGCCGGGCTGACTCAGCCTGGACCCAGCTCAGGGTAGCTTCCCTGGCTTTGCCTGCTCCTCTTAAACTCCTGGGAGTCCCCCTCTCCCCACTCCCCTTAGAAAGTTCAAACTGCTCTGCGGAATCTGGAACTCCTCAGTAAAATAGACCAAACACTCGGGAAACCTCTCCTTCATTGTAGTTTTAGATTTGGGGCCCTTATCCAGTGAGCTCAGGTTCCAGAAAGCATCCATGGGGACTAGTTGGGGAACTGGGTGCTTTGCACTGGGTTAGGGCATTGGATGAGGTAGGAGGTCTCCTCCTATCCAGTGAATCTGGATTTGATTGTATTGCCAGGCTTTGTCCCCAACAATGATAGGACTCTGGGGAATGCAAACACAACACTGGTTTGACAGCTTCAGCAAGTTTTAAGCCCAACACGCCAAAGGCCAGTGTGCCTTTGGAACTCCACGCTTGCCAGTCTCACTCTCGACACGCGTTTATGTCCCTATCCTTGTTTCTCCTCTGCCTCACCTTTCTCGGGGTGTTCTAATTTATGCTGTTTGACTTCACTTACGTGATTTTGTGAAGTCTTAAATCCTTTTTGAGACAGGGCAGGTACAAATAAAGATAAAGAAAAACACAACTCGGAAAGGTCAGATGTTTTGATATTGGCTAAACCTTGTGCTAATGTAAGAAAATGACTACACCCTTAGTGACCATAACATCCAGAATCTTCCACAACTCACAGCAGAGAAAGGCTGTCTCCTCATGGAAAGAGGTGACAAGACTGCAGACTTGACTTTTGACTCCTGGCATTCCTGGTGCCTCCCCCTGGGTATCTTGCTAGGGTCCCTGCTGTTACTGCCAAGCTTTAGGGCAGGGTGAGGGCTGGGGACGCTGTGCCCCTTTAACCTTTTGCTACTGTGGACTCATGACCTTTCCCTAATGCTCCCTGCAGAGCTCTAAACTCACAAGACCGGAACATTTGAAATGACTTCTAAAAAGACTATTAGATGAGCAAAACGTAAGCAGAAAATAGCATGAAACTAGGTCATCTAAGCGATAGCTCCTGATATTTTATTTTCCATTACACACCACGTGGTGACTTCAACATTCATATGAAAGCCGATCAGGTTACTGGTCATATGTTTTTTTGTTTTTTTTTTTTACGATTTTACATATTTATTGGGGCAGGGAGAGCACAGAGGGAGAGTGAGAGGGAGAAGCAGGCTCCCCGCTGAGCAGGGAGCCCGATGCGGGGCTTGATCCCAGGACCCTGAGATCTTGACCTGAGCAGAAGGCAGATACTTAACCAACTGAGCCACCCAGGTGCCCCCGGTTATCATATTCTTACACTAGCTACAAACCTAAACAATTCTCAAAGTGCAGGACCTCGTGTTCCCCTTCCTCAGCAGGGTGGTCCTTCTAGCACCCCTTTCTAGAGCAACTTTCAAACGAGATGATGCTTCATAACTTCAGCACCAAAGTTGGCTTTCAGTTTTAAGTCACACATTTCCCCCCCCCCGGCCCCCCTGCAATCTTAGAAGATGAATGTAGCCATCCCCAATACTTAGAAGTATTTCCTGCTTTCTCTGAGGTATTTCAAAGGTTTGTGGTCGGAGGCATCTAAGTGTTGAAAAGCCATTTTTTACCATCAAATTGGATTTCAAAGGATCTTGGAGATGTAAGAGACCGTAGAGACCATTTATTGCCATTCGCGCAGAGTATTCAGCTGGAAGTGATTAAATGACTTGCTGACGGTCCCAGAGCTGAAGAACATAAACTAAGATTTATGCCTATTGATACCCAGACCATTCTTTTTCTCACTGCGCTACCCAGCTTGGCCTCTTGCACATCTGAATAGAAGTATAATCGTGACTGGGACTTTCTTTACAGAAGTAGATATATATAGAAGCAAACACACACACACACACACACACACAAACATGTAAGGTAACAGAATTAGGAATTAAAATAACGGAGGAATGATTATTTGTGTTGTGTGCACAATTTTAGCTGTTTGTGATGAGTGTCTTAAGATATGCACAGATGCAAATCTGGACCCCCAATAATTGGAATGAATGAGTCTGAGGGAGAAAAAAATTTTAATTTTATCCATTGAATGCAGAACTCTAGGGCAAACGATGAAATTTAGGCAAGGCCCTGCCCTCTAGAAGTTCATGATGGGTAGACATAGGCTTAAATAATTTCTAATATAAAGCTGACTTTGATCATCACTGTCACAATTTAGTAAGGAGTTTAGGATCACTATATGCGAAAAAAATAGTAACAACAGGGAAACTTACCAGTAAGTACAAGCAAATTATGTGTGTACGCCTGTGTCACAGGCATGTATACGCACGTATGGATACGTAGCAGCTGCCCATTCACATAATGTGATTTTTCAGTGTATTGTAAGTATCCAGCAAGGATGGTGTCGTTTGAGATGAATTCTTGTACAGCTTCTACTCGGCTTTATGCGCACAAAGATACTTCATGGTGTGTCTCTTATCTCTTGGTTGGGTTCTAGGTCCGATGAAGAAAAAACACTTATATTTCCAGGCCAGACTTCTCTGAGCTCCAGACTCGTATTTCCAACAGTCTGTTTGCCATCCTCTTGGGGTGTCTCAAAAGTACCCAAAGCTCAACGTGTCCAAAAGAGCCCCTGATCTTTCTTTCAGGATTCCCTATCTCAGTCAGTGGCATCATTGTCCGCAGAGTTATGCAAGCCAGAAATCTCCCTAAGGGCAGGGACCCGGACTCTCTTGTTTTCTGCTGTGTCTTCACGACCTAGAACAGTGCATGGCACAGAGAGGGTGCTGATTATGTCCTGTGGAATGACTGTCTGCAATCTCTGGATTGCATTCATTTTCCTCCATCTCAGCTCCTTCCTCGTTAGTATAGTGGTGAGTATCCCCGCCTGTCATTTTCCTCCATCTCCATCATTACCGTTCAGTCCGGCCGCCATAACCGCTCACTGGCATGACTGCAATAGCCTCCTGACTAGTCTCCCTTCATCCATGCTTAGCCCTATTTCTATATATCTTCCACGGTGGCCAGTGATCTTTTCAAAACAAATCTGATTCTGAGACAAGTGCTCTTGCCGTGGCCTCTGAGGTCATACATGGTCTGTATCCTATGACTCTTGCAGCCTCGTCTCATATCATGATCACCTTGGGTCTTTAGATTCCAGCCAGATAGGCTTTTTTACAATGCCTGTGATCACTTGCTCTGTCCTGCCACCGGGCCTTTGCACATATTGCTTTCTCTGCTGGGACCATTCTTCTCCTCTTCACCCACTTAATTTCTACTCATCCTCCTGATGTCACTTTCAGAGCTTAGAGTACTAGTTCCTGTAGGTCCTGATGTCAAATGTATTTGACAGAAAAGTCATAGTCAAAATAACTTGAAAAATACTGGAAAGAGCTCCGTAGCACTTGTCGTGGTTTTTTTTTTTTTTTTAAGATTTTATTTATTTATTTGAGACAGAGAGAATGAGAGACAGAGAGCATGAGAGGGAGGAGGGTCAGAGGGAGAAGCAGACTCCCTGCCGAGCAGGGAGCCCGATGCGGGACTCGATCCCGGGACTCCAGGATCATGACCTGAGCCGAAGGCAGTCGCTTAACCAACTGAGCCACCCAGGCGCCCCTGTCGTGGTTTTTTATATTTGTTTGTATAATTATTTTCTGCATGAAACTTCACAACTTGTAAGACGTTTTAGTCTGTCTTCCCATATGAAGTCAAGGACCTAGTCAAGGACCATTAAAACATAAGTCATCATTTCTCTCTTCATGTGTTTTTGGAAGGTACCATTGAATATATTTACCTGGTATTCTTTTTTTTCTATTAGATATAAATCCTCCGAAGATTACAATATTTGATAAAAATCTCCCAGGATGCTATCATCTCAGCGAGGTCCTCCTTAGTTAATTAATGCCTTAGGGGATGGTTTAAGTGTAGTTTAGCCTGGAGACAGGTTATCGACCTTTAGAAGATATTGCCTTTGCCTGTGATATCAAGATTCAATAAAGTTAAGCAAAGAAAGGCTTATCCAGGTTGTCTTCTCCAATATATATCTTCTCTTTTCTTGAAAGTTCCCGAAATGGGTAAGTTGATGGAATTTTACATATTAAGATGGTTAGAATCACTCAGGCAGACTAGGTGTTTCAAACAGACCCTGTAAATATAGGTACTTATTACATGATAAGGAAAGATTATAAATCCAATTAGGGAAGGGTCAGTTTATTCAACAAATTATCTTTTTTTTTTTTTAAAGATTTTATTTATTTATATGACAGAGAGAGAGACAGCGAGAGAAGGAACACAAGCAGGGGGAGTGGGAGAGGGAGAAGCAAGCTTCCCACGGAGCAGGGAGCCCGATGTGGGCCTCGATCCCAGGACTCTGGGATCACGACCTGAGCCGAAGGCAGACGCTTAACGACTGAGCCACCCAGGCGCCCAACAAATTATCTTTTAATATTTAATTAGCAGTTCGTGGGAAAAAGTAAAATTTATCTTTAAACCATGTGTCATGTACCAATATAAGTTCCAGAAAGATTAACATGCTAAATGGCAAAAATTCAAGCCCAAAAAGGCTATATGAAAACATAAGTGAATATTTATCTCATATCCACAGGGAGAAAGACATTCTCAGCTTAAGGGCAATGGAAAACATTATTCCCACCCCCCCAAAAGAAAATGACCACATAAAAATGAAAAATTAATGACCAAGTTAAAAGGTAAACAACAAAATGGAGGAAAAATAGATGATCAGAAACTGTACAAAAGGTCAATGTCTGTATTACATAAGGATGTTTATAAATTAGTAAACAAGTGCTAAGACCCAGTGAAGAAATTGGGCAAAGGATAGGAACAGACACTTTACATGTAAAATATAATGATTGACACATGAAAAAATATTCAGCCTTGCCAGAAATGTAAGAAATGCAAATTACACATTTCACAATTGCATAAATGCAAAAATCACTGTTTTAATCTATCAAATTAACAGAAATAAAAAGTGTAAATACTCAGTATTGGAGAAGGATGGGGGAAATCACTTTCCCAATACATTGCTGGGAGGGGTGATATTTGTCATTATGAATAATGAATATTAAAAATGTTTGCAGCTTTTGACCTATTTCCCAGAATATATCATCAGGAAATGCGTTAAGGAAATAAATCTAAGTATGGGCATTGTTTTATGCACAAAGATTTTCATGAAAGTATTATTTATAGCATCATGTTTAATAATAAGGACATCATTAAAAAACTAGTGTACATTCGCATGATGAAATTAACCGTTGGAAATTTAGTATATGAAATTTTCCAATAAAATGAGAAAACGTGGGAAAAATAGGATACAAAAGTGTGTATACAGTATAATCGCAACTGCGTGTAAAGACAAGTGTGCATAGAATAACATGTTGGGTTTTTTGGGGCACCTGGGTGGCTCAGTTGGTTAGGCATCCGTCTTCGGCTCAGGTCATGATCCCCCAGCCAGGGTCCTGGGATGGAGCCCCATGTCAGGCTCCTTGCTCAGCAGGGAGTCTGCTTCTCCTTCTCCACCTCCCCCCACTCATTCTGTCTCTCTCAAATAAATAAATAAAATCTTAAAAAAAAACTTAAAAAAAAAGAAACTAAAAACTTTTGTTAAAAAAAAAAGAAAAAGAAAAACATGCTGTTTTTCTGTTGCTAGTTTTCCAAGATAGAATATAAATTTTTTTGTTGTTTTTATGTTTTTCTACTTGTCTTTGCTTTCTGGATTTCCTATGAACCAATCCTCACTCCTTTCCCATGTGAACACAGAGCCAATGCCATAAAAACAAATCAAGTCCTGACACATGCTACGACTTGGACGAACCTCGAAAACCTGAGGCTAAGTGAAGGAAGCCAGACACAAAAGGACATATTATATGAAACGTCCAGAAAAGGCAAATCCATAGAGACAGAAAGCAGATTAGTGGTCTCCAGGGGCTCGGGAGGAGGAACTGGGACTGATTGCTCAGAGGCATGGGGTTTCTTTCTTGGGTGATGGAAATGTTCTGGACCTAAATGGTGGTGATGGTTGCACAACATAGTGATGATCCTAAAAAACACTGCACTGCACACTTTAAAATGGTGAATTTTGGGGTGCCTGGGTGGCTCAGATGGTTGAGCGACTGTCTTCAGCTCAGGTCATGATCTCGGGGTCCTGGGATGGAGCCCCACATCGGGCTCCCAGCTCAGCAGGGACTCTGCTTCCCCCTCCCCCTTTCTTCTCTCCCCCTGCTGTGCTCTCTCTCTCTCAAATGAATAAATAAAATCTTTAAAAAATAATAAATAAAATGGTGAATTTTAGGTTATGTGAATGGTATCTCAAGTAAATACATAAATAAATAAAGGAAGGCTTGGTATTAAAAAAAAGGAAACTGAAGTGAATGAAGGTTTTAGGTTAAGAGTTTAATAGAGTCCATATTCAAAGGGTGATCTCTTTGCATTCTCAAGGGAGCTCTCTTTTCCCTGGTAGGCCTCAGAGACCTCACTGGCTGGTGTATATATCAGAGAAGAAGAGAGAAAATGAAGGAGAAGGACCGAACATGGATTTTATTTTTAAGTAATCTCTACACCCAACATGGGGCTTGAAATTACAACCCTGGGATGAAGAGTCGCACAATCTTCCAGCTGAGCCAGCCAGGCACCCCAGGATCAGAGAGGTTTTACAAATTATGAATGGCTATTAAAAATGAAAATGTAGGGACACCTGGGTGGCTCAGTCGGTTAAGCGTCTGCCTTTGGCTCAGGTCATGATCCCAGGGTCCTGGGATCGAGCCCTGAATCGGGCTCCTTGCTCAGCAGGGAGCCTGCTTCTCCCTCTGCCTGCCACTCCCCCTGCTTGTGCTCTCTCTCTGACAAATAAATAAAATCTTAAAAAAAAAAAAGAAAATGTAAAGTGATACTGTTTACAATAGAATCAAAAACATCAAATGCCTAGGAATAAATCTAACAAAAGATGTACAAGCCCAATGTAGAAAACTACAAATGTTGAGAGAAATTAAATTTAAAAAGAATCTATCTTGCTCATTGTTTGAAAGATTCAATATTGTAAAGATGGGAAATTTCCCCCAAGTTGATCTATAAATCCAATCCAATCTCAATTAAAATTTGAGCAAGTTTTTGTTGTTTTGTTTTGTCTTGTTGTGTTTTAGAAATGAACAAGTTGAGGGCGCCTGGGTGGCTCAGTCGGTTAAGCATGTGACTTCGGCTCAGGTCATGATCCCAGGGTCCTGGGATTGAGCCCCACATCAGGCTCCCTGCTCGGCAGGGAGTCTGTTTCTCCCTCTCCCTCTGCCCCTCCTCCCGCTTGTGCTTTCTCTCTCTCAAATAAATAAAATCTTTAAAAAAAAAAAAAGAAATGAACAAGTTGATTCTAAAATGAATATGAAAACACAAAGGGCCAAGAATAGCCAAGAAATTTAGAGGGATGAAGGACAAAGGTGCAGGCTTTACATTAGTAGATATTGAGAAGTATGAGAAAGCTATAATAGTAAGACAGTGTGGCATTGGCTCAAGAACAGACCAGTAGACCAATGGACTAGAATAGAGGTCAGAAACAAATCCACACATAACCCTGACAGTGAAGAGCTGGTGGGGGGAAGCTAGGTTTTTCAATAAATGGTGCTGGGTCTATGGGATATGTTGTGAAAAACCAAAAGAATCTTGATTCCTGTCTGATACTATATGGTTGGAAAAATTTATGCTTCCATGGAAAACTGCATTTTTGTAGCATAGCCTCTGGGTTATCTGATTGTGATTTTATGGCAACTATTTTATAACTCTGTAAATTGTAGATAGCTGATAGCAAAGCAAAATTCATGAAAATAAATTCTGTCTGGTGGAGGGACACCATCCCCCCGCCCCCGCGGAAAAACTTATTTTGCCTCAATTTGCATATTCATTTCAATATTCCTGATCTATAAATGTGTCTGTTCTTTGGACCCACTTTTGAACAGGCCGAAACACCTTGCCGGTTTTTCTTCTTAATAAGTTAAATAAATTTTTAATGGGTGAGTTTTTATATCTGTACGAGAGTCATGATTTTATCTTTTAAAAAATTATCTTTTCTGCCGCTCTGCCTACTTGTGATCTCTCTCTCTGTCGAATAAATAAATAAAATCTTTTAAAAAATAAATAAAAAATTATCTTTTAACAATTCATACAAATTTTTTTTAAGATTTTATTTATTTATTCGACAGAGAGAGAGACATCGAGAGAGGGAACACAAGCCCCAACAATTCATACAAATTAATTCCAGATGGATTGCTAACCTAAATGTGAAAGGTAAAGCAATAAAGCTTCTAGAAGATTATAAAGGAGAATATATTCATGACTTTGGGGCAACAAAGGTTGCTTTATACATGGAGGACCTGGGTGTCTCAGTCGGTTAAGCATCTGCCTTTGGCTCAGGTCATAATCCCAGGGTCCTGGGATCGAGCCCCGCATCGGGCTCCCTGCTCCGATGGGAGGACACAAAAGCACCAATCATAAAAGAAAAGACAAGTAACTCAAATTTCATTAAAACTTAGTACTTTTCACCCAGGAACACCACGGAGAGTGAAAAGGCAAGCCACAGAGTGGGAGAAGATATTTGCAATGCATTTTTGGACCAAGGTATTTAATATATGTACATATATTATACATACATAATAGAATTCTTGAAATTATGTATTATATATAATACAAATATATAAATATCACAAATCAGTAAGAACACAGATAACTGAAAAGAAAAATGGGCAAAAGACCCGGATAGCACATCACAAAAGACCATATCCAAATGTCTAATAAACAAGTGCCCAACCTCATTAGTTATCATGGAAATACAAATTAAAACTGCTGCACATCTACCAGAAGGGCAAAATACAAAAGATTGACAATGCCAAGGTTGACAAAAATGTGGAGAAACTGGATTTCTCAAACATCCCTGGTGGGAGTATAAATTGGTATAACTGCTTTGAAAAATTATTCAACAATATCTCTTAGCACTAAACATATACCCAAGCCGATTCAGTAATTCCATTCTTAGGTGTGTGCGTATGTTTATGGATATGGATATGTACAAAAAGACATACGAGAATGTATAGCAATTTATTCTTTTTTTTTTTTAAGATTTTATTTATTTATTTGACAGAGAGGGAGGGAACACAAGCAGGGGGAGTGGGAGAGGGAGAAGCAGGCTTCTCGCCGAGCAGGGAGCCCGATGCGGGGCTGGATCCCAGGACCCTGGGATCATGACCTGAGCCGAAGGCAGATGCTTAATGACTGAGCCACCCAAGCGCCCCTGCAGAAACTCGATTTCTAAACAAGTAGCATTCACAGGTTCCAGGGATTAGGATGTGCATATATTTGTGGGGTGGGGGGGCATCATTCAACCCACTACAAGCCCCAAACTAGAAACAACCTAAATGTCTATCAACTGTAGAATGAAAAATAAATTGTGATAGATGACTATAAAACAATAAAGATGAACACATTACTGCTACATGAACACCACCAGTGACTCTCATAATAATGAGTGAAAGGAGCCCGACCCCAAATAAATACCCAGTGTATGATTCATTTATATAATGTTCAAAAATAGCAAGACTAATCTAGGAGACAGAGCTGGGATGGTGGTTGCTACCCTATGGAAAGAAGGCAGTGACCGAGAGGGATGAAGGCATGGTTTCTGCACGTGCCAATACTGCTCTATTTCTTGATATGGGTTGTGAGGACTCACCATGCCGAACACTTCTAAGCACTTTCTATGCACTTTTCTGCAGATAATGTTTATAGGACACTTTCCTTTTTCACCTTCTTCACATTTTCTTCTACTTCCTGTATATATTAGATTTCAATACCTCTGTTTATTAAAAATTATGAATGATTATTGACAATATTTTCTTTCTCATTATGGGTTTAGGTGCTACCATAGCTCAGGAGTGTCTGTTTTGAGGACATGTATATATATATTTTAGTCTAATGGGTTTTGATGGAACCTTGAATCGGGGGACCCAATGGGGCCACAGAATGTGCTGTTTTGTAATTTGTTCCCAAAGTGCTCTATAAGCCCTTAGTGTCACTGACTTTCCTGGCTGAAGGTGTTCCCCAAACTTGGAGTGCCAGTGGTTGGGACGGCAATGGGAAATGTTACTTCAGGGTGAATGATTAGACTTAGGAAAAGGGCTTAGACTTAGGAAAAGTGTTATGCATCCTAGGCTAGGTAAGGGGTAGCATTTCCCGAAGTCAGGCAGAGATTCGTCAGAGGGACCATAAGGGCAGGTAAGAAGAGGGTACTTAAGGATAGAACCCAGTTTGAACCTGGGTCGCCTCCTAGAGGGACACCTTGGTAAGGAGTCTTATTCTGGCCATGCCCACCCCCATCCCACCCCAGCCTTGGAATTGGTGAAATGTCAAACACTGGGCTTGCCTTGAGGCTTCCAGGCCTATATTATAATTCCTTTGGGTCAAAAGTCAACATACCCGTCAGCCTCATGCCATGCACTGTGGGGTCAAAAGGGAAGAGAAGAAAGGGGTGCTGGGGCCGCTCACACCACTTCTTGGCCAGCTCCGCCTCTGGGTCTGTGCCCAGGGGTCCCGGCGGTTGAGAAGGGGGAGGCTCATGGCTTATATGGAAGAGGCCAGAAGGAGAACAAGTCCCTGAGGGGTGGTTTCCAATGGGACAATTCAAGGAGGAATAAACGCTCAGAGCTTCTGCTGTCCTCTTGTATGTCGTGAAACTGATTCTGGAAAGGTGAAGTACAGCTTGCGCCGATGAGGAACACATATTTCTTTTATAATCAGAAAAAAATGAACCTAGATTTTCAAAAGATGGTTATATCGGGTGGTGCTAAAAGGCTTCAGAGTCATCTCTGCCTCTCCCACTTAACCCGACCGGCGTTCTGTTTGCAAGGCACAGGAGAGTCGGAAATGGTGAGGACCATGTCTCCTGCCTTTGAGATGCTTACAGGGGAATAAAAGAAGCACTGAATCAGAGTCTAAGAAAGAAGCTAGGAGACCAGAAGCCATTCTGAATAGGAGAGGCACAGCAGAAGGCTTAGTGGAGAAAGGGGAAGGTAAGGGGTCCACGTTCTCTCTCTACAGTCTGTAGGACTGTAGTTGTAAGCTTCAAGGGCCTTCTCTGCCAATTAGAAAGATAATATCTTTATGTTATCTATGATGCAAGTTTTGTTAAAGTAATAGGGGGTAAGGGGGAAGTGTTAGCCATTGGCTTCTTGAGACCATCCTGTCCAGTGTGGCTGTAGTTGTTTTTTGTTTTTTGTGTTTTTAGATTTGAGAGAAGGAGAGAGGAGACTGTGCATGCGCATGAGGGGAAGGGCAGGAGGAGAGAATCTCCAGCAGACTCCCTGCTGAGCGTGGAGCCCAACACAGGGCTCGATCCCACAGTCCATGAGATCATGACCTGAGCAGAAACCAAGAGTTGGACGCTTAACCAACTGAGCCCCCCAGGTCCCCTCAGTGTGGCCATAGTTTTAACTTCCGTATTGCCACACCCACTGGGGCAATGGAAAGAGAGCCTGATGTTGGGGACTTGTTCCCCTGGCTCGCTGACCCCTGAAGCAGGAGCCCCTTACTCCCAGAGCTGACAGCTGGAAAGTAGTCTCCTTGGTCAGCCAAGTGGGCAAGAGTCTGAGGCAGCTGGACCTGGAGAAGCCAGAAGGCTGTTGACAAGCGCTCCAGTGAATGAGTCATGTGTGTGGACGTTTGTCACCACACCCCAGAGTCCGAGGCAAAGGAGAAAGACAAGCAACCATTACTAGCCATTTTATGCTCCTCCCTTGGGACAGCCCATTAGCCCATGCAGAGCACCCAGAGGTGTGGGGTTTTTGGGGGGTTTTTTTGAGGCGGGAGAGGAGCAGTGGGAGAGCGACAAGCAGACCCGCACTGAGCGCAGAGCCTGATGCAGGGCTTGGTCTCACGTCTCTGAGATCATGACCTGAGCTGAAACCAAGAGTCAGCTGAACTGACTGAGCCCCCCAGGTCCCGCCCCCCCCCCAGGTGGTTTTTGAGTTAGTTCCCTTGCAGTTGGGGGTGTACTGAGGACCGGTGGGCAGAAGTGGTTGACAGTGGCAGGGTGGTAAACGTCTCTCCCTCTGCTGGCCCTTCCTCCCCACCCCTAGCATGGCTCTGCACAATGTCTTATCCTGGGGGATTGTTCCTGGTTGCTCCCAAAAGTAAATCTGCGCTGGTCATCTAACTGCACAGCTGGTGTCTGGGAGTCCCAGCATGTTCTAGTCTGTTGCTTTGGGAGGAGGACAGATGGCTAACCTGTCCAGTCCAACCTGCCACGCACCTTGTCCTCGCGCTCAGGGCCAACAGAAACTCTTTTCTTCTTTCAGTCAGGGCTAGAGGCGGGCCGGTGAGAGGAACGAGAAGTCAACTCGCCACACCCTGGCTGCGTGTTTATAAAAGCTCCTGGAATGCAGTGAACCTGTGAGGGGTCAGCCGCCCCAGGACTGCCTGGCCTGTGGGAGAGGGTGGGAGGGATGCCCAGGTGGATTTCTCTGAAGGCAGGTAGGGAACAGGACCGGGTGGAGCACCAGCCCTGTCGTGGTCCTTGTCGTTGCACCTGCACACCCCCCAGCCTGGACTGTGGGGCTATAAAATTGGGAGAAGACAGACTTACTCCCAGGCGGTCAGCAAGTGAGGCTTGAGGGACAATGTGCTCTGGCTGGAGGAAGGGAGAAAACAGCCACCCAGGCATTCTAGCACCAAGTGCACCCGGTGCTCTAGCTCCTGGCTTCTCTCTCCCCTGACGTATTTCCAATTCCTGCCTCTAGTGAGCCCGACTCCTCTGAGTTAATCCATGCCAACGTCCAGTGTCTAGAGGGATCTTGATCTTGATTTCCTGGTGGTGGTGGGACAGCTTTACCCTCTCAACCTACCACCTCTGCTTTAACCACAGAGCCTATGTGTGTCTGACAAAACCCAAACACATGAGGTCACAAGGTAGTCATAATTTTTCCTTCCCTCTTGCCCCCACCCCCTTTGTCCTCTAATCCTTTCCATGAATGGAAGGGATGCTTGGTGTCCTACTTAGCCTGTGAGGCTGTCCGGCTAGGTTTCATTCCTTGCTATCTTTATTGTGGGGCAGCACTAACAATGTGAGTGTGGGGGCGGACAGGAGAGCTCAAACTCTTCACTCCCAGGGTCAGCTTGGACCCCAAATCTCTGACTTTGTCCAGCTGGGATGTAGTAGAGCAGTGCACAGGTAGGAAAACCAGTAGGGAAGTCAATGCCTTATTTAATAAAGTACCAAGTTGGAATAGACAGCAAGGATGGATAAGTGGCAGGGTAGGGTGAGGCCAGAGGCAGACAGGCCCCAGGTGAACATGAAGGCATCTGGCTGTGACCCGCCATGATATTGGGTGCTGGGTGACTTCTGCTCATACCTGCCTTACAACGTGAAACACAGCCTCATCACACCACTGCTCAAAATCCTCTGAAGGCTGGTTCACCCTGGCCTAACACTGTGGTGTAAACTCCTTAGTCTGGTGTTCGTGATCTACATGATCTGGGCCCACCTACCTTGTCTGTCTTATCTCTACCATCCACCCCCAGTGCCCTCCTAAAATAGCCCACATTCCAGCCCCCATGGGGTGCCCATTACCCCTAAACATGCCATGAACTTTCTGGCCCCCATACCGTTGCTTAGGCTGTTCTTTTCTCTCTTCCTGAAATGCTCTTCCCTCGTGTCCCCCTCTCTGCCAGTCAAATCTGGTATATGCTTTAGGGCCCAGCTGTGTCACTGCCTTCATAAAAAAAAATCCACCTGCTTAGAGAAATCACTCCAACCTCAAAACCTCCAAAGCATTCTATTAGTATAGGACTTCCTTTTTTTTTTTTTTTTAAGATTTTATTTATTTATTTGTCAGAGAGAGAGAGAGGGAACACAAGCAGGGGGAGTGGGAGAGGGAGAAGCAGGCCCTTCGCTGAGCAGGGAGCCCAGTGTGGGACTCCATCCCAGGAGAGGCAGACCTGAGCCGAAGGCACTTAAGTGACTGAGCCACCCACGCGTCCCTAGGACTTCCTTTATGGGCATTTGTCATGGTGTGCCTTGAAACTGGATCTTGTTCAGAGGGCTTTGTGCCCTCCGTAGCTCCAGCACAGGCACCAAGTAAGGTCTCAGTAAATCTTTATGGTAATGAATGGAGCCATGAGGTTGAATGACACCAATAGATGGTCAAGAAGCAGAAATGGCACCAAAACAACAGAGTTCTATTAGGGCTTGCCCATCACTTATCCGTCTGATGCCTCCTTTCATTTCCCTTTCTATCACCATTACATATTTACAACGTACTGAATAGGTCTTTCCCACTCGGGAGCCACCCTCAGTGCAAATCCCAGGCATCATGCATCTTCTAATTTCCTCCATGGGAAAAGGATACACTATGTGCTCATGGTTGGCTGGTATAACCTGCACACTCTTCAATTCCATAGCACTTCCTGAGGACCTACTGTGTACCCAGGTTTCTGCCAGGGGCTATGGAAGGGACAAGTTAAATAAGTCACCACCTGGTCCCTGCCCAGACAGGGACTACTGGAAGATTACCCATGGAGTAAATGCGAGTGAAGTCTTACGGTCAGCAGGACCTAGGAATGAAGGGAATCTGCCAATCCAATGGACATCTGGAACAAGGAAGTGAATGATTGGAAGCCCAGAGATAAGGAGCAGGGAGACACTGACGAGGATCCACTCAGAGAGAGCTGCGGGAACTGGGGTGGGGGTGGCACTCTGTTCTCCTTATGTCTGGTTTGGCAATCCTATTTTCAGTTCCTCCTTTATTCGCCTTCCCTAATTTAGCTTCTTAGCCTCACCTTATTTGGCGAGGGCAGGCAAAATAGGACACTCCCACATCACCTCCTGACCGCCCCCCCCCCCTTACCTTCCCCTTTTCAGGCCCTCAAATGATCCTCCTCCTTCCCGACCCACCTGGCGCCATCCCAGAGTAAACCACCGGCTGGCCAAAATCAAAAGAGCAGTGAATTGGGGATCGCGTTCATTATCACCCTCATAGCTACTCTTGATTGAGAACTCACCGTGTGCCAGGCTACATTATCTTTTTACAGCAACACTAGGAGGAGATTGTTATCTCATTTTATGGGTGAAGAACCTCAGACCAAAAGATGTTAAGTAATCTGTGCCAGCTCACACACCTGCCAGTTGGCGGTGCCAGATTGGAAATGAGGTCTGACTCCCAGGGCAGTGCCCCGGTCAGTTCCTGTTGGGCTGTGCGACCTTTGGCAGTTGGGGACCCCGTCCCTTAACCAACACGTCTCGCACCGGAATTCTCCAAGCCCCAGCCCCCGCCCCGGCCGCGCCAGCCTTCCGCGCCCCGGGTGCTCGCCCGCCCGAGCCGCAGAGGCCCGCGCGGCGCCGGCAGGTGGGGCGGGCGGGGCCAGAGCCGCGGCCCGGACGAGGAGAGGCGGGGCCTGGCGGGGGGCGTGGCCGGAAGCCTTAAAGAAGCTGGGGCGGCGGGGCGGGCCGCAGAGGCCGCGGATCGCGGCGGTCGTCTCCTCGCTTCCGAGCCGACCGCGGCGCCGTCACCATGTCCCTGGCGGCCTCGGCGGGCCGGGGCCCGGGGGCCGTGTGGTCCCCAACGCACGTGCAGGTGACGGTGCTGCAGGCGCGGGGCCTGCGGGCCAAGGGCCCCGGGGGCACGAGCGACGCGTACGCGGTGATCCAGGTGGGCAAGGAGAAGTACGCCACCTCGGTGTCGGAGCGCAGCCTGGGCGCGCCAGTGTGGCGGGAGGAGGCCACCTTCGAACTGCCGCCGCTGCTGTCCGGCGGGGCCGCGGCCGCCGCCACCCTGCAGCTCACCGTGCTGCACCGCGCGCTGCTCGGCCTGGACAAGTTCCTGGGCCGGGCCGAGGTGGACCTGCGGGAGCTGCACCGGGACCAGGGCCGCAGAAAGACCCAGTGAGTGCGGGCCCGGGGGAGAGGACGGGGAGGGGCGGGCCGGGGAGCGGAGCAGTGCGGGGTGGGGAACGTGGGGCTGGGCGCTGAGATCCTTTTAGAGCGAGCGCGGCGGTCCCCGCGCCGCTGTGTCCCAAGGGGACGGACGGAGAGAGGCCTTTGGACAGGGATCCCCCGGGCCGATAATCATAGTCTCACCTAGCTTCAACTTCTTCGGCTGTCCCGCCCCAGCTGTCCCAGTGTGTGGGCTCTTTGAAGCCGGCGCTAGGGGTGGGGGTGGGGGAGTACCTGGGGTGTTTTTGAATCTGCGGGACGTCGCTCAGTGCCCGGAACTTAGTAAGCACTTAATGAATTTTCGATGAATTGAAAATACTTGTGGGCTGGCAAATTCTTCTTACTAGTGTGGGTAGTGTGAATGTTTGATACACTCATTAGCTTATGTGGAAAGCCTCCTGGGTATTTAACTGTCCTAGACACTGAGTGGGAATGGCTGGGCCTGGGAGTAGGGAGGGTCAAGGTGGAGGGTGAACCCCACGGACACTCTCTGGCCCTAGAGGCTCACCCAGGGACAGAGCTGGGGCATTACAGTGCGGGGTGGAGGCTGCCCAGAGATGGCTGTCCCTCACCCCCACCTCAACTACGGCCTACGGGCTTGGTGAAGAGAATCTGCCCCTCCCTCTTCCCCTTTTCTTCCCCCACCCCCGCCCCCAAAGCCTGCTAGAACAGTTTGGTCTTCACTTTCAGACTGAAAATTATTAACCCGGTTTGCCCTGAGCCCCAAAGTTAGTAAGGATTTCCCAGTGCTGGTTGGAGCCAGGGTCTGCCCTTGGCCCAGATGAAGTGGGAGGTAGGCTGTGTTTCTTTTTGGCCTTCGTCAGGTTCTCTCTGGTCCTCCTCTGAACGGTTGGCTGCTCACCTGTAGCTTCTCAGTCTAGAGTTGTGTGCTAGGGTATCTCACTTCCACAGGGAGAGCTGGGCACCACCCATTTCACTTCAAGGTGTCACCCATTTATTTGTTCTCTTTCGCAGGTGTTTGCCATGGAGCGTTTGATTATGGAACATTTGATTATGCTCTTGTACTGTACCAAAAGCTGGCCTCCTAGCTTAATTGGTTACTTTGCTGGAACTTAAATATGCAAGTCAGTCATATTACCACAACTCCTATTTGTGAAGCACATGGATTCCCATTGGGTGTTTTAGATATAAATGGTATTTTAACTTTCCCTTGTGAAGGGGGTAGGAAAAGCCAGAGGGTTTGAAGTTACCAGACTCCCTTTTCTGCATCGTGGGTCCAAATTCAGCTTGCATGCTTGCAAATGCAATACCTGATTCACTTATTTGGCCAAAGATGAATAGGCATTTCTGAATTCAAATCAGATAAAAATAGAGAGCCTTGAGGTGAGGATGGGTAGGGTATCTCTTGGCATTAACTTACAAGCCATAAGGTGAGCAGTGCCTTTGCTAAGGAGGTGCTGAAGCAATGCTAATTTTCCATTTGATTAAATGACATTTGGGGCTTTGGGTTGGCTTCCTTTTCAGCTTCAACTGGGCGTCATTTGGCCATCCTTGTCTTGTTCCATCCCAAGATGCGTGGGTATTATCATCTGTCTCTGCCGTCTGTTTCTTTTTTTTTTTTTTTAAGATTTTATTTATTTACTTGAGAGAGAGAATGAGATAGCATGAGAGCGGGGAGGGTCAGAAGGAGAAGCAGACCCCCTGCTGAGCAGGGAGCCCCAATGCGGGACCCGATCCCGGGACTCCAGGATCATGACCTGAGCCGAAGGCAGTCGCTTAACCAACTGAGCCACCCAGGCGCCCCTCTGCCGTTTGTTTCTTGTGTGAACATTTTATTCCCTTGAAAGACAGATCGCGTGTCCCCGCCAGAGATGAGGATTCCAGATTCCTGGATCTGGTGCCCACTGTGGTCCTGACTCATTGTTAGGCTTTGGGCTGCTCGGTCTCTAAACACCCAAATTTCCCTGTTTATACATGGAGCTTGTTGCCCGGCTTAATTGGTATTTATAAGATGTTTCTGGGTTCCTGGATTACTGGGGCCTGTGTATAGACTCAAAAGGTTCTGTTACTGCTTTGCGAGAAATGAAAACCTTAAGTTCCCTATTTCAGGAAGGGTTCAGAGGTCTGCATCTTCATTTCTGTCCTCCTCTCCATTGTAATCCTAAACCTAGATGGTTACTTCTGTCTCTGTTTTATGACCACTTAGTCACAGTATCAACCTGTAAGAAAGTGATGCTTAGTTGATGTGTTGGGGTTTTTTTTCCCCCATAATTGCAAACGAAGTCTTCTTTGCCCCTCAGCAGTAGGTGAAATTGCAAGCTTTCCATCTGGCTTCCTGGGACTTTCCAAGGTGCCGGGGAACCTACTTAAACCAAGCCTCTCTGCTGCCCCGGTATGTCCCTTGGGTGCTCAAGATAGCTGAGATTTGGAGAGTGAGATATATACCAAGAGGCGGAAGTTTACCAGAAAGAAACTGGTTGGGTTAGGAAAGTCATTTGATCTAGTTATTAGTGGTTTGACTCTACCTTAGATATTAAAAATGAGCGACAAAACAAAAGCTCAAATTTTGGTCTCTAGGTTTGTGTGTGTGTGTGTGTGTATGCATGCATGTGTGTTAATCTCGAGCAAAGAAGAGTATGACTCTTGTCATGGGTCCAGAAACTCAAGATGTCAAGAGCTAACTGTGCTAGAATTTCCCTTTGTTCTCTTGATAAGGCCTCCTCTGGCATACATTTGGAGGCAAGAGAATATGCTTTTCAGGACTCAGATTTTGCCGAGCTCAAATTTAAAACACCACAGAGGCTGACCTATAGGTAGGATACTTTTAATAGGGAGGAGTGCATGGCCCCTGTCGTTAAGAGGAAATTGAAATGCATTGATTTTGCACTTATCCTTACCTGTTAAAGACCCAGCGTCAAAGTTGGGCCTTGGTTAAATGGAAACCAGTTAAGTCTCATGATCATAAAACAGACATGAATCTGCGAGGCAGAAACAGGTGACCAACATGTGGGATTCTCTGCTCAGCTCTCTAGTCTCACGTAGTTTGGGATCCTAGGTTGATCTAAGGGGAAAAAAAAAAAAAAAACCTTTTTGGGATACTAAGAGCAACAAGATGTGGGGAAATAATCTGTTTGGGGCAGATTAAAATAAACCTCCGTTCAGCCTGGCAACCGGAAAGCCACTGTGTAACTAATATCATGAAACTTAATACTGTAATAGTCTTCCAGCCATGAAGAGAGAGTGAATGATGGAGAGTCATTTTCTTACATCTCTTGAAGATGCAAGAGGGAATTTGGTTGCATATGAAAGGATTTGATATTAATAGAGGTTAGAGGTTTTGAGGAACTGTAAGTGTAGTAAGATGCTGTTGTAAGTTGCCAAAGGAAGTCCGGGTTATTAAAAAGAAATAAGGCCTCGATAGTTGTTTTCTGGAAGAGTCGGTTGCAGAAAAAAGATGTAGATGAGCAAAGAGATAGACAATAAGCAGTCTGTGTTTGTGCCTGTACTATCAAGTCTCCTAGGTGCGTTTAGGATTTTTTGTGACAAATTGGAAAACTGGAGCAATGATACTGATGAAGTTTTTCCTTTCTTGGGATTCCCCATAAAGATAACATTGGGCCTTACTGGAAACCGTCCCACCTCTCACAGGGCCACAGTCCCCTCCCGCTCGTGTCGCAAACCGACGGCTGATGGCTCCGGCTGGAGATGCCAGAGCCTGAGTTCTCTGTCCGCTCTGGGTGAAGTAACCCTAACCTGCCTATAGCCATGGAATGAAGTGACTAAGAAGAGGGAGGGTTACTTTAGAGTCATTGTTCTGGTGATGTGAAAGAAGTTCCCTTGTGGTATTATTTGATTATGATTTCATCTGTAAGACATTCGGTTAGCCTGGGGAAGTTTCAACTGCTTTTTTTTGACGTTAAAATCTGTATTTTTATTTATTTATTTATTTTTTTAAAAGATTTTATTTATTTATTTGCGAGAGAGAGAATGAGAGACAGAGAGCATGAGAGGGAGGAGGGTCAGAGGGAGAAGCAGACTCCCTGCCGAGCAGGGAGCCCGATGCGGGACTCAATCCCGGGACTCCAGGATCATGACCTGAGCCGAAGGCAGTCGCTTAACCAACTGAGCCACCCAGGTGCCCCTGAAATCTGTATTTTTAGTGCATTGTTTTAACTGAAGTATAGTTGACACCCAATATTACCTAAGTTTCAGCTGTACAGCGTAGTGATTTTATGCCGCGCTCACCACAGGGTAGCTCCCGTCTGTCACATACAGTGCTGTTACATTGCCACTGACTGTTCCCTGTGCTGTGCCTTTCATCCCCATGACTTATTCTATAGCTGGAAGCTTGTAGCTCCCACTGCCTTTTACCCATTTTGCCCATCCCCCACTTCCTCCTCCCCTGGCAACCACCCACTTTGTTCTCTGTATTGATGACTCTGTTTCTGCTATTTGTTTTGGTTTTTTAGATTCCACAGATAGGTGAAACCATACAGTGTTTGTCTTTCCCTGTCTTATTACACTTAGCATTATGCCGTCTAGGCCCATCCGTGTTGGTGCAGATGGCAAGATCTCATTCTTATATTTTTAGTAAATATTTTTAATACCTACTGTGTGCCAAGCACTGGGGTGTAAACAATAGTGACCGAAACAGACATGATCCTTACTTTCAGGAAGCTCAGAGCCCTGTGGGGAAGATAGACGTTAAACAAATGAACACGTAAATAAATAATCATGTATTGTGATAAGTACTGTGGAGGAAGAGAACAGGGTATCATAAGAGGATGGAGGGGGAAAGACATGACTTAAAGGAGATGGCCAATAGCTTCTCTGAGGCAGAAACCTGAAGTACGAAGAGATTTTTCTGGTGAAAAGTAAAGGAAGGGGACCTGAGGGAGAGGGAGCTGCCTTTGCAAAGGCCCTGGGGCAGGAGCACCTGGGAAGCTGGAGAGAGTGTGTAGATTGAGGCCCAAGCAGAAGGCAGGGCTTTATTTAAGAGCAGTGGGAAGTCCCTGAGTATTAAAAGCAAAGGGATGTTGTGATCTGCCGTGGCTGTTGGGTGGAGAATGGATCTGAAGCAGGCCTCGCCTGGAATCAGACAGACAAAAATGGGAGGCCGTTGCGCTAATCTAGGCCACCGGTGGTGGGGGCTTGCCCTAGGGTGATGGTCATGGGGGTGCACAGAGGTGGTGGATTTCAGAAACATTTTGGAGGTTCAGTTGGCCTGCTTTGTGATGGGTCGCATGTGGGTGGGGGTGAGAGAGAGGAAGTGATAAAAATGAACTAATAAAGTAGGGAGAGCTTGCCGTTGAAAACAGACCAGGAAGTGGTGGCGATTTCTTTCCTTAGCAGCCACCGTGATACTGGAGTGAGGTCACCAGTACAAAGCCAGCTTTGGGCAGTGATACCTGTGAGTCCAGTCTTCTGTAGGAAACACCACTGAAACCAGGGTGTGTGTGTGTGTGTTTCCAAGTGTTTACAGTTTTAATACAGTGCACGTCTTTGTTTTGTAATAGTGCAGTAGCTAATGAAACCTCACTGGTGTGCTACCTAACACAGCTGATGAAGTCACCGCTTCAAGGAATACAGGACTAAGAAAAGGAAAAAATCATACATAACATTAGGAAAAACCGTAAGTGAAAGATAAAACTCTGGAGGCAAGTAAGGCAGCCACTTACATGTTTTTCACATTAGGGAAGGTAAGTATACAAAGGAGTCCTGTGCCTTTTTCACTTTGCTTAAACTTCCCTTTGGTTACAAAGACCTCTATTGTATTTCTGTAACTACCATCAGAGGGAGGTTTTCAGAAATAGTATCTGATATGTTATTTTAATTGTAATGATTAACTAAAAAAATGTTCTAATTGCATTAAAAGCAATACATGTGCTTATTAAAATGCTATCCACCCCAACATGGATTTGCTGACCTTACTCTTTTCCCCCTTAACAGTAATCTCAGGTATCTATTAAAATACTACAATTTTAGTTGCCATACATCCTAGAAAACTCCGCGCTCTACGCTCTTGGAGACGCTGGCTCTGGCTTAGCTCCAGAAGGATTAAGAAGCCCTGGCTTAATGGAGAAAGTGATAAGAGGTCATTTCAGGCCTTATCTTCGTCCCAGAGCAGTCCCCTGGGTGGCCTTTGATTCTGGGTCTTGTGCAGATAGATCTCTAAGCCTCGAGGTCTTTGAATTCCAAAAAAATCAACACCCAGACCCTCGTTTTGGCCTTTGAAGAAAATCAGTCCCCTGCCAAGATCATTTGTTTTAGAAAAGACCCGGCAGTTGAGAACTCCTCTTGAGGTGTCCTGAGCTGGTGCCCCAGCGGGCTCCGGATTCCAAGCCTGACTTCGCCTGCTTTTCCCATGGCCAGGGACCACTTTGGTCTTGTCCTTTGCCCTGTGACCCAGGGCAGGAGCTCAGAACATCTGTGTGAGGGAGTGAGGGAAGGAGTGATGACTGGGTGAGGTCCCTGGCGGCACAGGACGGCCGGGCATTTGCTCTTCGTGGCTGTGGAGAAGGCTTTAATCTTATATTTGGCCCAGTGGATTAAAGACCAGGGGCGGGTGAGGCGTGAGGCACAGCTCTGTTTCTTGCTGTTTCTTTCCGTTTCTCAGCTTGGGCCATGGCTTGTTTGCCAGTTACCTTCTACTAACCGTGCCTTTGGCAAGGGAGCTGCTTTTCGCTACTAATGAGACAAGAAATTCCTTTCCTGCAGGGAGAAGTCTGTAGGTAATCTGCTAGAGAAAAATCAAGGATTTTAGTCTCCAGGGTGTCCCCGAGGGACACATTTTGGAATGTGGCTGTGGGGAGAAAAAAGGCAGTGGTAATTAAGTGTCCTTTCCTGAATGCTGGCCTTTGAATGGAGTAGAGGGGAGGCATTTATAAGGAATCCCAGAAAAATGTTTCTAGGGGTGTGGCCGCCGCGTACTTCGTACTTCGGCTAAGCTAGGTAGAACAGTTAAGGCTTCCAGAAAGCCTGGTCTGAAAAGGCCTCTTGTGATCATGAAGAATGGGTGTCCTGTGCGAAGGGCCCCAGGGCGGGCTGGGCTCCGGGGTACTTCTTCGGGCGTCTTGCCTTCTCTAGCACCAGTCTTGTGGGGTTTTCCTTGTACCCCAATGGCACTTCTCATTTTTACTAATCATTGGTTGTTAAAACAGGATTTAAAAATGTGGGGTTTTTTTTCCCCCTCCTTCTCGAGTCTTAGCTTGATGGCAGGGTAAATCATCCATACTCTGTTTCCTTGCCCAGAACTCTCACCGAAAGAGTGCGAATCTGTCTGTGGGGAGGGGAGTGGACTGGTAGGTCCCTTATGCTAGGGTGTGTTTGTTTTCTTTTGTCGTGGTCAAGAGATGGGGAACCAGGCCGCTGCATTTTTGTCCCATTCTTCAAGTCTCTTTGTGTGAGTGATAAAGGAACCCATGATTGCTAGGAGATTGTTCTTTGACAGATCCATTGGGCAAGAGGCGAGGTACCGGATCTGATGGTAGAATATTAACATTTGTGGCTTTTTGAGATATGATCAAGTAAAAAAACAAATTGACAAATGATTACAGGAGGGGTAGACTTCCATGTTTAAAAACCTGTTGATTTTTCTAATTTTTATTATTATTTTTTAGAGATTCTATTTATTTGAGGGAGAGAGAGAGAACGCGTGCATGTGCCCAAGGTGGGGAGGGACAGAGGGAGAGAGAGAAGCAGGCTCCCCACTGAGCAGGGAGCCTGATGACTCGGGGCTTGATCCCAGGACCCTGGGATCATGACCTGAGCGGAAGGCAGACACCCAGGCAGCTAAGCCACCCAGGCACCCTGATTTTTCTAATTTTTAGAGAATCTTAAAATACTGATGCTTGCTATCTCTTTAGTACTCATCTACAGGGAATTTAGCACTGAGTGATTGCTTTCCATTTAAAACACAGGTCTTGATGGGGCACCTAGGTGGCTTAGTCTTAAGCGTCTGCCTTCGGCTCAGGCTCAGGTCGATCCCAGGGTCCTGTCGAGCTCCCTGCTCCTCGGGAAGCCTGCTTCTCCCTTTCCCACTCCCCCTGCTTATGTTCCCTCTCTCGCTGTCTCTCTCTGTCAAATAAATAAATAAAATCTTAAAAAAACAAACAAAGAAAAGCCAAAAAAACACAGGTCTTGGGCACCTGGGTGGCTCAGTTTTTTAAGTGTCTGCCTTTGGCTCAGGTCATGATCCCAGGGTTCTGGGATTGAGTCCCGCATTGGGATCCTTACTCAGTGGGGAGCCTCCTTCTCCCTCAATGTGCCCCCCCCATGCTTGTGTGCTCTCTCACAAAAATAAATTAAAAAATTTTTTTAAATTCTTAAAAAATAAAGTTTATAAAAAAAATAAAACACAGGTCTTGATCCTGATACTTCAGTCAGTCATGCCATCTTGTCGAATCTCCACAAGGGTTTGGAAGCCTTCTGTTTCTTATCCCTGCTATGTAGAAACGCTGAAGAGTTGTATCTGAGGGTCAGTAAATCTCTCAGTAAGTTACAGAAACTATACACCGATCATGGTATTTTTAAAACTCTTATATACTTCTTAATTTTAGAAATTATGTAATACAAACTGATTTTGTAACTGTCTTTTCCTCCTCCCTTCATATGCAAACCATTGTTTGGATTTGATGGATAAGGTCAGATAACTAGGAGTACAGCCAGTCAGAAATGTTAATATCTTAAATTCCCTTCCGAGAATGATCTGAATGGGTAAACCATGGTATACGTGCACTTCGCAGAAGGTCATGCAGCCCTTAGAAATGGCAGGTATGAAGACTGGAGGGCAATAATGTACAACACACTATAAATAAAATTGCATGTCTGCTCTGGTTACAGCTGAGTAAGGATTATAGCTATCACTTATCGAATGCTTACTAAGTAAGTGCCAGGCACTGTTCTGAGCACTTGACATGTATTGGGTCATTTTATCTTGGTAACATCCTGATGAGGTAGGTGCTTTTAGCCCTGTTTCAGAGGAGGTGCCTCAGCCACAGAGAGGGTAAGTAACTTGCCTAAAGTCTTTCAGCTGGTGATTGTTAAAATGTACAGGAGAAAGATTTCAAGAAGACACATAAAAAGGTAATAATGGTCAGATTCTCATGAAAGTGAGTTCATTTAAAAACAATTAACAAAAAATTTTTCTTTTTCTTTCTTTTTTTTAAGTTTTTGTTTTGTTGCTTTTTAAAGATTTTATTTTTTTATTTGACAGAGAGAGAAAGACACAGTGAGAGAGGGAACACAAGCAGGGGGAGTGGGAAAGGGAGAAGCAGGCTTCCGCTGAGCAGGGAGCCCGATGTGGGGCTCGATCCCAGGACCCTGGGATCATGACCTGAGCCAAAGGCAGACGCTTAACGACTGAGCCACCCAGGCGCCCCTCTTTTTCTTTTTTTTTTTTTTTCTCTTCTTTTCATAGACTCCCTGCCCAGCATGGAGCCCAACATGGGGCTGGATCTCACAACCCTGAGATCAAAACCTGAGCTGAGATCAAGAGTCGGTTGCTTAACTGACTGAACCACCTAGGCGCCCTAACAAAAAATTTTCTGTAACCTGTTTGCTCACTTTCTAAGAGAATTTCCATAGAGCAAATAATATGGAAAGGACCCAAAGCATTTTCAACCTGCTTTTTCTGTTCTCTCTCCTGGAGCATGGCACTTACCAGCTTTTAGGATCGAGTTTGGTGGCTGCATATAGCTTTTCAGTGCTGCCAGAATGGCTGTTTTAGGGATTGGGGTAAAAAAATGAGCCATTTGCCTCTCTCATGATTGACCACAAATTCTTCCAAGTTGTTGACAATGGGCAGAGAGGAAGGGCCACCTAAGGAGGCCAGGTTGGCCAATCGGGCATTCTGTATTCTGAGTTAGGTAATGATGACCAGCTACCGAGGGCAATCACAAAACTTGTTAAACTACTTAGCCTCTGTAGGGTACACACCACAAATGTTTTATAGGTTGTAAATATTTCTGTCCCTGTTTGCTCTGCGTTGCTTCCGGGCTACTAAGTGAAGAGTCCAGACATATCACCCATCTGGGCTCACCCCTTTTGAGAACACCTTTTAGATGTTCTCAGCTGCTAACCCCACGTGATTTTCAGCCTTATTTTTATTCTCTGGCGAAGCCAACTAATGAATTGCTTTGAAAAAATTCTTCATCTAAGAAAGATTGAGAGTGTCCTCTGTGTCAAACACTACATCAGGTGCTGTTCTGTTCTTCCTGCTTCTTCCCTCACCTGAGGCCATAATCCCCTGTGTCACAATGCTCGGTTACCGTGGGGGTGACTCACGCTACAAATCAGGTAGAGATGTTGCAAGGGGAGGGAAATAGGCAGTCCACCACAGACCCGGGGGTCCCGACTGGACCCACAGACACAGAGCCCTTGAAATTAACACACATGAAAATGTTGAAGTCACTTGGAGAGCTAGTGGTCTTTCTTCCCCTCCCTTTCTTGGCGCCTCCTGTGTCTAATACAAGTATGCAGTATTCATTTTGCTGGAGCCCCTACGTAGGTGGTTTGCATAGCCCCTTGGGATTTAATTTTGCCGAGGACCCTATTTGTGTGTGAGAGCCCTTACTTGGGATAAAATTGTACCCTTTATTTATTATTTTTTCCTAAAGATTTTATTTATTTATTTGACAGGGAGAGACACAGCGAGAGAGGGAACACAGGGGGAGTCGGAGAGGGAGAAACAGGCTCCCTTCGGAGTAGGGAGCCTGATGTGGGACTCAATCCCAGGACCCTGGGATCATGACCTGAGCCGAAGGCAGTAGCTTAACCGACTGAGCCACCCAGGCGCCCAAAATTGTACCCTTTAGTAGGCACTTCTTCCCGTGTCTGATTATTTTCTCGTGCTTCCAAGTCAGAAAGAAAAGGCAGCAGTGGTCCTAATGTAACACTTGGTGATGTTTGGTGAGCCTGGTCTCTTTCTCCCACTGGAGGGTAAGCTTTTTAGGGCAGAATCTGGCCCGTTTGTTTTGTATTTCCAGTGCCGGCTACGTAAAAATGTTTGAACTGAATCTTTGAAGGCACTGTTTCCCTGTACCTGTCTGCCTCTGGAATGTTTTAAAGGAAAAACATGTTTGTTTCAGCTGCAGAAAGATTATTTTTGAGACATACCAACCAGTCCTTTACAAGTGTAATCCCGAAAGTCTGCATTGCTGTGAGACTTTTCATTTCCCAAAAGCAGGAACCACACTGCCCTCACCCTGCCACATTCCGATGGAAGGCCCCCTGTGATCAGCTTTCCATGCATTTGAGCCGCATAGTGAGAAACGGTGCGCTCCAAAGCAGACTGACCCAGAGAATTGGTCATGGTTGGATAATTTTAGCTCTTCTCAAAATGACTGTTTAAACCCCGGGAGATTTGACAATGCGGATCCAGACAATAGAAGACATGAATGAATTTTTCTATATTTTTAGCCATTGCCTTGTCTTGTGTTTTACCAAAAAAAAAAAACCCCAAAAAACAAAAAACCAAACAAACCCAAAAAACAAAAACAAAACCCCAAACCCAAAAAACTCCAAAACAGCAGGGCAACCTGTTTGGATAATAGGCATTTTTGTGTATATATGCCCAGGACCATCACTTGACTGAGCAGCACAGAGGGGTAGGAAGAGTAAAGTTTTCATTTTATACTGTTTTGTATGATTTGAATTTTTACCTTATGCCTGTTATTACTTTAAAATATAGTTTATGTGAGTCTTCTGTCACTTTCTATGTATTCAGAGATCCTTTTGATTTTTGAAGAACTTGGTTTTTAATTATAAGTTAAAATAATTATTTGTGGAAGGGATTGCTTGATTTTTCTTGATCGGTTGCAGGATTTTTCCAGAATATGGGCTTAAAAACAAACTCACTACCTTGGGATGATGGCTTTCTTTATGTACTCTGCCCTTTGGATTAGGAAAATGAACCTGGCCCTAATTTCTGAGATAATTCAAGCTTTCTGGGCCTCCATGAAAGGCAATGCTGGAAAACGCCCATTTTGCATCAGAGGCTGTGTGGCCCTGCTGGGACTTCATTATTTATGAACTACTTCCGTGAGGTGATGGAATTAAATGAGCTAAAAAAACAAAGCAAAACAAAAACAAATGGATAGAAACACTTAAAATTGAATTGAAGCTTGATGTTGAAACCTACAAATGTGTCTGGTTTGGGATTTCTTAGGGTGAGACATTCATGAATCATGGCTTTCATTTATTTTTGAGTTATGCATGTGCAAGAACCCTTGCTTAAACGGTTTGAATTTTTAATGATGAGGGTAATACTGTGAGAAGAAACAATTCCTGTCTTCTTTTCCAGCTTTAATAAATCCAGCACAGATTTTTAAAAATTCTGAACATTTGCATGGGACGCTTACCTATGATTCAGGCTGCTCTTCCCATGCTTAAATAGCCCTGTGCCTGTTCTTGGCTACATGGTGTTTGGTTTTAGGTTTGCCTGTGAAAATAAATGATAGGAACAGTTGATGAAGCATCTGTTCACACCTCCTAGTGGTTTTAGAGGTTCCCCAAACAAATCCCACTTTAATGCCAGGGGACCGAACCTGTGCATCGGGTAATAATAGGTTCCCCAGGGAGGATTCTAGAGTTGGTTGTAGCGTCACTCAGAACAGACTGGCGCTGATACTTTTGGAGAGGAGGGCTGGTCCCAGGAACTGTCGACAGCCTGCTTTGAAGGTCTCTGCATCTTTGAAGGTCATCTCTGCATCCCCTGGGAGGCTGCGGGTCGGGACTGAGTTGCGTGGAAGAGCTTGGGGAGGCGGCCTGACCCATGGGCCTCCCCAGGGTGGAGAGGTGAAACTGCTTGTGGCTGGTGTGGTCATCTGAGCTCCGCAGTCAGCTTTCAGCAACTTCCCCTTTCCAGGTGCCTGCAGTGGGTATTTACAAAAGCTAACCACCCTTCATCACCCAGGCTACCGTTGAGCCACATGACTGTCCGAAGAGAAGAATACAAATAATCTTCTGGACATCTAAATGACAAGCATGCAAAAGCTTCCAGGCTAGGTCTTGGAAGATATACTGGAAAGACACCAGACTGGCAGGGGTAAGGTGGTATTGTAAACACCTTTCATCTCCACTGCCCCTGCCAGCTGTGGCCTGTGGTTTTTAAAAACCATAAAAGATTTTCCCCTAAAGGTCCAGAATCATAGCGCACATCATCTTCTCCGATTTTGGCTGTATTTTTGAAATCCAGTCTAAGTTCTTCTCGATGGCTTTGCATACTGGACTTTATATGTAATCTTACGATTTATGAGGGCTGGCTGGGTATGGCGGGTTTTCCCCCTTTCTTCTGAGAACACCTCTTTTTTTCTTATGATAGGACTTTCACATGAGAAGCTTAAACTTGCCTCAGAAAGAATTTAAATTTGAGCCCTCCTCTCGTGTCTTGCAAAGGGGAGGTGAGTTAGGAGAGAGTGCGAAGCGGGAAGTTTGGTGTAAGAGAAAGAATAGGAGCTTTGGAGAAATGCAGAACTGACTCAGAATCCTGCCTATGCCCTTTGCCAGTTGCAAGACCTTGGACGAATCACCTGCCTTGTGTGCCTCAGTGTCTTTGTAAAATGGGTATAATGTCCATTCCATGTCATCCTTGTGAGACTTAGATGAGGACATCCCTAAGTGTGCACAATGCCAGGTATGCTGTAGGCGCTGTTTAAGTGTTAGATGTCGGCTTCCTCTGCCCCTTTCCTTTTAGTGTACAGTAAGCTGAGATAGTGGGGCAGCGATCTGCCCTGTGAGCAAGACCGGCTGAGGGTGAAAGAGGAAACTGTGCCCGTTTGAGCAAACCTATCATTTCCTTAACGTCCCCGGCCCTCAGCTCTTAACTAGGTCACCACACAGAACATCCAAATGTGGTTTCTCAGTCTGTGACGGTAACCCTGGGGATGGCTGTCAGTGGACCATGTATTCAGACTTTTCTGCTCTATAGTGGTCATGCTACTAATCCGGCTCACATTCTTGCAGTTCACCAGATGGAAAATGCCCACGGGAGATTTCCTTTTTCTGACGTTCGTCTTTCGGGAGAGTTGGACTGATAGAATATTTGCCATATCTTGAAGTAGTTTGCAAACGACCAGTTGAAATACTTGAATAGTGTTTGAAAGATTTCTTTTTTGGATTATTAAGTTAGGAAAGAATGCCTCCTTTCAATTTCCAATTTTTTTTTTTTTTAGGATGGTAAAACATACATCACAAAATTTACCATTTTCACCATTTTTTTAGTGTATAGTTCTGTGGCATTAAGTACATTCACATTGTTGTGCCGCCGTCGGCCGTCACCACCATCCTTGGCCAGAACTTTTTTCTCTCTCCAACTGAAACCGTGCCCATTAAATACTAATTCTCCATTCACTTCTGCCCCTGGCCCCTGGCAACCGCCATTCCTACTCTATGAATTAGACTGCTGTAGGTACCTCATATAAGTAGAATCATACAATGACATTTGTTTTTAAAGATTTTATTTATTTACTTGTCAGAGAGAGAGAGCGCACAAGCAGGGGGAGCGGCAGGCAGAGGGAAAAGCAGACTCCCCACTGAGCAGGGAGCCCCATGTGGGATCATGACCTGAGCCAAAGGCAGACGCTTAACCAACTGAGCCACCCAGGTGTTCCGCAATGTTATTTTGTGACTGGCATATTTCATTCTTTTTGAAAAACAAAAACAAAAAACATATTTACTCTGTCTTATATTTTCTATTATTCCCTGGCAGGGACTGTTCTACAAACTCTTGCTTTTTTTTCTGAGATGTGTGTGTGAATTTGCATTCTGCCTTAACTGTTTGTGTATGAGCTTTGCATTTTTACCCTGTTGACGGAAAATACCAGTCACAGGAAATGATTGGTTGGAATATTTGATTTATTTTATTTTATTTATTTATTTTTTTAAGATTTTATTTATTTGACAGAGAGAGAGAGACACAGCGAGAGAGGGAACACAAGCAGGGGGAGTGGGAGAGGGAGAAGCAGGCTTCCCGTGGAGCAGGGAGCCCAATATGGGACTCAATCCCAGCACCCTGGGATCATGACCTGAGCCGAAGGCAGATGCTTAACGACTGAGCCACCCAGCCACCCCATGTTTATTTTATTGTTAGAAATAGCTATTGAATCAAGATTTTTAAGTGACTGTACATTAAGTACAGAATCAGATCCTATCTTTGCCTGGTGGATGTCTTCTCAAAAACGAAACTGCAAGTTCTGCCCTCATTCCCCTACCCCACCCTCTACTCCAAAGAAGAGAGCCCAAGAATGTGCTTATGTAAGAGGTTGGTGGTAGCAAAGAAGAGAGACTGGTTAATGGGGACAGTGAACATTGTTTTAGGCTCTTTGATTCCAGGGTAACCTCTCAGCCTTTCTCCTTGTAGGTGGTATACCTTGAAATCCAAACCAGGAAAGAAGGATAAAGAGCGAGGAGAAATTGAGGTTGACATCCAGTTTATGAGAAACAACATGACTGCTAGCATGTTTGACCTCTCCATGAAAGACAAGTCTCGGAATCCATTTGGGAAACTCAAGGACAAGATCAAGGGGAAGCGTAAGGATAGCGCGTCAGATACTGCTTCAGCCATCATTCCCAGCGTGACACCCTCCGCTGACAGTGATGATGAGTCTCCTTCCAAAGACAAGAAAAAGAAATCGAAGATCAAGACCCTGTTTTCGAAGTCGAATTTGCAGAAAACGCCACTTTCCCAGTCCATGTCCGTCCTGCCTACTCCAAAGTCAGACCGAGTGCTGCTTCATCCTGGAGACTTTCAGTCCCAGTGGGAGGATGATGACCATGAGGATGAATCCTCCTCTGCCTCGGATGGTAAGTTTTCTCCTCCTTCTTACTTGGGCGCTCTCTCTCAGCCTATTTGCATTAAGAGAGAAGAAGCAAATCTTAAAGAGGAAGGTTTTAATTCAGTTCCTGGGTTACTGAAATGATGATGGTGGTGGTGATGGTGGTGATGGTGGTTAATCTTGGTTAGAAAGGCTTCTCTATTACTAAGCCCTCTGGTTTCTAAGAATGTATAAATTTCTTTTCTAAAATGTCTGGCTCGGGGCACCTGGGTGGTTCAGTTGGCTAAGTGCCTGCCTTCGGCTCAGGTCATGATCCCTGGGTCCCGAGATTGAGTCCCATGTTGGGCTCCCTGCTCATTGGGGAGCCTGCTCCTCCCTCTCCCTCTGCTGCTCCTCCTGCTTGTGCTCTCTCTCAAATAAATAAATAAAATCTTTAAAAAAAAAGGTAATAAAAAAAATAAAATGTCTGGCTCTGTAACTGATGTACATTAAAAAAGCTTTTGGAGTTAACAATGAATATATCCAGGCTTTTTTTTTTTTTAAGTTAAGAGTAAAATCATAGAACCTTAGAGCAGTTCTGACATTTTATTAACTCATCAGATATTTATTGAGATCCTATTAATGTGTTTAACCCTCATGGGAATCATCTTTAATGAAAGTTGAGGAATCTAGTTCCTTTAACTGTGAATTAACTGTGGATTTGAACTTCAGTTTCAATGACCAAATCCTTACTGTTGGCCAGATTCTGCCCTTCTCATTGGTTTAATGCAGGGTTTCTCAACCTCCACACCGTTTGTAGCTGGGGCCAGATAATTCCTCATTGTGGGGACTGCCCCGTGCATCATAGGATCTTTAGCAGCATCCCTGGCCTCCACCTGTTAGATGCCAGTAACACACCCCCATGCCGATAACCAGAAATGCATTCAGACACAAGAGATGGTCACCCCCTTCCGGTTGTGAACCGGTCGTTTAACTTCTTGTTTCCTTTTGATCTTTGTTTTTCTTTCCACAGTCATGTCTCACAAGAGAACAGAGAGTGCAGATGCTAAGCAACTGAACCAGATCAATTTCAGTCTTCCCAAGAAGGAAGGACTCTCCTTTCTTGGCGGCCTTCGGTCTAAGAATGATGTCCTTTCTCGCTCTAATGTCTGTATCAACGGGAACCATGTTTACATGGAGCAGCCGGAAGCCAAGAGTGAGACCAAGGACAGTACCCCCTCCTCTTCCCCGTCCCCCCAGGGCTTCAGGAAGAAGCATCTCTTCTCCTCCACCGAGAACCTGGCTCCTAGGTCTTGGAAGGAGCCTGGAGATGGAGGGATGGTGTCTTCCGACAGGCGGTTCTCTGAGTCTTCCACAAAGGACTCTCCGAAATCCATGTCTCTGCCGACCTACCAGCCGCAGGGCAGTGGGGATATTCGGGAGAACACGGCTCTGGCGAGCTTGGAAGCTGCAAAAGAAACCAAAGAGAGCAAAAAGCAGGAGAACAAGAAGTCCTCTTTGCTTTCTCTGGTGACGGGAAAGAAGGACGTGGCTAAGGGCAGTGAGGGTGGAAGCCTGCCTACCATCCCAGGGAAGGAGAAGGAAGGCACGCTGATGGAAGTCCAACCAAGGGAGGACCAGCCAGGGCCTGATGAAGACCTAGTGAAAAGCTCTGAGAAGGACACTCTGGCTGTCATCTCTGGATGGGTTAAATCCCTGAATCCCTTTGAGGAAGTGCCGATCACAGAACCGGAAGCTGACCGAGAGCCCAAGTCAGAACCTGCACCAGCTGTCGGCTCTACAAGGGCTCCGCAGACCAAAGCTGTCAAGCCTCGGTGAGTCTTAGCCCCCCTGGTGCAGGGTCTGCACCTCACTGTTCGTGGTGGTCAGCAAGGTCTGCCGGTCGAGCAAATCTTGCATGTGGATCCCGGGTGGTACCAGTGTATGGCAAGCATTTAATGGCCTGAGTTATTTTTACCAGCCCATCCTGCCTGACCGCCTGCCTGCCTGGCTGGCCCACCCTGGCCCAGATTACAGTGATGTGTCCCAGCCCAGAGCCACTGCCAGCAGGCATGGGCTTTCCGTCTCAGTAAGATAATCAGCCCCCAGTGGAATGCCCTGGTTTGCAGCAGATTCTGAGTATTGCGAGTTGGGCAGACCAGATTTTGGTTGTGGCATGTGCAGAACATGTGTTTATTTAGAGTTCTTGTCACATATTTCCCTTTGAGGCGGATGATATCTTTCCTCCTTGCAATTTGGCATTGGTGTGCTGGCACGGGAGACCCTTGGCCCACTCTCGAGTGTGCCCGTTCTCTGCGTGTTCAGTGTGCATCTCGTTGCAAGAGCCTGAGTGAGCGTTGGGGGCTTTCTGCTTTCTCACATTCACACTGACAATATTTCTGTGGTCTGGGATGGAAGAGACTTTTTTTTGAGATTCTGCTTACTTTGATTTCACACACACACACACACACACACACAAATACACAGACACACACACACACACGGACACACACACGCAGACTGTTCCTCTTCAGGATTGGTGCCTGTTGCCTTCAGGTGCATCTTTTACTGCTTCGAACTTTGTAGATACTTTTTGTTTATCACCAAAAGAAACTGTGGGCTGTTGCTTTACCTGGAGCTTTCTGTTTCTGTTGCAATAGCCCTTCGTGTGGCAGGTGTGTTGGTGATAAAAGTGTCCCTTTCGTACGTTAAGTGATTGATGTTCCGTCTCTCACTTCTTAAGATATTGCCCCAAATATAAAAGTGTTCTCCCCTTTGGAGCAACTTTATTTGTAAGTGTTTCTCGCCTCTCACGATGCATCTGCAACTGACCTGCAGACTTTATTTTGTCCTTTTTGCAGACTGGACGTGTCTCCAGAGGCTCAACCCACAGCCAGGCTTCCTTCTTCCCCTGACTCTCCTCTCTTCTTCTCTGCTCTTCTTTCCAGTTCTGGCCACACACCAGTCCCTTCTAAATCGGGGCATGGTGCAGAGACACCGTCCTCTGAATCTCCCTCTGTCTTCTCTTTCTCATCTCCCATAGTGGCTCCCATTTCCACCTCCACGCCGGTTGAGAACTGGCCTTCCTCAGATAAGGGCCAAGCCTGTCCTGAAGAGCCATCTTTGCTCCTTAAGGCAGAATTGCCAAGGGAGAGTTTAACACAAGTTCCAAAGACTATTTCTGGTGGCTCGGGGTCACTTTCCAAAAAGCTACCCACTCCAGCTTGTAAAGGGACGGAAGATTCTCCCATGAGGAAGACCAGTGAGGTAGGCCCAGAGAGCACCGTCGGTAGTGACTCAGAAAAGTCTCTCCTGAAGCAGCCTGAAATGGGGCACCAGGGGGAAGATCTGGGGTTTCCCCCCTCAGAACGAGACTACGTCCCTTCATTTCAGGAGGCCCAAGAAGTAACATTCGCCCTTTCACTCAGAAGTGGGCAGACTGAAAGCCCAGTGGGGAGGCCTCCGATGGGGGCAGACACGGACTCGGAGAGTCTGTCTGCGTCTTTTGGGGAGAACGGACTTCAGGAAGACAGCATGACTTCTGCCATGAAGGAAGGGGTGCCCCCTCTTCAGATGGGAGAATCGGCTCCCCCTCTTGGCTCCGTGATGCAGAGACACGGAGAGAATGTGGGCGAGAGCCGAAAGAAAATCAAGAAGCACGTGTCATTTTCTGAGCAGCTCTTTACACAAGAGGAGCTAGAGAAGTCCGCCGGGCCGGTGGAAGAGGACAGAAGTGATCCCCAGGAGCTGACGCATGAAGGAGCCGCTGCTGGAAACGTGTCAGACCGGGAGCCTGCTGGGTCCCTTCACGCAGAGGACGCAGAGAAGGGCGCTGTGTCCCCACCCGGGCGCGCGAAGTGCGGTGTGCCGGCTTCTGAGGCAGACCCCCTTCCCCGCCCCTCATGCGAGGAGAGCGTCTCAGAAGGCCCCGTGAGTGAAGCAAGCTCAGGGAAAGACATTCCCCTCTTGACGATCGAGCCAGACGATATACTTATGGCTCAAAATCAGAGCAAAGCCAGTGATCACGAAGGTTTATTGTCCGATCCCCTGAGTGGCCTTCACTCTACCCCAGGTGTGAACTCTCCAGTCATGGCTGATCTGGCCTTAACCCTTCCTTCCATTCCTGAGGTGGCATCGGATGATGAGAGAGTGGATCAGGTTGAAGACGACAGAGAGACAGCCCAGGTGGCGGCCCTGGAAGGAGGGCCTTCTTCCTTGAGCCTGTCCCCTGCCCGTCCTGAGATGGAAAAGGGGCCGAGGGGCGAGGCAGACGGGTGGGCAGCGCCTGTGGAGAGCCTGCATGACCTCAGGTCAGAGGCACCCAAAGCATGTGCTGCAGCGTCTTCAGGTCCAGCTGCAGCTTCAGGAATTCACAAACCAGATCTTGGCAAGGGCTCACGCTTGGATAAACGGCTGCCAGGTCCTGGCGGTGGCAAGAAGGGAAAGCTGATGGGAAATGGGAGGCCAGGCCAGCCTCCTGATAGGGCCCTGGATTCTCCTATATCCAGCCCCTCCTTTTCTGAGACCTTTCCTGTTACACACTCTTCCCCCAGCAGCCCACACGCTGACACTCACCCCACCGGTACAGCAGAATCTCAAAAAAAAGCAACAGCAGAGGGCTCCGCTGGTAAGGTGGAAAATTCTAGCAAGAGGAAGCCGCTTCTTCAGGCCTGGGTCTCACCCTCAGAGACACATCCAGTGTCAGCTCAGCCGAGCGCGGCAACGGGGTCAGCCAAGCACAGGTGAGAGTCGGGGAAGATCGTTTCATCCATGGGAGCGATGCGCCGCCCCCCCGCCCCAACCCTTTGCCTTCTGCCTGCGGGGGTTTTGGCTTTCTGCTTGCACGGCTGTCCCGATGGCACACCCGCGTGCTGTGCTGGTAGGGCCTGTTTTCAAAGGGTCTCCCCCCGCCCCGTGGTGGGAATACCTCCTCGAGACACTCCTGTGTTTGTAGGGAGAACATAGTGCCAGTCTTCAGAGGTAGTTTAGGGATTGTTCTGCCCAGTCAGAGTTGGGGCGCTCGAACCACAACGATGTCCTGTGGCCCGTCTCTTCCTAGCATCAGAAAGCAGCCGAGACGGAGTGGTAGAACCCAGCAGTGCTGAAAGCTTGCTGTAAGGTGAAGCTGAGGAACGGAAGGCTCAGTAGTGACTCCCACGGTGCGGGTCCTAGGCTGTAGTTGCCCCCCAAATCAGAGGCTGTCTTTAATGTTCTTCTGACATTGACAGTGAGACCGGGGGTCTTGTGAGAGCACCAGGACACCTGGCTGTCCGGTGTGCATGGTGGGCCCGCATGTGGCTGCCTCGTGCTGGCCGCCCTCCTATCCACAGGAACGCTGGTGTGTGTCGGACTGGAGGTGTGAACAGAACTTGTCACCACTCTGCCCTCTTGTCTGTCTCGCCGGCTGCCATCCGCGAGATGGACGGTTTCTCGGTTTTGTCATTACTGAAAGGTCTAAGGATCCTATCCCCTTCTCTTTAGACTCCACCCCGTGAAGCCAATGAACACAACAGCCACCAAGATTGCTAACTCCAGCTTGGGCACCGCCACCATCATCAGTGAGAACTTGATCAATGAGACCATGATGAAGGTATGTCTCCTCCAAGAAGTAGGCGTGCTAGTTAGGGATCTATGAAAAAACCCATTTCTAGAGTCACCATGATATACACCTTCTTCGGCAGCAGGTAATGCCAGGAGTGACTTGAGCATACAAACGTCTGGGTCTGCAGATAATCTTTGGAAGCCTCCACGCTTCCCAGGGGATTATTACTGCCCCCCTGAGAGTTACTTAGTTACTGTTGAATTGCTTAGGTCTCAAGCAACGTGATTGATACCGGTGCTGCTTTTTGGTGAGAAGAAAATGTCACCCACCATCTGGTCTGTTCCAATCAGATATTTTCATTTCCCCGTGTATTTTTTCTTATCTTTTGGCAAGAATGTAAAATTCTTGTGGTTGTCATCATTGCCTAGATATACTTTTTTGAAACTTTATTCTGCAATCGTTTCAAACTTAAAAAAAGTTGCAAGAATAGTACAAAGGACTGCTATAAACCTTTCATCAATTGTTGACATTTTACCATATTGTCTTTATCACTTTCACCCTCTCTTTCTCCTGTTCCCTGTCCATTCTCTCTTTGTATATATATACTTTTTTTTTTTTTTGTCTGAACCATTGGAGGGTAAGTTGCCTACCTCATGCCCCATTTACCACTAAATACTTAAGTGTGTAATTCCTAAGAATAAGGTCATTTAATCAAGGTCAAGACATGTAAAGTTGATGTAATCCTCTTTTCTCATCTGTAGCCCATACTTGAGCTTCACCTCTTGTCTCATGAGTGTGCTCCCTAGTTTTCCTGTTTTTCTGTCCAGTCCAGGATCCAGTCCGGGATCTCTTGCTGTTTTGTTGCCGTGTCTCCCCGGGCTCCTTTATCCTGGAACAGTTCCCCAGCCTTCTTGAAGTCTCTCAAGACCTTGACATTCTCTAAGACTTTAGATCAGTTGTTTTGTAGAATTTTCCTCTGTTTGGATTTGTCTGCTATCTCCTCATGGTTTGGTTGAGGTCGCGCATTCCTGGCAGGAATTAACCGTGCAAATCATGCGTCCTTCTCAGTGGTTCGTAGAAGGAGGCACATTACATCCGCTTGTCGTGGTAGTGGGCATGTTAACTCTGATGACTGACTTTAGGTGGTGTCCACAAGGCTCTCTAGTGTAAAGTTCCTATTTTCCCCTTTTACAATCAATATGAAATTCGTGGGGAGTTAATTTCAGACTATGTAAACATCCTGTTCTCAGGCTTTCGGATCCATTGGTGAATATGGCAGTGGCGAAATGGTGATTTTCCAGTTCCATCGCCCACATAGAAACACTGTTCAATTCTCTTTTTCATTCAGTAGATCATAAGCATTTTTGCATGTTGCTACTTAATTAGTCTTTGAAATGGTTGTACCAATATTTGCTTAACCATTCCCCTGTTATTGGATATTTGGGTGATTTTCTGTTCTTCAGTGTGAATAATGTTATAGTCAACAATTTCTTGCATAGAACTTTTCCCCTTCTTAAGCTAAATTTCCAGGAAGGATATCGCTTGATTAGAGGATCTCTTCTCTTTCAAAAACTTGGGCTAACTTTAAAAAAAAACAACTCCTGCCCACCAGCGAAACCAAGCCAACCCCCCAGATGATCTCTGCTTTGGAGCATCTCCATCCTGCCTTTTCTGGTTCTAAAGTCAGGAGGCTATGGAACACTGCCTCGTTGCAAACCTCTGGTCTTTGACTCATTATCACTTGGGCTGGAGGAGAATGATTTACGGAGGGACTGGTTGGCAAGGCTGTGTTGCGTTTCAAATATGTGGAGAGGAATTTCCTGACTACTGGGGACCACTGTCAGTAGAAATAAACTTTATTTCTATTTTAGTCCAGGGCATCTAAACGCTTCATTTAATGAGAATTTTACAGTCCTATGCACTGTAAAACATCAAGTAGTCTTTGCGATTTTAGAATAAAAATTTCTTGCTTATGTCTCCTTTACTCCTATAAGCATTTTTATATTTTTTAAGATTTTATTTATTTGTGAGAGAGAGAGATAGGGAGAGAGAGCATGAGCAGGGAGGAGAGGGAGAATCAGGCTCTCAGCTCAGTAGGGAGCTCGATGCAGGACTCAATCCCAGGACCCTGAGATCACGACCCGAGCTGAAGGCAGACGCTTAACCAACCGAGCCACGCAGGCGCCCCTGTAAGCGTTTTTAAAGTGCCAGTTAGTTGTTACCACCTGGGTTCCATTGCATCTCTGCCGCCAGGAGCTGGGCGAAGGGTTTACTGAAAGCTGGGGCTCTGAGGTTCAGGGAAGGAGGCTGAATAGTGGTAACAGATGGTCATGGCGAATGAGCTAGCATCTTCTAGCTGCCTTGCCTTCTCTTCCCTTGTACTGCGTGCTGCCGGGGCCAGTGGTAAGTGAGCATCATTCTGCTATGTTTTAGCCCTAGCCTAAAAATGCCCCATAACTCGCCCAGCTCAGCTTGGCGGGCCTCTGAGGGTGTGAAGAGGCAGCACTTACCTTCCAGGAGTTAACGATATTTACCAGGAAACCGGGCAAAAGAATAGCATAAAAGGGACAGTAATGAAAACTAGGGTCATGGAGCAGCCTCCCATCCCCTCTTGTACTGTGGAATGCAGCTGCGCTCCAAAGAGAAACAAACACCTAGCTCTCGGGAAGTGAGCAAGACCCTTGGCTCCCATTTTATTTATTCTTCAAAGCTCATTTAATCAGGGGCTTATCTCCTGGCCCTGACTGAGAGAATATCTTGCCTTAAAACAAAGGCAACTGCTGCTTATTTTGCTCATGATTTGTAAGCCCGGCAGCTGCCCTTCTGGCTGCCTGCAACAAAGCGCTTGGTCCTGGACCATACCTAGTAAATACTCTGAGCAAATATGGAAAGTTTCCTAGCGGCTCCTCTTGGCCCCCCATATAACAGATGCTTTGTACTAAGCCATAAATAATATTTACAAAAGTTACAAAAGTAACTACTCTTTGGAATGTTGCAAAGTACCAGCGAGGTTAGGGAAAGAAATTGCACAGCTGAAGTTATGAAAAGCTAACTGAGTCATTATCATAATGGGGTTTTTTTTGGGTTGCTGTTTTAGGGCCTCCATCCCTTATAGATGATTTATAACTTAGGAGTGTATTATTTACCCAGGTGGCTTTAACACTTCCATTTAAAAATAATACAGCCAACTACATCCAAAAATCATCTGTCCTGTTAATATGGAAAAAGTTAGACACAGATTTGAATATACGTCATTATTATTACAACTATGGTGGGAACATCCAAGGTGAAAATCCTGGAAGGAAATATGTGACAATGGGCAGTGTTTTTTCTTGAATTAATGGTTATTTTCTTTGTACCTCTTCCTCGCCATGGCTGTTGCTCACTTTCTGTAATGCTGGATTGTTTTATAATTTTTTAAGTCATCACATATCTAGGATTGCCTAATGATTTCAAAGTCTTACATTCTTTCCCCTTTGGGTTATGAAATCCAAATTGAATAGCTGTTTTATAGTTTGTAAGGTATGAAGTGCACATGCCTTTTCAACCCTACGCATTTATCATAAGGAAATATTTTAGAGACGTGATCAAAGATTTATGCTCATACATTTTAATAAAAATGTTATATATAATTTGAAAACTGAAAAAATCTAAATATCTAGCAAAGGAGATAGGTAAAATATAATGAAATTTTAAGTATCCATTAAAAATGATTTTTGCTGGGGCACCTGGGTGGCTCAGTCGTTAAGCGTCTGCCTTCGGCTCAGGTCATGATCCCAGGGTCCTGGGATCCAGCCCCACATCGGGCTCCCTGCTTGGCAGGAAGCCTGCTTCTCCCTCTGCCACTCCCCCTGCTTGTGTTCCCTCTCTCGCTGTGTCTTTCTCTGTCAAATAGATAAATAAAAATCTTAAAAAAAAAAAAAATGATTTTTGCTAAAAAAAAAAAAAAGGTGGGGGCGCCTGGGTTGCTCAGTCCGTTAAGTGTCTGCAGACCTTCGGCTCTGGTTGTGATCCCAGGGTGCTGGGATTGAGCCCTGAGTCAGGCTCCCTGCTTGGTGGGGAGCCTGCTTCTCCCTCTCCCGCTCCCCCTGCTTGTGTTCTCTCTCTCTGTCAAATAAATAAGTAAAATCTTTTTTAAAAATTATTTTTGCTAAAATTTAGTGATGGGAAAATGCTCACAAAGTAATTTTAAAATGCTTGAAAACCATATTCTGCATGATGCTTAAAGTATAAAACTTAGCATAAAGAAACCAAGGAAGAAATAAGAGACCCAAATGTTATGTGTTGGAGTTCCAGGTAATAATTTTTTCCCTCTTCTGCATTTGAGATTTTCCATTATGAGGAAATATCCCCTTTATAGTGAAAGCAGAATTCTGTTATTTTGGAGGAAAATTAATTTTTTTTAAAGATTTTATTTATTTACTTGAGAGAGAGCAAGAGAGCACAGAGAGAGAAGGAGAAGCAGACTCTCCGCTGAGCAGGGAGCCTGTCGCGGGGCTCGATCCCAGGATCCCGGGATCATGACTGGAGCCAAAGGCAGACGCCTCACCGACTGAGCCACCCAGGCGCCCCTGGGGAAAATGAATTTTAATTTGTCTTCAAAGTCTAGTTGAGCTGTCACGCCCCATCTTTGCAGTTTGTCCCGATTTCCTGTGTAGCAGAGGGCTCTTGGTTGTCCAGCTCTCTGAGCCCTAGTGTGTGAGGCACTCTAAGGACCTGGTCTCTACTCTCCAGGAGCACCTGCTGCTCCTGCCTCCAGGCTTCTTCATCTTTCTCTCTCACAAACCGTCTTGCCCTGTATCTTAAATGATCCACATTTTTTAATAAATAAAATCCTTGTATGACAGAGCTATAATCTAAAAACCCTTGAGGACATCAAGACAACTCCTTTTTTAAAAATTGTGGTAAAATAGGGGCGCCTGGGTGGCTCAGTTGGTTAAGCGACTGCCTTCGACTCAGGTCATGATCCTGGAGTCCCGGGATCGAGTCCCGCAGCAGGCTCTCTGCCCAGCGGGGAGTCTGCTTCTCCCTCTGACCCTCCCCCTCTCATGCTTGCTCTTTCTCATTCTCTCTCTCAAATAAATAAATAAAATCTTAAAAAAAAAATTGTGGTAAAATAAACATAACATAAAACTTTTACCCTCTTAAGCATTTAAAAATTAAAAAAATAATTTTCAATTCAAGCGCAATTAACATATAGTGTTATATTAGTTTCAGGTGTACAGTTTAGTGATTCAACAATTTTATACATTACTCTGCTTATCATAAGTGTGTTCTTCATCCCCATCATCTATTTCACCCATCCCCCCGCCCCGTGGTAGCCATCAGTTTGTTCTCTACAGTTAAGAGTCTGTTTCTTGGTTTGTCTCTTTTTTTTCTTTGTTCGTTTGGTTTGTTTCTTAAATTCCACATATGAGTGAAATCATATGGTATTTGTCTTTCTCAGGCTGACTTGTTTCGCTTAGCATTATACTCTCTAGGTCCATCCACGTTGTTGCAAATGGCGAGATGTCATTTTTTATGGCTGAGAAGTACTCCATTATGTGTGTGTGTGTACCACTTCTTTATCCATTCATCAGACGAGGGACACTTGGGCTGCTTCCATAGTTTGGCTCTTGTAAATAATGCTGCAACAAACATAGGGGTGCATTTATCTTTTCAAATTAGTGTTTTTGCATTCTTTGGGTAAATACCTAGTAGCGGGATTACTGGATCAATTCTATTTTTAATTTTTTAAGGAACCTCTGTACTGTTTTCCACAGTGGCTGCACCAGCTTGCATTCCCAGCAACAGTGCGTAAGGGATCATAAGCATTTTTAAGTGTACAGATCAGTAGCATTAAGTACGTTCACCTTGTACAACCAGTCTCCAGAATCCTTTTCCAGACACTCAACTTTTTGGTTGAAGATGGTTTCAGAATTACTAATAGGGTGACTGAGGTCCAGAGGAATGTGTGCCTTCAACAAGTTAAAAAAACAAAAACAACAAAAGGATTAGGGGAGAAGTGGTTTTTTGAAAAAGTAGTCCAACATCTCGCCTGTTTCCGTGCAGCCTGTGTTAGGTGAAAACCTGCTCTGTGCATGGAATTGTCGGTGTGTGCTTCTAAGCCGGGACTACGAGCCCTGTGCTTTCCTTCCGAGCCAGGATAAGACGGATGGGATTTCTCTCTGATGTCTGGCTAGCATGTAGGCAGCTTACGTCGCTGCACTGAGCAGCGCCTTCTATCATGTTGTCAAAAGAGTGAATGATGATTCTGCTCTTGACTTAGCTTCTCCAGCTGGAGACTTGGTATGACGTGGTACTTTTCATTCAATCCTTATCTTGTGTTTCCTCACGGTTTGGGCCTGGTCACTTTGCAGCTGGACTCCAGTCATCCCAGATTATAAATGCTGATGGAGTAACTCCTTAGGGCTCCTGCTCTTGGCAAGAGTGGGGCCGCTCAGCCCTGGCACTGGCCGCTGTGTGCCCAGAGGGTGTGCCATGATTCTGAGCTGCTGACTGGGTGATGCGCCACCGTGGCACTTAGCTCTGACTCTGAACATGTCTCAAGTATGAAATGATTTAAAATGGGGTCTCTGAGTGGCCAGTGCATCAGCCTACCTGTGGACTCCTCAGGTAGTCCAGGATGAGCAGCTGCGTGGGGTGGTGATGGGTGAACATCGTCTCCTGCACCTTCTGTCACTAGGGTTTCTTCATGGGCCGCCTTAGCTTGGGGCTCTCAGCTTCGCATTGATATTTCATTGTGCCAGCTCCTAGTGTCCAGAGACCTCCAATTGTTACATTTCCTAAAACCTCAAATCCAGAGTCTAATCCAGGGGTTTGTAGGCTGTGAGCCGAGTATGGTTTTTACATGTTTAAAAAGTCGTAAGACAGAACAAACGAACCAACAAAGAAGAACAGACAACACAGGCCATATATGGCCTGCAAAGCCTCAACTATTTACTCTCTGATCCTTTACAGAAAACTTTGTCAATAAACCGGTTTTCTACCGGAACTGAAAATACATTCCCAGGAGACTCCGATCGCTAATAACATTTTCCTCTTTTAGATTTCTTTACGATATTTGCCTTCTTTGCTGACTTTACCATTTTTTCTCCCCCTGTCTCCCCTTCTAAAGAAATACAACCCCTCGGACCCCGCCTTTGCTTATGCACAGCTAACCCACGATGAGCTGATCCAGTTGGTCCTCAAACAGAAGGAGACGATAAGCAAGAAGGAGTTTCAGGTTCGCGAGCTGGAAGACTACATTGACAATCTGCTCGTCAGGGTCATGGAGGAGACCCCCAACATCCTCCGTATTCCGGCTCAGGTCGGCAAAAAAGCAGGAAAGATGTGAATCGTCAGCCTAGGAGACGGAGACTGTTTTGTGAGTTTGTTTCCACCTGCTCCTGAGGCCAAGGACTCCGTATGCCTGATAACCAGCTTACAGGCTCAAAGTCACCAGCTGCCTCCCTTGCCTGTTATCTGGCAAGAGTCAGTTCCACCAACTGAAGCCAGGTTAATTATTACAATGAATCTTTTACTGTACATTCCCAGGGTTTTATTTTTAAATGCCACTGTGCCTTTAAGTATATTGTAAATGTTTTATGCTCTGACCAGAGATGTGGTCATAAGATCTGCTCCTGGCCCAGAGACTCAGATGGCGCAGGGTTATTCGTGTATTTAACATTGGGATTTTCTTTCTTCGATATTGACATTTAAAACTACGTACTCCTCCTCCCACCCCGCCCCGTCAGTGAAGTGTGGGGTGAAATGAGAAGGACCGGGCACATACTTGCTTGGCTTTTGAGTAGCTCAGGGTGATGTTTGGCTGCAGGTGCTAAGTTTTGATACCGTGTAAACCTCTGGGCTTCTTGGACTTGGTCTTGTTGATTTGACCGAAGCAGGGGAGGTTAAAGAAAGCCTCTGAGTGTGCCTTGTAGATTTGGAACAAGCTGCCTTTTCTAAGCACCAGCTGCACTACTCTTTAGCCTTACAGTGTGCTCCTGATCGGTCCATAGGGCGTGTCTGTGGGGACGTGAGAAGCAGAAGAGGGAATTCCTCACTTTGCACTCACTTAACGGGGGTTGGTCAAAGGCTCACGGTAGCCGGTAGCCAGGTTCCTGCTGGCTAGAGTGGCCTCGTCAGTGCTTGAGAAGGGATCGGGTGGCCCAAGCATTTACTCGGTTCCACCAGGTATGGGATCATCTCAGTAGGACTCCTGTGGCCTATTCCCCAGTGCCTTTGCTTGGCTCCCTGATTTCCTCAGCAACACTTCCTGGCGATTCCCGCCCCCCACCAACCCTTGTTACAAAATTACGAAGAGCAAGAAGATTAACACTTAGTTTTGGTTGGCTGTATTTTTAAATCTAGAAGAACACACCTATTTTTTAAAGCTAGGACGCTTCTGAACTAATAGCTCCAGTTCGGATTCCTCAGGTAGTTTCCTTGTACGGAACCTAATGCTGGAATTAGAATGTTTCTGTGTTGCTCGTTTTTTTTTTTTCCTCCTGGTTGTGACAGACTCTTACCAAACTTTGACCTCTCTCCGGGGCGGAAGAAGATCACAGGCCAGCGTGGTGGGCAGGGCTTGAGGCAACAACAGTCATTAGACTGGGGGTCTCTTCTCTGTATGTTCTTGTTCTGTGGAGGGTAAAGAGGCAGGACGGTTGGCAGCAGAACCCCTTTTCAGGATCACACGTTGGCTGCAATGTTAGTTATATCGGAGCACTTTAACCTGAAGGGTGATACTATAACTTGATTAATCAGCTTTTGATTATCTTACAGGAGTGGGGACCACTGTAAACTTCCCAGATGACTTGTATTTTTGTAGTGCTATGAGAGTTATTTACATACCTATAAAGAGAACCATGTATTCGCCTCAACTCTGAAAACGTACATGTATATATATTCGTTCCGCAATAGGTTTTTTACTTAAAAACGTATTTTGACTGTGATAACCCAAGGGCACTGGGGCAGGGGTGCTCTGAATGATTTCTCCTTAGAAGAGCTGGTGTGGAGACCTGCATTGTTCACGAGAGGTGCTTGGTCTGGAGATATTATCTGCCGCTAGGACCTCGGGTATGTAACTCGGTCAGTGTTTGAGAGGGACGTCTGGGTAGAAGAGTGAATTCCTGTGCTCTGAAATGCCACTTGGGGACTCTGGAGGATGAAGGACAATTTACTTCAAGGGTGTCTGGCTTCTACCACTGCTGGGGAAAAAAATCCAATTTATAGCATTCCTGCACCTCTCAAAGTAGCTAACCTGGAGGGCATGAGGTAATGAGTGTCCTGGAGGGCTCTACTTTGGTGGAGGATTTATCTAGGAGAAGCTTTAGTCTTCCCTGAGCCATTAGCAGGGGCTGGTGAATCGGAGTGTTGGAGCTCCTGTGCCCGGCACGTGTCAGAGGGCGCACGCTCACCTACACAAGGAGAGTTGGGACTCGCCTCTGGCTGCTAGAAATGCCAACCTGATGGAAGGACGCTGGGAGGAAGCTGTGTTCTGGAGAAGCAGGAGCAGGTCTTTTCCTGGCCTTGCCCAGCTGCCTCCAGAAAGAGCAGTCAGTACTTAAGGGAAGCATCAGATTAAACACTGAACACCTTGCAGTGAACTTCAGTTGGAGGTCAGCCTCCTGAAAAAAATGTCAATCCTTTGCCTGTTTCCTATCATCTCATTCCTTGGACTTTGACAGGTTTCCTGCCCTCCATTTTATTCCTGTGTTAATGCATATCACAGTGGAGGAACAAGAAAGTCTGCCCTTTGCCATGAGGAAGAGCTCTTGACCCTGAGTGGGAGGTGTGTGCACATGAATAGGGTGTGTGTGTGTGTGTGTGTGTGTGTGTGTGTGTGGTTTCCAGCTTTGCTAACAGTGGGAGCTCAAAAGGGCAGAGAGGGAGGAGGGCCTATGACACTCAGCCACATACCCAATTGAAGGCCAGAGGCAATTTACTGTTAAATTAGGTAGGATCTTCCCTCCCTGAGTCCCTTTTCCCAGTCGATCTTTTTATTTTCTTTTTGAGAACTACGAATTAATGATCCCTCAAGGCTGACAGATTAATTGCCTTAGGTGGAGAATTTAGCCTCCTAGTAATCATACCAACCTCGACTCTGTGGCTTCTCACTATCTATTATATGAGCTACTAACTTGACTTCTTCCACCCTCCGATTGAAAGATCGCCCAGCATTTTTGGATTATAAAATAATTTCCTGCCTTGTTAGTTTGGGAGTTTTTAATTTCTTTGGTTTGTTTTTCAGAAGTAACCTAAAATTTCTACAACACTAAATAAAATGGTACTACCTTTCAAAGATTTGTGTCTGTACTTTCATGTGGGTGCAATAAAAATGTCTTCTTAAAGAAAACCTCTCGGGAGACTTGGGTGGCTCAGTTGTTAAGCATCTGCCTTCGGCTCAGGTCGTGATCCCAGGGTCATGGGATCGAGCCCCGCATTGGGCTCCCTGCTCTGCGGGAAGCCTGCTTCTCCCTCTCCCACTCCCCCCTGTTTGTGTTCCCTCTCTCGTTGTCTCTCTCTCTGTCAAATAAATAAATAAAGTCTTTTTAAAAAAAAAAAAGAAAAGAAAACCTCTCTTAGGGAGTGACCAGTGTTTCTTACCCCATGAGCTTCCCTCATCTGGATTCCTGTGGCTGCCACCTTGCCTGGGGCCCAGAGGTCCCAGTGTCCTTTCTCCAGCAGAGGCTGGGACATCTCTGATCCCTATGACACGCCCCTCATCTTGGCCTGCAGGGACCATGGCATTTACCAGAAGAACATCATTTGAATTCTCTGCCCCCACTGCGAAGAGCTGCTACCTCTTCCTTGAAACCGGGCACTTTTGGCTGAGCATATGAATGAGGTCCCTTCCTTGATCCCTCCACCCCACCCCCGATTTCCTAGAGAGTAAAAGTTTCACTGTGGGGACTTGATTTAAATTCAAATTGGCTTCAGACTGCCCCAGACCTGGGAGCCAAATCCCTGGTTCAGTCAACTCTGTATTCATTTCTGAGTAGAGGGTATTAGGGAAGCACGGAGAATCTTCTCCTGAGCTCAGCTCTCCCGGGACTCGGAGCCTTTCCTGATGAGATGCGAGGTCTGCCTGCCTCCCACCCATAGTCCATGCTCCAAGGACCCCAACCTCTTGAAAGGGAGGAGACACTTTTTCTTGCTCCGTGATAAAAGTCACACTATAGAGAGACAGAGGCAGGCAGTGCTTATGAAGCCCCCTGGGGGGGAGGGGGGAGCTTATGTATTTAGATACACTTTAAAATGAAGATGGGAACATGCAGTACGCAGTACAGTACGATAGCTTTGAACATTTCTGCACGCCTTTGGATACTGTTCTGCAACAAGGACAGAGTGATTCCGGGGGAGAAGGTGCCCCAGCCAACTACCCTCTCCCCCTCCCCCCCCAGACACCCACAGAAGAGCCGTGGTGGCTGCAGACGCTATCCAGGTTACTTCCAGCCAGCCCCCCCCACCCCCCGCCCCAGGGAAAACAGCCACTAACAGGGCGTGGGTAGATCTCTTCAGCTGTGGGCCAAACATCACAGGCTCCCTTAGCCCCGGAACCCAGTCTCTAAGCAGATGGACCCTGTTCCCTCGGCTTCTCTTCAGGTGTCACCTTGGGGACTCTGCAGTTTTGCCCTCCTGGCAAGGCAGGAGCTTTTACTTCGCATTCAAAACAGGCTTCCTTTAGCTCTGTGAGGCCAGCGTACTCCAAAGCCCCAAACACTCCCGAGGAAGTGTCCTCAGCCTCTTGACTCTTTTAACTCAGAAACCTGTCTTGGTGCCCTGGAAATAGTCACCCTGGTGCCTCTGATAAGCCCTCACAGAGGTGAGAGAAAGTTGCTCCTGACTGTGCCTAGCAAGTGCACTTCAGGCGGAGCCCTGACTGCAAAAGGAAGGCTCGTTTACTGCATTATTACTGTTCCCTAAGCACCGACATGTCCTATTTCTAATTCTCATCAAGGTAGACAGTATGTCCATTATGCAGATGAGGAAACTGAGTCTTGGGCATCGGAACTTTAGTTCCCCTAGGGTCACACAGTGAGTACTTCAGAACGGATTTGAACTCCTCATCTGTCTGACCTGGAGATGGAGAACAGAGGTCAGCAAGTACAGCCTGCCTCCTGGTTTTGTATGGCCCTCGAGGCAAGAATGATTTTTACTTTTTTTTTTTTTTAACGTCAAATGAATGAGTGTGGGAATCTAATGTACGGAATGATGACCACCTGTCAACACCACCACACTGAATACTGGAATTTTTACATTTTTTAACAAAAAAATTAACAATATTTCATGACACATGAAAATGACATGAAATTCCAATGTCAGTGCCCACCAAGTTTTATTGAAATACAGCCATGCCCATTCACTTACGTCATGGTCTATGGCTGTTCCCACATTATAAAAGCAGACCTGAGTAGTTGTAACAGAGACCTTACCATCTGCCAAACCTAAATATTTGCTGTCTGGCCCTTTACAGAAAGAGTTTGCTCACCCCTAGTCTAGGATCACTTTGGGGGTCAGAGAGAGAATGTTCTGATTCTCTTGGAATCCTAGAGGATTGGAGCAGGCAGGTATGACTCAATTTCCCCTCCCGATGAGGCCAGCGAAGCCACAGCTGCCCTGAGGAGGGAAGTTCCAGGTAAGTAAGCTGACTGGTATTCATGCTCTCAGTGTGGGCAGCGAGTTGTGGCCTGTGACCACCTTCTTAGAGTTTTCAGGTGCCTTTGTTCCTAGGAGTGAAAGAAACTGAACACATTAATCCTCTGCCCGGAAAAGGCAAAGTGGGTAGTGGGGATGGAATAAACACCCCAAAAGAGGAAAGCGGATATGAGCAAGGGAAGTTAGCTGGCGCCAGGATTTAGGTCTATATGCCATGGCAGTGTCTCCATGAGTGGTAGAGAAGAAGGAGTATCCACCAAAGAGCTGAGGTGATGGGAAGGAAATCCAGTCAGGAAGACTGCACGGCCTGAGCCGCGGCCTGGCTTAGGGTGACAGTGAGAGAGTGTCCTGGGCTCAGAGCGAAACTGGCTTAGAGTGACAACGTTTCAGTCAGCTGAGCTGGGAGGAGCCCAGCGGTGAGGCCAGATTAAGGACCAGAGGTGGCCCAACTCTCCCCGGTTACTTATTTTAAATTAGAATCGTCTTGCCTCTGAGAAATTTAGTCTATTTGTTGCTCCTGACAGGCCCAGCGTGGGGACATGGGGACGGGTAGTCACAGGAGTTGACAAGCTCTTTGCCAAGTGCCGGCCCTCACCATAGGAGGGGCTCCCTGGACACGGGGCCGAGAGAGCCGCATCATTCCCACAAAGACTTGCAAGCAGAGGGAGAGCCAGACAGGCAAACAACTAACTAGAATACACACATCCCTCTTCGGAGGGAGGACTGGTGAGAGCTTCCTTCCATCCCACACTGTCAGTGCCTTCCTTGTCCATCAGAAAACCCTCTTCCTCTACCTTTCTGGAAAGAACTGTGGCCTTAAGGTCAGTATTTCACATCGGGACATGGCTGGGGCAGGCCTTCCAACAGCCTCCCCTCCCCAGGAGCTTTCTACACAAATCCCCCACATTCTGGGCACTCAGCATTCCAAAGCCTATGTGCCCCGCACCATGTGGGCACTGGTGATACAGAGACGAGAAACATGATTCCAGTTTCACAAGCTGGGGGGTGGCGTGGTGGAGAGGGGCTTGAGGAGCATCTGGTAAACAGATCATCACTATCACTGAACGATGGTAATTCTTAGAAGAGTCTGTAGCAGGGGGAAGGGCACCAAGGATGTTGTGTCTGTCCTGATTTCCAGGGGAAGGCAAATCCATTTCCTAAATGAATCACTTTCTTCCTAAGAAAGTAGAGAACCCCAGACTTACAAGTCTTTTTAAAAAAAATTTTAAGTACAATCTACCCCCCCAACATGGGGCCCCAACTCATGACCCCAAGATCCAGAGTCATATACTCTATGGACTGAGCCAGCCAGGTGACTGAGGCAACCAGGGTCCCCTCGACTTACACGTCTTAATAGAGTGCGCCATCTTCTGGCCTGGGTCCTGCCTACCTCCCAGCCTGTTTGCATCTGAGGGCCAGGCTCTCTTATGGTATCACATATTTGTGACTGGAAAACAGAATCACTCCTCTCTACCCCTTAGAGGTGCTGGTTGGAGGATCACAAAATCGATCTTCCACTTTATGATGAGTAATGTTGGGGAAAGCAGAATTTTGAGGCTTCTATCATGGGTAGAGGATTCTAATAAAATCCCACTTTTTTTTTTTTTTTAATGCAGTTAGGGTCAAGATCTGCACAAAATTGGGGATGAGAGGAGTCCGATGCTGTTCTGTATGATAATGTGAAGAAGCACTCCCAATGCAGTTGCTTTTGGAGACATATTTCTCCACTCCAATCAGGATGTCGATGGTATTGTCTAAAACTAATGGATGTCTCTGACAAGTGTGTGTGTGCATACATACAATATTTATCTGCTGGATAGCCAGAAGTAAATCCTTATCACATACCTCACTCTAGTGGGCAAGTCTAGAAGAAAGGGGACTTGGAATGCCAGTGCCCACCCAAAGCTATTGTGCTGATCCCCCTTGTGGTGTGGGGCTAGCGTGAGTAATTCAAATGTAAGGGTGTGGACTGTTGGGGATTACTGCATCCCTTGGTTGGGGGGAGGGGGTGAATGTTCCAGCATGATCAAGTCCTGTGGTAGTAGGTGGGACTTCTCTAGAAAGGAGAAGAGGTTCTATGCTGTGAGAAAGAAATCTCTTGGGAATGGAGTGGTGTCTTTAGGTCTGGATATCAAGGAAAGAAACTGGAAAAGAAGGGGCTGACAACTTTTGAAGGTATTTTGGTTTGGTTTGCTTCTTTTTTTTAATGCATTCCTCTTGAACTGTGAGGAGAGTCTTATGAAATTTCCCATTTTACAAATATATTTTTCATTTCTATTACAATACCTTCAGTTCCTCAACCCTTCAGCAAAGTACATTAACAGTCTCGTGATGCTGGTATGGAAAATGAGAAAATGGAAATCTGGCTGCTTTATGTTCACAGGTCAACAGCTGGTCAGTGGAAAGGCATCCTGCCAGCCCACTGAGGTCCAAGGTGCAGGAAATTCTGTTGTGCCTGTAGCAAAGCAGGGGAGGTTTAGGGAATAGCCATGGGCAGAGGGAAGGAACTTATGAGCCAGGGGGGCTTCTGTTGAATGGACAATTCTTGTAAGGCACAGCACCTCCTTCCCAATTTATACTAAAGGTAAGCGACATCTGAAGCAGAGAAAGCTGATGCTTGGATTGTAGATAAAATGCAATCTTTGTGTCAGAAATGCCCTTGTTCCCCACTGTGGTCCAGGGAACTCACTGTCTCCTCAGGCATACAAGGAATCCTGTGTACCTGACCACTGATCATAGCTCTTTCAAAAGAACCTACAGCCCTGTCTGATCAGATCCCCTTCTTTTTGAGGCCCAAATCCTCTGAGGACTCTCTGGGTATATGGTCATTATGTCACCTGTCTCTTCAGACTAATAAGCTCCATTTTTTATTTTGAAAATTCTCTAGAATGCATAATTTATTAGTCTTCTAAGGAAGGCAGCTGTAACCTGTATCTTATTCCTCATGGGAGTATCCCATTTTGTTAAGGTCTGACAAAACATCCTTATTCCTCAATTCATTCTGCATAGAGCTGTCCAGTCATTTTCTGTTCTCAGTGGAAAGTGCTGATCTTACGTTTCCATCCTCAACCCCCAATGTAAGGTTGAAACTGAGCCCACAACAGTTCCTAAAATCTGCTAATGCCAAGAGCCTACCTGAAATTCTTTACTGTCAGCCCAAGAAACAAATTCTCCACATACACTTTAGGCACTTGCTGTGCTGATTCCCATCTGCTTTCTTGGAGTCATAAGGGACAGGCTTCTGGTGGTACTTGTCATTTAACTCAATGTTCTTGTTTTTCAGACATAGCTGATTCTAAAACTTTTAAGCATTAAAATCTTTATTCTTCATAAGTGCAATTAGGATTTACTTAGAAAATACTCTCTTTTGGTGACTTTTAATTTATATTCAAACATAACAGACAGAATTTAAATGTGTAAACTTGGTTTCTATGATAGCGTAACTAGAGGCACAATTTTGCTCAAGATTCTTTGATCTATACTGTACCGAGTTAGTAACTTTGAGTCAGAATCTTGGAGTATCTTAAAGCTCAGCTTTTAAAAACACCTAAATCTGCTTGAAGCCTCCAGTTTGCCCAAAGCCTCACCACCCCCATATTCTTCCACTCCCAACTCCTCAGACATTCCTTGCCTAGCCTCTGAAAGCATTGTGTTTGCCGCTCTGGATTTTCATTCAACTCCCTCATTCTAGAAAAACAGACTGCAAAGAGAGGAAACAACTTGCCTGGGAAAAGCCGCTCTGGAGAGTGGAACACAATTTCCTGCTCTCTCACTATAATATTCTTTCCTTTTAGGCAAACAGTACCATGGCCAAAATCAACATTTGTTACCAAAGAGAAACGGAGAATCTACGACTCTCCTACAGTTTCAGAAGGGAGAGTTGTGGGAACGGCAACAATTTCTTGTCTGTTAAGTGTGTCCACGTAGGTAGATATTTCACCCAAATTCAACCCCCAGTCAAACTGACCGCAGATACCAGGGAACGCGAAGACGGTGTCCGCACCAGGAACCTTCTTTCCTAGCTCACGTTTCTACCCGAGCCCGCAGAGATACGGACCGGAAGTGACGCGTAGTCGGCAGACAGAACTACCTACGTATACCGCGATTGCTCTGGCCGGAAGAGAAAGGTGCAGCTCTTAGAAGGCTCCCCTCCTAGTTCCTGCGTCTCCGCTGTTGCTGTCGCGGACGTAGGAGTGGATACCTGAAAGCTTCCGCGGCTCTGGGTTGTGAGATGCCGGGCGGCGGTCACTGCCCCGATTGCGGGTCCACTGAGCTCGTGGAAGACTCGCACTATTCGCAGAGCCAGCTGGTGTGCTCAGACTGTGGCTGCGTGGTCACCGAGGGGGTCCTTACTACCACCTTCAGCGACGAAGGCAACCTCCGAGGTATCTGTGCCGGCCTTTCCCGGGCCGTGGGTGTAGCCTGGGGTGGTGAGGGATTGACGTCAGGGTCCTCTGATTCCTCTCGCGCCCTCTCGTCACGTGTGCGTTAAACTACGGGAGAAAGCGACCGAGTGAGCTGCAGGAGCTCAGGGACTGCCCTTCATCTGTGTTTTTCTAGCACCTAGTGCGATATCTGGCATCCAGGTGTGTGTGTGTGTGTGTGTGTGTAGAGAGAGAGAGAGAGAGAATAGTAAACGTTGACCAAGTGAAACAAAGAGAAACAAAGTTCCACTCAATTTACCTAGTCTGGGTGTGATGGAAGGATTGTGGGTCAATTCTTTACAAATACGGACAAATTATTACCCCCGAAGTAGTCTTTAGTACTAATTGGCAAAAACATCCTTTTTTTTCTTTGCTTTCTGAGTCCCTGGCCAGTGCAGCCCTCAAAATCAAGTCAGGAAGATTGCCTGGATTGGATATGCAGGAGGGAGGGCTGAAAATTTGGAACACTCAGAGCCACTTTAGTGCACTCCTAACCTTCCTCAGTCTCTGTATTTGATACTGCTTGTGGACATAGAAGACTGGATAGACTTCTAACGCGCAAAAATGGGTACCTTCTGTGAGACAGGGAGCAGAGCCTAATGATACGATTTCTCTCTGGTTTTGTGTGGTGGGAGGCCAGGGGTCTGGTGAATAAAGGCTAAACAAGCTGTTTCTTGTCCATTATCTTTCAGAAGTAACCTATTCCCGAAGCACAGGGGAAAACGAACAAGTTAGTCGCAGCCAGCAACGAGGTGAGAATCAACCTTTTGTGATGTGGTGACCTTAAAGAAAATTCTCCTGATGGCCCAGCCCATCCTCTTGCTTTTCAGCATTATTGTGTACGGTAGAGTAGAAGAGAATGGTAAATAGAAATAAGGAATGGAGGTGGTTCTAAGAGCATACAGTTCTAATTCAGTGTACAGTTTGGGTTTGTCGGCCGTGTTAGAGGTAGAGCCGCATATCCCAGATCATACTTTGGCTTGGCTCTGAATCAAGCCAGCCTCCAAAGAATGGTGGGTTAAACTTGACTCTTTCCACAGATCTGTCTTTAGAATGACCTCACCAAATGTCACTCTTGTCATCGTAGAAAGGTGCATTATTCTTGCATCTGGTGTTGGAGGCAAATTTAGCAAAAATTGCTAGGAGCTGCACGGTAGCGCCTTCAACCCCTCTTAACTCCTGTGGTGGGCTTTCTTAGGTCTCCGCCGAGTGAGAGACCTCTGCCGAGTCCTGCAGTTGCCATCGACATTTGAGGACACAGCAGTTGCCTACTACCAGCAGGCCTATCGGCACTCTGGAATCCGTGCTGCCAGGCTGCAGAAGAAGGAGGTGTTAGTTGGGTGCTGTGTCTTAATCACCTGCCGGCAGCATAACTGGCCCCTCACCATGGGAACCATCTGCACCCTGTTGTATGCAGATCTGGATGTGTTTTCTGGCACCTACATGCAGATAGTGAAGCTCCTGGGGCTGGATGTGCCATCTCTGTGCTTGGCAGACCTGGTGAAGACTTACTGCAGCAGGTACTCGCCCGCTGGGAAACCCTGGGATGGGCTGGCTCCTTAGACCTACGTCCTTTGACCTGTGGCTGGCTCTTTTTCACCAAAGCCCCTCGAAAGGGATTTGGGAGAAAAATCTATTCTCCCTCCCTCGTGTCTAGTATTAATAAGGTTAATCCGTTTTACAGTTCTAAACTGGTGCCATTTCCAAATCCCTTTGGCCTTACTGCAGCCTAATGTTGCAGGCAGAGTGGGTGTTAGCCTTGGCACGGGGCTGCTGAGTTGCAGCTCTCCTGTTGTGCATGGCCTGCTTGGCTGTGTGTAACAGCCCTGCCTCAGCAGGATCATCTGTGAATGCAGGTGAGACGATGTTAGTGATGGGGCTGGAGGCAGAAGCTTGGGCCTTTTTTTTTTTTTCTCCTAAGTAGCTGTGTTTCCTTTTTTTCTGAAAAATACCGTAGAAAGCAAAGGCTGTCAGTGTCAAGTGGTGTTGGTTTTGGTTTGCTTGGTTACTTCCTAGCTGGATGACTATGGGCCTGTTTTTTTTAAACTATAAATGCATATAATGGGGTGTAGAGGAGATGAAAGGAGAACATTTGGAAAGCGCTCAGAATAATGGCTGACGGGGGTGCTGACAAACGTGCGCTTCCTTGTGGGTTCTGCCCTTCACCACACAAGTAGAACACTCCACCTGTCTTCTCTCAGCACCTGTAGAAACTCGCTGCCCAGCAAGCTTGAGTGTTCCAAGGGGAGAGACTAGCTTGCCCGTCGTGAGTAGACTGCTTTTCCTCACTTTGGCAGAGCAGCCCCCTCCCCCATAGGCACGGAGCCCAGACTCTCGTTTTGGTTCTTTCAGCTTCAGACTGTTCCAAGCTTCCCCATCCGTGCCAGCCAAATACGTGGAAGACAAAGAGAAGATGCTGTCGCGCACACTGCAGTTGGTGGAGCTGGCGGATGAGACGTGGCTGGTGACCGGGCGGCATCCCTTGCCCGTCATCACTGCTGCTACCTTCCTGGCTTGGCAGTCGCTGCAGCCTTCAGAGCGTCTGACATGCTCCCTTGCCCGGTTTTGTAAGTTGGCAAATGTGGACCTGCCCTGCCCTGCTTCCTCCCGCCTGCAGGAGCTGCTGGCTGTGCTGCTGCGGATGGCTGAGCAGCTGGCCTGGCTGCAGGTGCTGAGGCTCGACAGACGGTCTGTGGTGAAGCACATCGGCGACCTCCTGCAGCACCGCCACACGTTGGTCCGCAAGGCCTTTCGAGACGGACCGGCAGAGTCGGAAGCCGGGGAGGAGGAGCGGCAGGCACGGGGCCAGGGGCCAGGGCAGGGAAAAGAGGAGGTGGCGAGTAGGTCCTTAGATCTGCCCGAGGGCAAGCGGCCAGCCAGTCCCGCCCTTCTCCTCCCACCTTGCATGCTGAAGCCCCCAAAGCGGGTCTGTCCCCCACCCCCTATCTCCACGGCCACCGGAGATGAGGATATTTCTGACAGTGAAATAGAGCAGTATTTGCGTACCCCTCAGGAAGTTAGGGACTTTCAGAAAGCTCAAGCTGCAAGACAGGCTGCCACGGGGGTTTCTAACCCTCCCTGATGTGCATCTGAGGGAGCACTCCCACCATTCGGACAGCAGCTTGATCATAGGCCTGTCCTATCCGGAGAAATAAGTGTATGTGAGTCCTGAGGCAGGTTTGTTTTTTTGTTTTGTTTTGTTTTCCTTGTTTAAAGGAACCAAGGGACTCTGCAGTTAATTGGACCCTGGGTCCTGGAGTAGAAGTCAGGAGCGATGCAGGGACAACTGGGTTGGAGAGAATCCCATCCCTGAGAGGAGGGTGCACACATTCGTATTATGAGGGATGGCTTCCCTCCTAGACTGGCTGGAGAATGTCAGGCTTTCCCCTGGTTTGGCTTTGGGTACACTGCTGCTGCAGGCCTTATGGGCCCTCCCTGCTGGTGTGGAGCGGTTGGCGTTGCGAATGCCATCAGCCCTCAGCGGATGGGAACTGGGCACCTCTTGATCCTGCGTCCGTCTACAGGCATGGGTGGTTTCTCATGTACAGGGGTCACAGAATCCTCTACCTCATAACAAAAGGACCGTGGGTGGACTAAAGTTATATAGCTCAAAGGGCTTTGCAAAATTTTAATATATTAAAACAAGAGGCATCTGCTAGAAAACATTCTATTGTATAAAACCCGAGCTTTTAAAAACATGTTTTCTTTGGCACTTTTCATCCCCTCCCTCCCTTTTCCCCAGCGTATTGCAAAAAGCTCTCCAGTGCTAAGGCATTGGCAGGGTATGTAAACAGCCAGCGTACGTGGAAGAATAATACGAAGCTTTTTTTTTTTTTTTTTTTTTTTTGGTCTAATATTGTCTGTGCAGCAAGCATAAATAACAGGATTCATCCCAAGGTGTGTGGATTTTCTCCCCTCCCTTTTGTCTTTTGCCTTGGTGATCAGACTGCGGGAATATGGACACTGAGAGGGGACCTGGACCAGGTCTGGTTTTCCTGTTCCTCTTCCCCGGGCTCAGCTTTCCCTCCACTTTTCACTGGGTCCTGTAGTAAAAGGCTGGTGGTTGCTTTTAGGTTGGGGGAAATATGGGTGCTGGTGTTTGAAAGTAGTAAAGGCTCCACGTGAGCCGCAGGTACCCTACCTGCTGCCCTGGGGGATTCAGCTTGGGCTTCTGTGAGGCAGGAGGCCGGTTAGATGTTGGGGAGGTTTCTCCCTAATACGGAGCTAGAGATCAAATTCTTGGAATGGTCCTTGCATATGGCCTCATGGAGGCAGGGAAGTGCTCTTCCCCAGTGCCTCGGTGTTGGCAGGTTGAGACTGGGGATGTGGGTCTTGTCATCAAACAGTAAGTGCTTCTCCAGCCCCGCCTGCGGCCTTGTGGTGGCGCCTCTCTTCAGAGCACTGTTTATAGGGTCAGGTTTAGGGCAGGACTGCGATCAACTCCAAATCTAAGCACTACTCTCTACTTGCCTCAGATCTTTCCTGGGTATCTGGCAGAGGCAGCTTCTTAGGCGCAGGGCCTTGGCTTTGTCCTGAGGCACCACCTCTAAAGCCCTGCTGTATGGTTTGTGCACCACTCCTGTGGGACGTGTCTGTCCCCGATTGTGCACCCTTTTCCTAGAAGGCCATCTCCAGGGCTGCCTTGCACACTGTTCCACCTTCTCTTGCATAGTTTATCTTAAAAGCAGCACCTATGGGTCCTGGCCACCTGGCACATCTGCTAGGCTGGCCGCCTAGTTGGCTGAAAGCTGGGTGGGGGAGAGGCCCTAGGATCTAGGCACAGATGGCTGACTGCAGAGGAGGGCAGTGAGGAGAGAACACGGTTCTCAAGCTCCCGGCATCTGTGTTTTCCTGATGCGTCGGACCGCCACCAGCGAGGCAGGGTGGATGAGATGTGGGGAGTACCTAGGGAGGGGCCCACCTGGGGGCCGACAGCACCTTCCCCCACTACCCTGGACGGCACTGAGTCGACTGCCCAAACTAGCCTGGGCTGGGACGGAAATGTATCCCGCTCGCGGTCCTGGGATCGTCGCTACCCCGGAGGGACGGCGCTCAGGGCGGTGGCAGGCCTTCTGCCTGTCCTTTTCCCCAGCCTCCGGGACTAACGCCGGTGTGCCTCCCTCAAACCTGCTGACGACGCACCGGTGGACGTCTTTAGGGCCCCAGGGAAGCCGCGTGTCCCACAGGGTCGCCCGCCCCCGCCCTAGACAGTGGTCTCGCTCTTCCAGAGGCCCGTCTTCATGCAGGCGCCCGCCGCCGCGGCCGCCCCGCCGAGGTCGTCGTACTTGGCCCCCTTGGGCGCGCCGTTGAGACTGGCGGCGTTGAGCGGGTACGAGCGCCGCTTGCTGTCCCGCTCGGACGCGCCGGCCCCGCCGCCCTTGAGGTTGTCGCGACTGGCGCTGCGGCGCTGGCCCGGCCGTCCGGCCTCGGGGGGCGGCGCGGCGCTCGTGTCGCTGCCCTCCGACGGCGTGAGCATGGGCTCGCCCTCGAGCTGCAGGCCCGGGCTGTTGCGGCTGCTGCCCGGGTAGCTGTCGGACGGGCTGTTGTGCAGGCTGCCGCTCTCGCTGGACAGCAGCTCGGGCGCCCCGGCCGCCGCGCCGCCGCGCAGCGCCTTGAGCCGGTTCTTGGCGCCGGCCTCCCCCGCGCGGTGCCCCTTGGCCCGACTCTTGTGCGCGCGGCGCCCGTGGTGCACGTTGTTGGGGTGGCGGGCGGCGAGGCCGCCTCGGGAGCCCGCGGGCTCCGGCTCCCCTTCCCCGCGGGCCCCCGCCTCGCACACCTGACTCTGGGCCAGCTGCAGGTTGGTGAGCTTGCAGGAGCCCAGGGGCGGCGCGTGGCCGCTGCTGCCGCTCGGGGAGGACTTGAGGGAGGGGGCGCCCTCTCCGAGTACGGGGGAACCGTCCTCTGGGGCGGCGGGCTCGGCCCGGGGTGAGGCGCGGGAGGCCGGGGCCCGGGGGCCGCAGGCACGCCAGGAGGCTCTAACGTCCCGGCGGCGGGCGCAGTGGTGGGTGAAGACGAAGAGTCCCAGGGCGGAGGCCGCCGCCCCATATAGGCAGCTGCACACCACCCGGGGCAGCCAGTGCTGCGACACGGCCAGAGCCCCACAGGCCCACATGGCCAGGTACAGGAAATGCGTGGTCACCAGCGCCCCCAGTTGGACTCCCGGAGAATAGAGGCCGTCACCATCCTCCGGGGGCCCGGGTGTCACCACCCCAGCGCTCCCAGTAGCCAGAAGGGAACCTGAGTCATTCAGGAGGGGGCCGCTGCTCCTGAGCCTGGTGGAACCCCTCAGCTCCTCCCCTGTCTCCAGGGAGACCCTGCTGGTGCCCCCCTTTGGGCTCTGTGCCAGAGGACCCCTTAAGCGCAGCCCCGCACACAGGAAATAGATCCAGGTGATCAGCAGAATCAAAGCCACCGGGATGTAGAAGGCTCCCAGGCTTGGACGCCACACCAGCCAGCAGCTGAGGGGAGACACAGGCAGTGGGTGAGGACGGGGAGCATGTCTGAGGTGGCTGGGTGGTTGGGGACATAGGACACGGTGAGTGGCAAGGCAGAGACTGGCTTAGGCAACATGCGTGGGTTTGGGTTGGGTCACTGGCCGGGTGGGCCTGCAGGTGCCCCCGCCAGTGAAGAAGAAGGCATCCGGTGTAGGGGCGGGTAGGTGTGGGGCAGGCAGGCAGCGGCGCTCACTAGGGGCTGTGGTCCCGGTAGTTGTGGATGCTGACTGCAGCTGTGATGCCACAGATAATGAGTGGGATCCCTCCGGCGATCAGATAGAACCTGGAGAGGAATGGGGTTTGCGGTCAGAGATGTGGGGAACCAAGTGGGTTGGAAACAGATGCTCAGAAGCCTTGACTCGGGGTCTCTGTCCCATTCTCTTTCCCCTTTAAATTCTCTCAGATTTTTTTTGCAGGCTCAGTAGGTTCCTAGGGGACTTGGCCATGACTGCTCTAAGGGACAGAGGCCAGAATTGTTCTCTCACTTGAAACAGTACAGAAGTCAGCGTGCCACTCGGGTTGCCAGGATCCCTACCCAACGCCCTTTGGAGTCACTTCCTTCCCTGGCCTTGTCAGCCCTGAAAAGCCCTAAGGATGCACCCACTCCATGGCCTTGGGCAACCTGGTGCCACCTAGGGCTTTGCCTCTTCTCTCTTTGGAGAGTGCTCACCCAGGACTTTGGACCCGCCCTGCCTCCACCCTGGGAAAACAGACGGTGGTGTCCTTCACCCGCCTGGGAGCCCTTCACCCTTGCAAAGCTGACAGTTGGAGGCGAGTACCGGAGCATGGGGCGGGGCGCAGGCGGGGCCGAGTCCCCTTCTTGTGGAGGGGGCGCTCTCCAGGTGAGCTCCTTGTGGAGGACTCGGGCCTTCACACCCATCCAGAGCAGTGTGGACAACGAAGAGTAGTGCAGAGTGATGCCCACCTGCGGGGTCAAGCCACAGAGGCTGGGGGGCCAGGCTGCTACTACTGGAGCCACCCCGGGGCCCCAGTCCGCAGTATTACTCTCCCATTCCTCCCACTGTCCCACCCCCAGCTCTACCCTGAGCCTCCTCAAGGTTCTGTCCCTGCTGTCACCCTCTCTCCTTCCACCCCACGCTTCTCTCCCACTTGGGGGACTTTTCACAACCCTGCCGTTGCTGTCTGCCTTGTCCCTGACCTCTCCTCCATTGAAGATCCCCAATCTCCACTTTGAAGACCCATCTCGTAGTCTCTCTACTTCTTACCACCCCGACTCCCATGGCCCCCACCCCAGCAAGGCTGGACACAACCGTGCAGCTGGGACCTATTAGCATGAGCCCCCGTTTTTTCCCCTGCACCTCCCGACTCTGTGCCTAGGCTGCCATCACTCATCTTGGAGCGCCCCCCGGCCCCTTCTCCTGCTTACTGCCTGGCAGACCATGTGGTAGTTGGTGAGTGTGATTCCTCCTGCAAAGACGGCGGAGGTCATGGCCATGTGGAAGCACAGGTTCAGCAGCATGTGCCAGCCCTTCCGGGACACATGGATGGAGCTGCCCCAGAAACAGTCTTTAATTAATGGGCCACCCACCCAAGGTCAGGCCCATGGGGTCTTCAGGCCATTGGGAGAGCAAGGGGGGAAGGCAGATATCTGTGCACATGCATGTGTGTGAATGTGAGAGAGGCCCCAGGGCAGGGAGGGCTTAACCCCCAAAATGTGTTTTCCAGCCCTAGAGCCTTCCAGTAAAATGCTAGGCAAGCCTGGGAACGGCATGTGGGCCCACTTGGGAAAGGAACCCTTGGCCAGTACTCAGGGAGATCCACAGCCTTCCCTCCATGCCCTCCCCCCCCGCAGGGGCCCCCACCTGTGGTTGAGGATATAGGTGATGATGGTGGAGAAGAGGCAGAGCAGCAGCAGGCCCGTGCAGGGGTACACGACAGGATGCAGCCCTGCCCCGGAGCCCCCAGCCTCCCTGGGGAAGGCACTCAGCTCCTGGAAAGAGTAGGAAGGAGGAAGTAGTAGGAAGCCAGGGGTAGAGGCCACCCCATGGAGTCCTGGCCAGTCCCCCACACCATTCTTCCTCTTCCCAAGCCCGGTCAGCTTTGGTCCTCAGCTTCGGCCCCTCGTCCATCCAGGTGGGCGAAGACATAAGTGCTGAGACAGCCACTCATAGAAAGTCCCAGGTAGTGTTAATGATCTACCAGTCCCTCCCTCCTCGTCTCTTGCCCCTCTGGGGACTTTTCTCAGCCTAAAAATCAGAGATGACGAAAGGGGGGGAGGTTTCTGTCTATAATCCAGGTGCACGTCTGCTCAGGATCTGGGAAAGGGGAGTGCAAAATGTGAGGGAGGGGGAGCCGGACAGGAGTGAGGAGGTTGACCAGAAAGGAGAAATGGTCCCAGATTTTTTCCCCCCACTTTAACAATCTGGGTCTCAGAGAGTGCAGGATGTGAAGACCGGGCTGGGTAGTTCCAGATCCATCTGTCTCGATGAGTGGGGGCAGGACCTCCCTGTCTCCTGAAAGATGAAAAGGTGTGGGGAAGACCAGAGGGACATTTCCCCATGAATCCTACAGTCACGAGGCCTGATGAGGCCGCTGTCCTTTCTGTAGTTCAATGTGGCTCCAGGGGATCAGAATACCCCTACCCTCACCCCCACCTCAGCCGCGTTCCCTGGTCCCTGGTCCTCCCGAGCTCCCACCGCCATCCCACTCACCACGAGCACGGCCACGTTGCCCAGGTGCCGGCAGTGCAGGGAGCTGACATTGGGCTGGCTGGAGTGGAGCTGGCAGCCCTCGGAGCTCCACCCCCCAGGGCCCCCCGGCCCGTCCTGGCTCCACCAAGCTGCCACAGGTCCAGCCCCCTCAGCCCAGTGCCGAAGCGAAATGGCCACTGGCTCGGTCAGGTTGCCCACACCACAGCCACCTGCAGGGGAGAGGGAGGTCCACATGGGTAGAACCAGGCCGCGGGAGGCTCGCCCTACAGAGCTAAGCAGCAGCGAGACAGCAAGGCCCCCCGGGGCAGGGCGTGCGCTGGGCTTCCAGATGCAGTTGGATGCCAGTCCGGGCCCTGCCTTCCAGGTTGTCCGTCTCACCAGGGAGACCCAAGGATGAATCAAAAGGCACTGGGAGGTGGCCCATTCTAAATGCCCAATGAGTGATGGCTGGGCTCAGGGAAAGGAAGGGGGAAGGTAGTTCTGAGGGACAGGAAGGTGACGAGAGGACTCGGGGTGGGGGGGGTGTTTGTAACCCTTTTGAAATTTGACAGATCTGGGATATAAATTCCAATGTCTTCCAGAGCCTTTTCTCCAGCAGTCCCTTCCTTGAGAGGACGTCCCTGTCCCTTATCCCCCTGGGAAATGCTGAGTGGCCACTCTCCTTGGCCCCCTCCCCCAGGGCGTTAGGGGGGCTGTGGGTGAGGGGAGGGCAGGGGGAAGGGGCACGGGGCAGACACTTGGGAGCACTCCGTGCAGCACGGGGAGCTCAGTCCCTTACTGGTTCCAGCAAAGATGACGGGGGTGGCCACACCGCGTCTCTTGCCAGGCCCAGCAGCTCCAGGGCGAGAGGTGTTGCCGTGGCTGCGGAAGAGGCGGCCATTTCGGAAGACCAGCAGTTGCAGGGTGCAGTCTGGGGGGACAGGGGGAGCCAGGGCAGCCGGAAGGGACGAGAACAGACTGGGCGGCAGCTGGATGGAGGCCAGGGCCACGCTGTTCTGGGGGGACATTGGAGTTCCTCAGAGACATCTGGGAACCCCTAGGACTCTGAGGCCTTCCGGTCCCCTCCTCCCACCTCCCCTGAACCCCTTTTCTGGATCCGCTTCCACTCACACACACCACCCCCCTCCCCCCCCCCGCCCCAGGCACCTGCGTCTAGGCACGTCCGCCCCCACGGCCCTCCCCCAGTGCCCACCTTGATGTGGAAAGAGGACAGAGAGATGCTGGGTCTCCCTGTGGTACAGCGGAAGCGGAGCTGCTGATCAGCCAGGGGCTCGGGCTCTGGTGAGGGGTTCTGGCCAGGGCCCCCGGGCCGCACGCCTGGCACTCCTGCCTCCCTTCTCTGGAAGGCTGTGCAGGTCAGCCCCACGTAGCTGTGGGGCTTGATGAGGTAGGCCTCCAATGCCACGTTCCTTGAGTTCTAGGGACAGGGAGCTTGTCACACCCCCATCTGAGATACGGCGGCTCTCTCTTGGCTTCCTGCCCGCCACTGCCCAGTCCCTCCCTGCAGGTTCGCTCAGGCTGTGCCCCCCCTACACGTTATTCCTGACTGCACCCTACCTGGTATCTGGCTCACCTCTTAGCAGATACTAGTTCTGCCACCCCAGCCAAGCCATGGAGCAGGGTCCACGTCCAACCTCCTTACACCACCCGGGGTGCCTAGCACAGTATCTTGCACGTAGAAGATGCTCTGTGGTGGTTGTTCATTGGTTCACAACCCACCATTGGCAATATCACCCTCTTCTTAGGGAGCAGGAGTCTCCGTGACTCCTCATTCCATCACAGTGCTGTCGCCCTGCTTCCAAGTCTCCTCTTATATTCATCCCTTCGGCTCCTTTTACCCTTCCTCCAGTTTATTTCCGTTGGGCTAGCGTTACAACTCGGTTCCCCACCATGAAGCCTTGTGTAACTTCTCCCCGTCACTGGCCCCTCCCTCTCCACTGCCCCTGACGACTTGGAGGCAGATTCTGCACAACTGAGTCATGCGCGGGGGTTCTTGCTAGCTGGGCGCATGGCAGGTGCATACTTGGAGGACCTGCTGCCCGGAGACAGGAGTGTTTTCCTCCTGGCAGGCAAGGGCCGGCCCCAGTTGACTCTAAGGTCCCTCCCAGGGCTGGGCTCCCCAAGGAGCTCCCTCCCAGCTGACCCATATTACCACAGAGATGTGCTGGGCGTGGGGGCTGAGGGCAGCCCCCCCGATGCGCTCCAGGGCGCCCACGATGCCACTGCAAGCCTTGTCCTCGCGCTGGGCCAGCCACAGCAGGTGCTCATCCACCAGCATCAGGTTGCTGGCCATGTCCACCATCACCTCCACCAGCTGGCGGGGGAGGGGGGAGTCACTGAGGGCAGGAGTGGAGTGTGGGGCCCAGGGGCTAGGGGCACAAGAGGCTTGAGCAAATGGGGGGCGGTTTTCAAGGGCCCCAGAGGCCGGGTTGAATCTCACCTCTTTGATCTGGTCGACATAACCCAAAAATTTCTGGATCATCTGAGCCACGTAGACAACATCCATCATGTCTGAGAAGCTGGCTGCCTCCGCCGTGTACACGCGCAGCTGGTGAGCCAGGGTCAGCGCATTGGAGGCGTTGATGGGCATCTGGGAGAATTGAAGGAAGAAAGGAGATGGTCCAGTTGTGCCCCTTCTCCCCAAGAACTGCCCCTAGGGGGCCCCCTTGTCTGTGCCGAAGCTCAGGGCGACAAGGCCTGGGGAGAGGGGTCTAGCCCACCAGCTGGGTCTAATCAAGACAGGAGGCACATGGAAGGAATGAACTCATCAGGACTCAGAGCCGCCCACTTGTAACACCACTGGCCTAAGGATAATGGGACGACCTCACACTGTCCTTGTTTTCCCCCTTCAGGCTGCCCTTGCTGTGTTTGGGAATAAAGATGCTTGGAGTGGCCCTGGAGGGGGAGAGGGAGGGATCTGAATGCCCTAGAAGGAGAAAAGCTAGAAGAGCAGAGCAAGAGCCCCTCACTGCTCACGCCCACAGATCGGAGGAGCAGCAGAGCCCACAGCCATGAGGGGGCTCCCCTCCCCATTCCCCAGAACCAGAGCTGATGGGATGCCACCCCCCCCCCCCCCCCCCCCCCCCCCCCTCTCCTGGCCTCACCAGCACGAAGGTGTAGAGCACCCGGGTGATGTCGTTGGTGTACAGACAGTGGGAGTAGTCCCCTGGCTCCCAGCGGCCAGCTCGGTCACACCGGCGGGAGGCTCGGGTGCCTGGGGCCCCCCCGCTCAGGGGCACCGAGGTGAAGGGGTACTGTAGGCAGGACTGGTAGGCTGTGATGCCAGCCAGAGTCCGAGGCCACCTGGGGGCAGAGGCGGGAGGTTGCTGATGCCCCAGCTCCTCAGAGCAAGGGTCCCTCCTCTGCCCTTAGACCTGGGATGCTGAACCCCTCGGGACCTGGGGGAGGGATTCAGAGAGAGGATTCGGACTGGCCTTCGACGGGCTCCGCGGGGCTCCCGAGCTCCACCTTCTCTCTAAGTCCGTGTTTCTTCAGACTTGGAGCCCTGATTTCAAGCCCCTTACCCTTTCTGGGCTTGAGTGTTCTCAGCTGTCCATGGGGAGGATAATACCTGCCCTTCCTCACGGAGATGCCCATGGGGGTATTAAAATCTGATATCCATTGTGGAAAAGTTTTGTAAACTATTAATGCAAAGAAGACAAAGAAACAAAAAAACCCACCCAAACTTTTTGTTCTGCACAGCATATGTCAGATGGGGACTTTATACAAAAAGATAAGGTCTCTGTAAAAACAACAGCAAGACAGTGGGACTTGGGGCCGGGGCCTTACAGAAGATGGGCAGCCCGGGCGGGCGGGGCGTGTTTTCCGACGGGGACGCAGGAGCTGGGACGGGGGTGGGGGTGGGGGCGGGGCCGGGGTGGCAGAGGGCACCGCACCTGAAGTCCCCGCGGTTGTTGGCGACGCGCTCAGCGGGGCAGTAGGAGGCGGAGGTCTCCAGCACCACAATCTCCACCTTCTTGCTGGCGTTGCCCTGGGCCGTGGACACGGAGCACTCCCACTCCCCTGACGCCCACACGCCGATGTGAGACAGGGTCAGCTCGCTGCGGGCGGGCGGAGGGCTGGCTGCGCGCGAGGCACTCTCGGTGGCCGCGCCACCCTCCCTACGCGCCCTGGCCCCGTCCACCCGCACGCAGCCCCTGACTGAGGGCGTGCGGGGCAGGAGCTTCGGGGCTCTTCTCTTTGACGGAGCCAGGGATACAAGTACATACTCCTTTAACTCCGACTGGCCCTCTGGTATGGCTTTCCTGAGCTTCAATTTCCCCACCCTTAGCATGGAGCTAATTAATAAGACCTCCCTTGCAAGTCTCTTGGAGAGATTCAGTCCCATAATTTGGTGAGAGTCACTATATACATTGTAAAAGCACTAAAGAACCGTCAGTTGTAATCTTTTTTTTTTTCTTTCTACCAGGCGTTGACTTTCTATCGCCTAGCCAAGACCATTTATGACTCAGTCCTGGATTTCCATAAACACACACGTGCGCTCTCACGCACAGGACCGTACTCTCCAGAACATGTCTGACTGAGCAGGGCTCCTTCGGGGGGCGGCTGATGGGCACTGTAGCCTCCCCCACCCCATGCCTCGGGCTGGGAAAGGGCAGCAGGGCCTGTACCTGGTGATGAAGGTGCAGTCGTGGATGAGGCTCTCGGCCAGGAGGATGCCCGCCTGCTCGTCGCCCTCTAGGGGGGCCCGGTTGTGGTACCAGCGGATGCGGGTGTCATTGCCCAGGTAGCTGGCGGAGCACTGGAAGGGCAGCCGGTCACCCTGGAACACGACTTGGCGCAGGGACGGGATGAGGTGGTGCGTGTGCAGCTCCAGGGCCCCTTCTGTGGGAGGAGACACGGGTGGGGAGGCCTTCATGCACCAGGGTGGGACCCCCAGCGGGATCTGAGGGAGAGGACGCATGCCCTGGAGAAGGCGCCCACCACCCAGTAACCCTTAAGGCAGAGGGAGCGCGGAGCCAGCGGGGGGCCCTTCTGGAGCGCGTCTGCACCAAGGGGCAGGTGTGCAGGGGGGGATGTGCTCACCGCAGCGCAGCTGGGCCTCCTGGAGGCCCCCCAGGGCCTGGGCATGCAGGGCGCTGGGGTAGGCACAGAGCGTGTGCTCGGACAGCTGCAGGGAGCGATTGCGGGCCCAGGACAGTAGCCAGCGCAGGCGGCAGTCACATGTCAGGTACTCGGTGCCCAGATCCCTGCAGAACGGGGAGAGGGGCCACCGACTAGAGCACAGCGAGTGTGGGCTCCAGGGTGGGGATGGAGCCCTGGGAGAGACTGCAGCTGGAAGGGGCACACGGGGGTACGCGCGCACCCCCAGCCTGGCGATGGTGGGAAGGCAAATACGGCGGTTTCAGCCATTGCCCATCCTGCCTACTCATAAGGCCGGCCACCGTGGTCATGATGCTTATGTGTGTCCTTCCTGGGCAGAGAAAGGCAGCAGGGCTCTGAGTCCTTGGGCTGGGAACAGATACTCACACAACCTTAAGGGCTGGCAGCTCATCAAAGACCCCAGGTTGCAGATTGGAGAAGATGTTTCCAGATATGTTTCTGCAGGGAACAGGGAGCCAGGATCTTAGGGTCTCCCTGGGCCGGAGGAGGGAGGAGCAAGTGAAGGGAATGCAGGGGGCCTAAGAGGGTCTGCTGCTGCCTCCTTCCTCCCAACCCTTCCTTGGAGGCGAGCCTTCCCCCCACCCCCACCCCAACTGCCCGTCACTCACAGTCGGAGAAGCCTGGGAAGGCCTTGGAAGGTCTCAGACGTGAGACAGCCAATCCGGTTGTTGGAGAGATCTCTAGGGGGACATACACAACCTCAGCAAGCCGGCCACACGGTCCACACGGATCCGCATGTGCGGGACACACGTGTGTGGCCGGGGCTCATGTGGGAGCAGGAGGAACAAGGAGATGGGCTTGAAGTGTCTCCCCCATCTACCCCCCACATGCACTGTGTGGAGAGAGAGGTGCTGTGAGTGGGGAGACAAGAAGGGATAGCTGGTCATGGGATCCAGGGGACCATCTCCAGGGAGGGGGAGGGCTGGGAGGGCTTGGGGAGCGGGACATGCCACTCACAAACGCTTCAGCTCCCCCAGGCCCAGGAAGGCACCAGGCTGCACCGTGCTGATGACATTGTTCCTCAGGTCCCTGTGGGAGGCAAGTGGGAGCCTTCAGCCCTCTCCCACTCTGGGGGCCACACATTCCCCTGGGGTGGGGAAGCCCCATTTTTACCAGCAGTGTTGGGAACTGGATTTTCTTCTAATCTCCTCAGCCCCGGTGGGGAGGTTGGACGAAGGACCCCAACTCTCAGATAGGTCTCCTTGCTGCCCCCCCCCGGCTACCATCAAGGGGTGCTGGTCAGAAAGATGTCAGGAAGAATATAGAAGCCAAGAGATGGGATGGGGTCCCCTTGGGTGGAAACAAGGAATGGAGCCAGCACTGAACTAGGAGCCGGGAGGCCTCGCCCAGGTCGCTCCCATCTGAGCTGCCAAGGATCTCACAGGAGCTGCTATGAGAACCATTTGAAAATGGGGGGTAAAGTCTTTTGTAAATTGCTATACAAAGGTAAGATCTTCTGGAGCCTGGCACTGGGGGAGGTACTTCCATAGCTGTTCTGTCCATGTTGATCTCTCCACCTGACAGGTGAGGAAACAGGTCAGGCAGCTGATGACTGCCTGCAGGCTGACGCAGGTCTCTGACTCCCAGGCAGAATTATAAACCCCCATGGCAGCCCCTCATTCCTCAGAAGAGGAAGGCAAGGCTGAGGAGGTAAAGGCTGGCTCACCTGCCTCCCCCCGCACCCCCCAGGGTCTCCTAGGAGCCCACAGTGCTGAGAGAAGGTGGCAAGGGAAACGCCATCTCTGGGCTGAACTCCAACAGGTCCAGACAGTAGAAGGTGGTGCCCCCCCCACAGGGCTCCATGGGGCCAAGGGCCACCCACTCAGGGGAGTGAAGTGCAGGTCAATCATCCGAGCAGCTTCTGTCCCAGGATCTGGTTGCTCAAAGGCAACCACATGACCAGACAGCAACCCTCCTCCCTTACATGCCCTCCCCCAGTGGTGGCAGGGACAGAGCTGAAGGGGCAGTTCCTGCCCCCCTGGGGACCCACCGGTGCCCACCTGGCCCCAGCTCAAAACCAGACTGGCAGCTCTCTGGGGCCACTAAGGACCAAGGTGAGTGCTGGCCCACTGGCTACCCTCCCATCCTGTGCTTCCTGAGCACAGCCACCAGAAGAGGTGCTTAGACCACCAACTGGCCATTCACCCAACTACTCAAGGACCATCTGAGTCTTTCCTGAGCCCAACCAGCACGCCTGCAGCCCCACGGAGCAATGTAGCAGGAACCTCCCTGCTCAGCCAGACTGCCTGCCCTCCTGGGACCCTGGGATGGGGGCTGCGGCCTCCTTGCTAGCTATCTGCTCTCCACCCAGGCAGAGGGTGCTTATGAGCCAGAGGGCTGGGGTGGGGGATTCCTGGAACAATCAACCTGTTGGAAAGAGCCTGCACAGGAAGGAGAAGATTGACAGAGATATCTGGGGTCAACCTGTTTTCCAAGGCCCTGTGACCCTCCAGCCCAGGCTGACACACGGGGCACTTGGCCCTGCCTGCCAAAGTCTCACGGACATGGCTGGATTATGGGCACGAGGGGGTTAACCAGCCACTCCCAGCTCTGGGAGAGGAAATGGGTGTCCAGGATGGGGAGGTGCCATCCCACCAGGGGGCCTGTTTTCGCATAGCCAGTCCCAACTGGGGACAAAAACACCCAGAGAGAGAGAGAGAGAGAGAGAGAGAGAAATGAAACACCCTCATACCAAGGACTTGGCCTCCTTAACCCTAAGCCCCTTGAGAAAGAAGGGAAAGCCACCAGAAGGGGCCAGCTTCCTAAAGAAGGGATGGCTTCCATACCCAGGCGGCTGGTGGTACCCCAGCAGGGAACGTGCAAGAACGCAGACCCTGGATGCTCACGCAGCATGGAGACTGGAGATGGCCGGGGTTGGGGGGGAGCGCCCCGCCTGCCCTGGGTTGCCCCTCCTGCCAGCACCCCCCTTTTGGTTCCCCACTCTCAAAGCACCCCCCTCTGGTGCTGTTCCAGCATGTGCCCCCTGGCCCCGGTTGGGGTCTGGCCATTCTCAGGGCTCTGCCTCCCACCCCCACGCAGGGGACGGGCAGAGGGAAACACATTCCTCATTGTGTCACTTCCCTTCATGGGCTGCCAAGGGGCTGAGGCTGCAGCCCCCCGCCCCTTCCCTCTCCGCTCGCTGTGTTTATTCTCATTTCCTCCCCGGCCCCCCTTGAGAGCCCCCACCCCGCCTGCCCCACTGATGCTCTGCAGATGGGAGCAAGGCGGCCACTTGGGCCCCAGCCCCTTCCTGCCCTGGATTTCCTGCCGCCCAGAGCCACGCCGGGGCCCTCTGAGAGGGGAGCTTCCACCAAGCACTGGCATTCCTGCCCCCTTGCCTCACGCCCACAGAGTGGTTTCAGGGGTGACCCAGGCAGCCCCTCGACTGCCCAGACGGGCCAGGCCTGGGTCTTCTCCTGAGGGGTGCAGGCCCACGGCTGCTCACTGGGCTGAGCTCTGACAGCCCGATGGGGTCCTGGTCCCTAAGGTAGGGGAAGCAGGTTGGGGCTCTACCCTCCCTAGCAGCAGGAGGAAATGCTATCCTTTTTTTTTTTTTTTTTAAAGATTTTATTTATTTGAGAGAGAGAGAATGAGAGAGAGCAAGTACATGAGAGGGGGGAGGGTCAGAGGGAGAAGCAGATTCCCTGCCGAGCAGGGAGCCCGATGCGGGACTCGATCCCGGGACTCCAGGATCATGACCTGAGCCGAAGGCAGTCGCTTAACCAACTGAGCCACCCAGGCACCCCAGAGGAAATGCTATCCTAGAACTGGGATTTTTTTTTTTTTTTTGGACCAGCAAGGCCCCTATAGGTTGGTGCTTCTTGCTATGGACTCCTGCCTCAGAAAAATTCACTCTACCCAACACTGTCCATGATTTCAGGGGGCTTGTGGAACCTAGGTGATGAACCCCTGCCCTGGATTGTCTAATCTGATCCTTCATTTCTTTCTTTCCTTGAATTCCTACACCCAGTGTGGGGCTCGAACTCACAGCCCCAAGATCAAGAGTTGCACACTCCACCGACTGAGCCCTCCAGGCACCCCAAGATCCCTTCATTTCTTAGGTTAGGTTATGAGGGTGAACAGATGTTACTATGATGTGGAATCTCTCATCTTCTCCCTGCCTCCATAGAGCCCAGGTCTTGGAAGCTGGGAAAGGTGTGGTGTGTGGACGGCGCCTCCGCTCCCGACCACCCCTCGCCCAACCCAGAGCAGGCTACCCTGACTCAAGGCATACTCCTCTCCCTGTATCTACGCCAGAATGGAGAAGGACTCTGTGGCAGAAGTCGGGGAGGGGGGCTGTTCCTGGGAGCAAATCATACCCTATACCCTTCTTAGGAAAGCTGGAGCTCAGGAAGCTGAGTGTAAGACTGAGTGTGGGAGTAGAAGCAACAAAAGAGCAGATTAATAAAGTGGACTTAATAAAAACTTAAAACTTCTGCTCTCTGAAGGACACCATCAAGAAAGTGAAAGGCAACCCAGGGAATGAGAGAAAATGTTTGCAAATCATATATCTGATAAGGGACTCTTATCTAGAATATACAAAGAACTCTTCCAACTCTATAATAAAAAGACAAACCAGCTGAAAAAAATGGGCAAAGGACTTACATACAAATGACCAAATAACACACGAAGAGAGATTCGACACTGTTAGTCAGTAGGGAAATGCAAAGCAAACCCACAGTGAGATATCACCTCATACGCGCTAAGATGGTGATAACAGAAAAAACGGGCCACAGCAAGAGTTGCTGTGGGTGTGGAAAGACTGGACCCCTTATACATTACTGGTGTAAAACAGTGCAGCCACCGTGAAAACCAGTTCGGCAGAGTTACCAAGGGACCCAGCAATTGCACTCCCAGGTACATCTGCAGGAGAAACAAGGGTACATCTGCACAAAAACCTGAACAGGAATGGTCACAGCCCCAGAGTGGAAACATCCCAAGTGCCCGTCACCGGATAAAGCTTCTGTGCTCTATTCGCACAACAGAATACTGTTCGGCCGTACTGTATGGAATGAACTGATATATGCTATAATCTGGATGAAGCTTGAGACCATTATGCTAAGTGAAAAAAGCCCAGTTATGAAAGATTACATATGATATGATTCCATTTAGATGAAATGTCCAGAATAGGCAGATCTATAGAGGCAGAGAGATTAGTGGTTACTGAGGGCTGGGAGTAGGAAGGGGAGCGGGGAGTGGCTGCTAATGATGCACGGTTGCTTTTGGAGATGATGACAATGTTCTAAAATTAGACGGTGATGGCTGCACAACTGTGTAAATCCGCTCCGAGCCATCGGATGGCACACTTTAAGTGGGCGAACGTTCCGGGATGTTAATTCTATCTCGAGTGAGTTTGCACGCCAGAGCGCGCACGTGTGAGGGCGAGCCGTGTCCCACGTTTGGACAGGGTGGGGTGGCCCCAAGATGGCTCCCTCCGGCCCCCACAGACCTCCCTGCTTGTGGGTTTAGAAACCAAATTATAGGTTCGGAGGCCGCAGAGCAGCTTTCCCTGGGCCCTCCAGGACTTCCAAGGTTCTTTCGAAAGCGGGGGCTGGCCGAGAAGCCAGCCAGACCCCCGCGCAGGTATGGAGGGTGTGGGGGGCAGGGCAGGGAGAGCATCTGGCGGGAGAAAACCGAGCTGGGCCCACCCCGGGCCGGGCCCCTCTTGTCTCTGAGATCATCCAACAGGTATTTATTCAGCATGTACACTCTGCCAGGCGCTGGGGCTACGAGAGCAGAGGGCTGTCCCCAAGCCCACAAGCCTCCCTTCCCAGCCCTCAGCTGTTCCCAGAGTCAGCAGCCTCTCTTCTGCATTCCTCCCCAGTGTGAGTGGGGATGGGAAGGGGAGGAGGACGCGGGCCAGGCGGCCTCGCTCGTGGCCCCGCCCACAGATTAATGGAAACCACCTGGCGGGTGAGAACCACTCCACCCCCAGAGCCCCCCCATTCCCATGAGCATCTGCTTCTAATGAGTGCCCCAGCACCGCTGCATACCAGCCCCCTGGGCTCATTAATCTCATTAGGCAATGACAAATCATCCTGGGGCTGACCAGGCTCCCCTCACCACGTCCTCTCCTCCAGGCATGCACAGGCCTCTGGGGCCGTGTGTCCACACAGAGCCCCTCGCTCGCGTGCATGCCCAGGCTCTCTCCCTTGGCCTCTTCTGGGGGCTGGCTGTCCTGCGGCCCACTTGGTCCCCAGTCTGGGGGCTTCTCACTGTGGCCGGGGCACCCTGGGAGCCCGGGAAGGTCTTCTGGTGGCCTGCTCCCTGTTGAAGGCACGTGGTGGGGGATGTGGGCGGAGATGCCAGGGACCAGACGGGTGGGCCAGCCGTGAGTACTTTCGGCACGCATGCACGCACGCTCGTTTCAGCTCCAGGACTGCCCGCCAAGGCTGGGGAGCTCTGGGCAAATCCCATGCAACGGGGGGCTGCCGACATAACATCTTGCAACTTCAAACTCTCCCGAGAAGGGAAGGGAACAGGCATTTACTGAAAGCCCATGCCGTCCCCACGACAGCCAGTCTAGGAGTCCCGTATTGCCCCCTTTTCCAGGGGAGAAACACCAGGCTTGGAGAGGCACCCAGAAAGTAAATGACAGAGGCAGGACTCAATCCCAGGCCTCTCTGACTCCAGAATGGAGTTCTGTGCCCTTCCTGGCCCGCCCGGTCTCCTCCACCCCAGAAGTCTTTCCTCTGGGTAACAGGCTTGTCCATGCCGAGGGCTGGGGGGATACAGAGGGGAGGGCTCAGAGACAGGGCCTCAGCGCCCATCTGGACGATTCCGTACACGCCGTGGGCTGGCGGTGAACTGCTCTGCTGGACCCTGTTTCAGGTTTTCTTGTCCATCCTGCTTGGCTGATAGAGCCTACAAGGTAAGTCCCCCACTCTCCGCCCAGTCTCTCTGGAGCACCTGTCCTCCCCTGAGATCATCGAAGGCACATTCACATGCGGTGCCCTTTCTGTATCCCCTCCCAGCCTCAAGCCCCTGCCATTAACAGGGACCAGGCGGACCTCCTCCCCCCATATGCTTATACTTGACCCATTTTCAAAGGCCAGAGAGGCGCTCAGCACAAGGAGGCAATGCTGGCATTCTCTGCAGCCCAGACCTACCATTTCAGTTATTAGGCTAGGCCCCAACCCTCCCACGGGACTTGCAGCTCACAGACTGTGGGATGTTAAGCTGCCATGGACTCAGCTGCCCAAGCCTGGATGTCTGAGCTTGACAGGACAGAGAGATCAGTGTTTCCTGGCACCAACTGCACGCCAGGCCACAGCGTCTCATTTGTGATGAATAGGCCCACAGTCTCGGGGTCATCTGGTCCACTGGTTCCCAACCCCGGATGAGCATGAGAATCGTCTGCATACCTTGTAAAAAATTCCCAGGCCCCTTCCGACCTGATGAATTAGCATCTCTGGGAGTAGGGCAGAGGATCTCTCCCCATCCCTGGGATGGTGGGACAGTGGTTTTGAGGACTAGTTTTATGTGTCCACTTGGCCAGGTGATAGCACCTTGTGACTTAATCAAACACTAATGGAGGTGTTACTGTGAAGGTAATTTGTAGATGCGGTGGACATCTAGGAGCAGTTGACTTTAAATAAAGATTACCTTGGATAGCATGGGTGGGCCTCATCTAATCAGTTGACGGGCATAAGAGCGAAAAACTGAGGTTTCCTGGAGAAGAAATTCTGTCTGGAGACTAAAGCATCAACTCCTGCCTGACTTCCCAGCCTGCTGGCCTGCCCTACAGATTTTGGATTTGCCAGCCCCCACAATCAACATGACCCATTTCCTTAAAATACATTTCTTTATAAAGAACTAATATAATTTCTTTATATATTTATATAAAGATACACACACACACACACCTCCTATTGGTTTTCTTTCTCTGGAGAACCGGACTGAAACAGTGGTGATCAGCCAGGCTGGAGATCCTGGGCTCCTACCGGCCCTGCCCGGCCTTTCTCTCCCTGGGAAGCATGCATACCTGCTGAGCACAGCACACGCCTCTGCCCAGAGGCTTCCCCTCTTCTGGAAAGCCTGGCTGCAACCTTGGGTGCTCTGATTTTTTTCCTTCTCAAGCAGCACTTGTGGGTATCACACGCATACACATCCAAGGATCATAGAATTTAAAATCCATAATGTAGCTTACAAATCACCCTGTCCCCCTCTTTTGTACAGATGAGGAAACCGAGATCCCAGACCTGGCACCCACTGCAGCATCACTCTGACCTCATCTCTTACCACTTCCCATCGACAGGTCCTTCTGCTCCTCAGACCCACCAGGCATAGGGTGGACCCAAGGGCCTTCCCTTCCAGATTCCTCCCTCCCTTAGACCTCGGGCTCAGTCACCTTGTCAGCGAGGCCTTCCTTGACCTCGCTACACCAAACAGCAGCCTTCCCCTACCGTCACTGCTTTCTTTCCCCCTTACCCTGCTTTGTTTTTCTTTGTAGACCTATCACCTGATACATTATACATTTATTTGCTATTTTCTGTGTCCCGTAGAGGGTAAGTTCCCTGAGGGCAGGCGCTGGGTCTATTGTGTTCACTCCCAATGCCTAGAACAGAGCTCGGCACACAAAGGGGGCTCAGTACATATCTCTAGAATGAAGGCCTTGGGTGATTCCTAACAGAGCAGGGCTCACACTTGGGATTCTGAACTCTCATCTGTCTCCCGCCCCGCGCTCCTGCCCCGCCATGAGATTCAGCTTTTCGTCATTGTTCCTTGACCATGCTCTCATTCCTCCTGCTTTCCATGCTTTGAAAGCACCTGCTGCACAGTCACCTGGGTCCCCGGTGCTGGGGAGATTCAGTACGTGGGCAGGGGTAGGAAGGAAAGGACCCTCTTCTCTTCTTCATCAGGAAGTTGACCCTCATGAGACTAAAGGAGGAGAAGCGGGGAGACCCGGTGCGTCTTTGATAAAGTGAGAGGGGTAAAGATGGGAAGATGCCAGTGGGGCCACAAGAGGCTCAGAGCCATCTGGCTCACGGCAAGGAGAAGTGACAGCGCCTCTGGGTGGCAACGGGCTGGAGGCAGCTGCAGTTGGTCATCCTCCCAAAGATCCCTGGAAGGAGCGAGCACTTTCCTGCCACTCAGCCTTCGGAGACCAAGCTTGGGCTGAGCACAGGAATCAGAGCTCCCGCACGCCTGACTGCCTGTGGGAGAGCAAAACATTCCCGATCTGTCAGTACCCAGGACACTTTTTACTAGCCGCTCGGTGGCAGCCCTTTCTCCTCGTCTGGACACCCGGTCTGTGAGCGACAGAACAGATGGTAGAGGGCTCTGGTCACGGCACTGTGTGCACGTGCCACCATCAACAACCCAACACCCCCTCCCACCCCGGCACGCCCTAGACCAGACAGAACATGCTCGGCCTTCCACCCCAAACATGGGGTTGCCCCTTCCCACCGCCATGAAGCCAGCCAGGCCACTGCGCCTTCCTCACAGGCTGGGGAGTTTGCGAGACAGCTTTTCCCTTCCCCTGTGAAGTGGGCTGTCGTAGAGATGACCTCGTAACTGTTGTCATGGTTGAAAATCTACACTCCACGTCACGGAGAGACTGCATCCCAGTTACCCTCGAATTTTCCAGCCTTCACCAGTCAGTGACGTCCCTCCTTTGGGTTTTATGGAAACCCCAACCTACTGAATTCTAACACACATGGCACTGGCGGTCTCCACTAGACCGTAATCTCGGGCTCTTTGAGGGCAGGCTTCCACCTTATTTCTCTGTATCCTCCATCACACTGATCCATGCCTGCCGGGAGAAGTGGAAGTCAAGGGGCAGGGGCCCTGTTGAAGGATTTGGGAACGCCCCGCAGGGTGGGAGCGGAGGTAGGAGACCGGGTGCCGGAGGCAGGGGAGAATGCAAGGATCAGGCTCCAGAAGGGACGGAGGCCCAGGTCTCCTGGGGAGGAGACAGGACCCAAAGCTGTCGTACAGGCTGTGGTTCCTGGAGCAGGCCAGCTGAGCAGGGAATTGAGGGGCTGGTTCAGTCCCCAGTGTGGCAGGTTAAGTGACTTGCCCTCAGCTGAGTCAGGCCCCCAACTCTGGGAAAAAAGTCCCTCTGGCCAGCAGGGCCCCTGTAGTCCTGAGCCCAGTGCCAGGCTGCCTGGGCCCGTGGGGCAGCCCGGAGGATGCAGCTCCAAACCAGGGCAGGTGGGGTGGGGGCCCTTTGGATGGGATCCACTTTCCCCACCCTCAGCCCAGGGCACTAGCCCCATGGGGCTTTGTCTGTTGATCTGTTTGGTGGGGCGGAGGAAAGAGGCCTCAGTCCCACTAAATCCTCCTCAGCCCTTTATGCTGGGCCCCCAGCTGGAGCGGGGAAGTGGCATCTGGCCAGCTAAGGGGCTCAGCCCTCACAGCTAATTGCTCATTTAAGAGCGTTAATGAACTTCCCTGAGCCCCATCCTTCCCTAGACCAGCGAGGTTTCCCTACTCACTGCTGTCACTGGGGAAGGAGCTGGTCCCTCTCTCCATACCCTCCACCTGGTGGTCAAGTCCTGGGCAGGGTTCCCGTGGGTCTGACTCTGGGCCCCGCTTAGCCAGCAGGTTCTGGGGTTGAGGGGTCCCTCGGCACCCAGGGGTCCTCATCCTGCCGGGATTGACTTCTTGCCCATGACCCCCGGCCCCCAACTCTGCCCCACTCTGCCCCAGCACTTACAGCTTCTCCAGCAGGGACAGTCCCAAGAAGGATCCATTCCGGAGCCCAGTAATCTTGTTGTTGCTCAAGAGCCTGAAGGAACAGGGAGAACACAGGCAGGAGAACGTGCTGTTACAAGCCAGAAGTGTGGATGGAGAGGGGATGCGGTTTCCCTGGTATAACCATGTTGCTTTCTGTATCAGTGGCGCCCCCTGAAGTTGTGCAGGGCAGGAGCCCCACCCTCTGCTCCAGATTATAGGAAAGAGCCAGTGAATGGTTCAGGCAGACCGGTTAGCCCACTGAGCTCCACATCAGGTGTTTCACCTGCCCTTGGTTCCCCCATGGCCTGGATCTGACTTAGGGCTCTGTAGGCAAGTGGGCTGAGCGGGCGTCAAGTTGCGATGCCCCCATTTACACCTTGGAACCACAGGCCTGAGCCACAGAGCTCTCCTCCTGCCCCCTGGGGCTCTGTCCTTCGCAGGCCTTCAGCCCCACATCCCGAGGAGCGTGGGAGGGAGAATGGCCCGAATTGGGTCAGGGCTCTGGCGGGTGGAACAGGAGGCCAGGCAGGTGGGGAGGCAGGTGCGAGGAGCTGCCCTTCCTTGGGCCCCACTCTGTGAGTGGAGGACTTCCCACAAGGGGACTCTTCCCAGCCCTCAAAGGCCCCGGTTCAGAGGCACTGCGCACCCTTGCCTTCCTCCCCAAGCCTGTCTGCAGCCTCAACAGAAAACTGATAGAGCCCTGGGGCCTGCCTGGTGGAGGCCCAGGCCTCAGCCTTTGCCTCTGCCCACTCAGAGGTTCTGTTTATTTATTTGTATTTAGAGGGGGAGGAAAGAGGCCCCAAGCTACTGACTAGACCCACTCTGCCCACCCACTTAGCCTTTCTCTGCCAGACTCCCTCCCTGGGAGGAGGAAGTTCCAGACCAGCCAAAGGGCTCATCCTTTGAGTTAATTGGTTATTAAAACGCTTTAATGAGCCTCGCAGCCCAAACTCTTGCCTGCTCTGGGCCGAGACAAAGGGTTTCACTTCTTTGCTCTTATTGGTGGACATGGGAAGGCCAGAGGTACAAGTCTGGAAACTTCTCTTGAGTGGGCAGCCTCTGGGATGGACTTCAGCTCTCAGGTGGGGGGTGGGGACAAGGCATGCGGGCAGCTGTCTAGAGTTCTGCCCCCAAGCTTACTGGTGAATACTAGGTGAATATATCAAGACGGGCGGGGAGAGGACCCCAGACCTCTGATGTTCCAGACGTTCCAGCCAGTCCATCTTCAGGAGGCTCATGGAGAACAGACAATGGCCAGGATGGAGGCAAGAGTGGAAGGGGGCTTCCTCCCTTCTCTGCTTTCCAGATAGACCCCCTCCTACCCTTCTAGTCCCCACCTAACTGTCCTCCAACGCTGACACTTCCTAGGAGCTCCTGAGGAGTGGTTGTGTGAAGGGGTCATGGGTGCGGGGGTGGGTGTTGGGTTTCCAAATGGCGCGCTCTCTCTCTCACACACACACACACCATCTTGACATTTCAAAAAGTTCATCATAGTTGTCATATGAATAATTAGAACTCACATGGCCCCCTTTATTCTCATTTTAATTGGCATTATCCATGGTGGTGGTAAATCACAAATAATCGTGTCAGTTCTTAGGGCCTCTAATGGTCTCATTCAGGCCCTGGTGGTGGCCCCCTCAGTGGTGACAGACTCTTGACAGTGTGACTTATAAACCAAAGCTCGCCTCACCTCATCTCTGCTTCATCCCCTTCATATGCCCCCAGAGTTTGAGGCTCAGAGGTTGCATTAAATGTCAAAGAGGGTGAGAGGACCCCACAGTACTTTTAGTAATATCAGAGAGGGGTCCTGAAGTGTCAGGAAGAAGGGTGGACAAAAGGCATGTGTTTCAACCTCCCCCGTCCCGCAGTCCCAAGGGTCTCTCCCAGGGACTGCCCCCTCCTGGGTTTGTGGGGATGAGGATGCTGATGAGGCTGGTGCAGGCAGGGGAAGGAGGAGGTATGGAAGGAGACAGGGACAGGGCTGCCAGAATAGCCCAGCCCCATTCATGAAGGAGGAAGCCCGAGAATATTAGTTCTCAAACTTGAGTAGAGACCTGTTAAAGGGAGGGGAAAAGTATCTTATTTCCTGAGAATACGTCTGAGGATTCTAGTGTGAGAAACATTGACTTTCGAAATGAAAATCTTACACTAGGAAAATACCTTCTAATAAATAATTATCTCAAAATTATCTGCAGACGATTTTTGTTTAAAGATCATTGAATTGAGGGGCGCCTGGGTGGCTTAGTCAGTTAAGTGTCTGCCTGCTCAGGTCACGATCCTGGGGTCCTGGGATGGAACCCCACATCGGGCTCCCTGATCAGTGCGGCGGCGGGGGGGGGGTCTGCTTCTCCCTCTCCCTCTGCCCCACCCCCCACTCATGCTCATGCATGCGTGCGTGCTTTTTTTCTCACTCTGTCTCCCTCTCTCAAATAAATAAAATCTTTAATAAAAAAAAAAATAAAGATCATTGAATTGAAAACAGGAAATTTAAAAAAATCCTCCAACTCCCTGAGATTAAAATCTGGGATCCTAATTTGAGAATCCTGTCCAGACAGGCCTAGAAGTGGTATTGGGGTACACCCCACATTCTTCAGACTCTTCAGCCTTTAACCCTTGAACACCTTTTGCATACCCCAAATTCTTTTACCCAGAGCTGGTCAGTGGAAGTATGACGATGTGAACGGAGTATGTAATTTCAAATGTTCTAGTAGCCATATTTTTTAAAGTTAAAAAGTTAATTCTAATCATGTATTTTAGTTAACCCAATGTATTAAAGTTATCATTTCAATATGTAATCAATATGCAAAATTATTAACAAGATATTTTCCTCTTTTTTTTTCTTTTTTTGTACGGAGCCTTTGGAAGCTGTGTGTGTTCTACTGTTCTCGCACATCTCAGGTCAGACCAGCCACGTTACAGGAGCTCAGGGGCCACGTGTGGCTGGTGGCTTAACCCTTATCTGGTTTCCTCGTGGCCTGCGCCTCCCCAGGAGGAAGTCTGGGTTGCTTGTGAGATAGGAGGCAAATTGGGGTGGGGTGGTGTGTGTGTGTGTGTGTGTGTGTGTGTGAGTGGTGTGGGAGCAGAGCACAGAATTGGGGAGCAGCCCCTGATGCAGGTGAAGATGAGACGGTGGCCCAGAACAAGGCACAACTCATCCCTTGGTGTCCTAACCCCCTCTGGCAGCCCCCTCCCCCAGTCTGAGGTAGCCACTGTTGTGCTGGGAAGGAGTAGGAGGTCAGCTGCAGCCCACGTTTCCAGCTTGACTAGCCTGGTGCAAACCCCAGCCCAAAAAGTCTGGAAAGGAGATATTTCTCTGGGGCAGAGAACATGTCCCTGATCCCCAACTCTCCATAAGCTATTCGCAAAAGCAGGGATGCCAGGCAAACGGTGGTTTGTCCTTCTCCTCCAATGGCCCCCGTTCTTGCTGCATTTCCAGCTCTTGGACAAACTTCAGGCAGATATCTCTGTGATCCCAGTCCCCAAATACCCAGAATTGGATCTTTTGGCCTTTACAACCTAGATGGGGCTGAGGAAACTTTGCTTGAGACCCAGATTGTCCAGAGAAGGGCTTCAATTGTGCCTATGGGTTCAGTGGTTCAGCTCTGGGAGCTGCCCTTTTGGGTCTGGGGGTGGGGAGGGCAGTGATTGGGGCAGAAAGTGCTTGGGTCTGGCGCTGTTCGGGGCAGGTAGGAAGCTGGCAGTTACTGCGAGTAGAGGAAAACACACAGCCAGCCTCGTCCAATGGGAAGGAAAATGTTCCCACCACACTAGATTGTCACATGGGATGGAAGCAGGCAGGGCGGCCCCAACCATCGGGCCGGGAAGGAGGAAGCCTTGGCCCTATGGTTCTGTCCAGCTTCGTAGACACAGTGTCAGCTTGGCCCCCTCTTCACCGCCCTGCCACCCCTACCGGACAGCTACTTCCTCAGCCTGCATCAACCCCTCGCCCTGCAACCGTACAAGGAGCCTGCCAGGTGGATTTCCTTCCCAACCACGCCAACCCGCCTCTCAGACCTCTGGCTCACCCAACCCAGCATCTGCAGCTTTCTTCCCTCCCTCCCTGTCTACCACTCCAACATCATCAGATTTCACAGGCAGGGGGGCCGGTCCCTAGAGTCCCCTGTTCTCTTAGCCTAGAGTCTGAAATCTGGTCAAGGAGAGGGGGCACACTGAGTCCATTCCAGAACTATCTCTCAGCTAGGGTCCTATTTTAGGGAAGAGAAGCAAGCAAGCGGAGTTACCACTAATGAGGCTGGAGGCCAAAGGAGTGGCTGGCATCTACAGAGAGGCCATGTGGCCTTTGGGCAGCCACAGGAACTCACCAGATCCCAGCCCCACATCAGAGATGACCCTGTAGGGGTCATGTGGGCACCACTCCGTGAGACATGGGACCAACGCATGTCCGAACCAAATTGTTCTCTCATGTGCTGGAAGACCCATACATGTCAGCGCCCCTCCCCCTCCACTTGTAACAGATGCAAGGACCACAGGCCTGGACACTTGGGCAATCTAGCTTCTCCAGGGAGTCTGAGCCTGGAGTTCAGGGCATCACCAGGGCCCTCTGGGCTCAGAAGGACCTGTCTCCAACATCTGCACCTTAGCAGTGAGTGTCTCAGGGAGACCATCAGTGAGGGGGTCTCAGGCCCATAGCCACTCTGAACCAGCAAGTGAAAATGGACTCCCAGCCCTTCCTGCAGGCGTAGTGCGCAAGGCCTCTGAGCAGTTCCAGGGCCCACAAAGATGTCTGAAACCTACAAAAATAATCACCGCCTCTGAAATATAAATGCTATAAAATTGCAATTAACACTTACCTAAATAACAACCAAATGTCATACCACATTGATTGGCAAGAGTTACTATGTTTCACGAAGGAGGGGGATGCATTACAGTAGGCTTGATGTGATGACAAGGTCTCCAAAATCGAAACTGCCTCTGGTCCACAGGCCCTGCCCTGGCAAACAGCCTCAGGCTAAAGACTGCCCTCCTGTGGCCTCCCTTCCCTTCCAGTCTGCCCTTCACGTCCATTTAGCCTCACTGCAGGGGACTTAACTGGGGGAGAGGACACACAGCACTCCCGAACTTCCTCGCCATCCCTTCCCCCGGCTGGAAGCCTGTCTGCACAGCCCGGAATACCTGATTAGAAGGAGACCCAGGTAGGACCTTCTTTCCCCAGGCTGTAGGGGGTTGTGTCTGGATCTGGCCTCTGACCTCAGCCTTGAAGCTGAACTGTCCAGGCAGCGCCTGAGGTCAAGGTCAGGAAAGAAAAGAGTCTTGGAATGGCTCCATGCATGGGGCCTTCTTGTCTCCTTTTCTCTAACCTACCCTCTCTACAAGGGCACCCCAGCTTGGTGGTGAGCGGGCAGGACCAAGAAATTGGGGCTGAGATGAGGAGGACTAATCTGAGGGAGTCCGCAGCCTGAGAAAAGGGGCTTGGGGTGTTTATGGTAAGTGGTCGGTGTGCCTTGCTGGGGGTTTGGGGCCCCAGCACCCTAGCTTGAGTGCATGGAATCAAGTTTGCTGTGATCATTCATGCCTAGGTACTCATTCAATCTTCAAGTCTACACTGACGCCTTTTGTGTGCCCGGCCCTGTGTAACACAATAGTACTACAAACATCAATGAGACGTGGGGTCTACAATCTTCCATTCATGGAAGGCGGAGGGACATGTGTCAGACCGGATGGAATGCTTGTGTGTATATGTGTCCACTCCATTCAAGGAAGCTGGGAAATTACTCCCAATTGGCCTTAAGTGCTTCTCCAAACATGGCCTAAAATCTCAGCCCAGGGGAAGCCACGATTTTGGGTGAAGAAAGTGGATTTCTTTTCAAATACAAATAAACCTGAAAGGATCAATTTGTTACCAGTCTTGGTTTTTTTGTTTGTTTGTTTTGTTTTTGTTGTTGTTTGTTTTTTTTTTTTGAGAGAGAGAGAGAGATCACAAGCAGGGGAGAAGGGCAGAGGGAAAAGCAGAGGCTTAACCGACTGAGCCACCCAGGCACCCTGTTATCAGTCTTTTACACTCAAGTATAAATTAGTCCTTTAATCTTTCTACCCCAGAAGTTTTCCTTGGGAGCCCAGAGGCCCTGATCCTGTTCTGCTTTGTGAGCCTGTATCCAGTCTCCACGATGAGATCGGATGGCCCCCTGAGGTCAGACGCCAGATCTCTCACCTCCTGGCACTGGTGTGGGGCTGGACACAGCAGGCACTGGCTGAACGAAGGGACCGGGACCTGGAGGCACAGAGCTCTAGGCAAGGTGGGGGTGGTCGACGGACAGGGTTCATGCTGAACCCTCGTTTTCTCAAGTCATGGAGCAGTTTCCTCCTACCTCCACTCGCTCCCTCTCTTCTGCCCCCCACCCAGTCAGTCTTAGCAGAGCTCAGTCCTGACAGCTTGGAGACAGCACCATCCCTCGGCTCCACAGTACAGCCCTCCTGAGACTTCACCTGCCACCTGGGTGTGTAGTCCCGAAGCTGTGCATGGTGCGAGAGAGGGAGAGAAACACTAGGAAGGATGCTTTAGAGACCACTTGCCCTGGGTCCATCTGATTTCCAGTACTCTGTGCAGAGATTTTGTACAGAGGTCCCCTAAGTACATGAGTGTTTATTAGGTTATCTGCCCCTTTTCCCTGGCTCATGTCTATCTCCCCTGCTCTGTCCCCAGGGATGAAGCCCCCATGGAAAGAGGCTGACCCAGGACCAGGAGCCCTGGGGTCTGGCTAGTTGCTGTGTGATCTTGGGCAGGTCAGCCCCTCTCTGGAGGTTTCTTCTCAGTAAAAGAAGGGTCTGGACTGAAGACTCCCACTTCTTATATTTGATGGCTTTTCTCATCCTGGGTACTGGGTCTCCTGGAGCCTGAAGTCTAAAGTGTCTGCCTCAACACACAGTTCCCAGCAGGCAAAGAGCCCTAGGTGGGTGGGTGGGAGTGGGGGAGCGTCTTCCAGACTTTCCCTTCCCTTTCCAGCTGGGAGATGTCTGGCCCCTCAAGTTCGGGCTGGAACTCCCTCCTCAGGCCTCTCTCCGCCCCCGTTCCCTGCCCTCACCTGGCTCCATCCATCTTGCACACCCCTTTGCTCCCCCATCCGGCCTCTCTTCTCTCCCAGGGCTAGGGAAGCTGGGTCCTGGGAGGTTGCTGGAGTTAGCTACACTCCACAGTTTCTCTGCTCCCCCACCCCCATTACCCAGTCCTAAAAGCAAAGGAATGTTCTGGAGTTTGGGAAGGATGGGGGCCCGCCAGAGGAGGGAGGAAGGGGAGGAGGCAGCTTTGTCCTGTCAGTGTCTGAGCTCTAAATAGAACAGAGAGCCTGGGCTGGGGGAATGAAAATAAACAGCCCCTCCAAGCAGCCCCTTCCGAGCAGTTACCGACTTTCCTTCTAGTTCCTCAGCCCAGGGCCATTTCCCTCCTGTCTTCTCCCCTGCTCCCCGTCAGGTCCCAGGGAGTGGGGGGGTTCTCTATCTCAGGATCATGAGGGCGTGAGGAGTGCTGGTCCAGGCTGTGAGGCGCTGGGGACCTACCCTCCCCTCTCTGGGCTTTGGTGAGGAGAGCCCACTGAATGGATGGATATGGATCAACTCAGAGGTGGTTGGAACTTTTTCTCCTTCAGGAAAGTGTTCTTACCCCAATGATTCTCCTGTGGCATAAACTTGGAAACTCTCTCCCTTTAAAAACATGACCCCCAATTTAAGGGTCAATTTATGGTCAGGTTCAAATTATGCTGGTTTGCCTGTGCCTTTGGGGGAGATTCTCAGACTCATACCCCCAGGGCAAGGGATTGCCCACCACTCCCGCCCCCATCACGGAAGGGTGATCCATGGTAGTTGGTGGGAAGGGACCATCTTGGGGATCAGGAGTGGCTGGGTTCATGCACATGTTCTGAATAATTCAGGCCAAATTACCCATTCTGGGTCCTGGAACCACTGGGATGATGAATTATAGGGGTTGTCTTTGGAGTTCAGTGTGGTGGCCTCTCTAGTCTCTTTGGCGCAGTGAGGACTCAACCAGAGGGCTCTGTTCCCTGTCCAGTGCTTGCCCTGAGATGGGACCATGGACCCTGACATCCTGCACTTGAGGGAGCCCAAAGAGTCCCCAAGAACTCCAGGAAGGGGCTCCTCCAGCTTCTCCTGCAGGTAGTTGCGAAGTTAGAGGGGAACCTGGATTTTTTGGGGGCCCCTCGTTTCAGGCAGGCGGGGTCAAGAGCCCACACTGGGCATGCTGCAGCTGAGACCCTGCATTGGGACGGTAAGGTAGTGTGCTGGAGTCTCCCAGCTTGCTCCCACCTTCTGTCCCCAGCCTCTTCCCTCTTTTCTTTCCTTCTCTCTCCCTGCTCTCTGCCCCTCCCCCTCCTTCCCTCACAAAAGCTCTCTGTACACAGCCACTTCCTCTGACTGCTGTCTCTGAGCCCAGACCTTATGAGAACCATATGGGGGAAAGAGGGTGGAAGAGAAGGGGGTGGGGAAGATGGCAAGGACCCGCCCCTCCAGCCAGCATCTTTCCACTCCCCTCAGGCTATGTGCAAGGCAGTTGGCACACTTTGCCCCAAACTCCCCTAACTGGATCCTGGCAGCCGGGGTGAGGGGCACTGAGGGGAGGGACCAGTCCAGAGCTGGAGGTTCAGAGGGAGATCTGTGTTCCAGAACCACTTTCCTGAGGCTGGAGCAAACACAAGGCTGTGAAGGGGCCTCCCCTTCCCCCATGCTACCTTTAAAGACCACCAAACCCCCAGCAAAAGGATGTGGCCACCGGTAGGGGCATCCGAATGGCAAATGCCCCTTTTCCCCTATGTGGGCTGCTGATGCGGTAGACAACCCCTTGCCCCAGAAAGGGGAGGCGAAGTAGACAAGGGTTTGTGGGTTCTGGGAGAATCCAGAGTGACCTGTACCTTGCCTGCCCCCTCCTCACCCAGCCTTGGAATGTTCCCAGGTCAAAAGGGCCTAGGTTCTCCTGGGAAGGAACTGGGTTTTTAAAAGCGGCTTTGTGTCCATTGGGTCCCAAGTCCAGCCAGGTGAATAGCGAGTCTGTCACCCGAGAGAAGTTTAAGAGAACCCAACCAGCTGATCCTCGTGTCTGCTAGTGTGTGACTGACTGTAGGGACACTGGTCCCCCCCCCTTCCTGGCCTCAGTTTGCTCAGCTCTAAGATGAAGATGCAGGGGCTGGGTTTGCTGATCTATAAGGGCCTTTTCAGTGCAGACGGTCTAGGAATTTATGACACTGGCTAGAATCCTCTGAGGGGCTGCTCAGATATCCCAGAAGGTCCTTGTAGGCGATTTCCTTCTGGAGTTATCTATTATCAGTCCTTTCCTAGAATTCTTTATTATCCCCCCCACCCCCTTACTCTCACTCCCAGAGCGGAGAAGCAGGACAGGCCCATCAGCTGCTGCCCAGGGATGGGTGGGGGATTCACAGGGGTCTCCACCTCCCTCCCATAGCCGGGCTCTCCCTGAAACTCACCACCCCCCATGAGACCTTTCGCCTTGGGGGAGAGCCATAAAGCCTCCTGCTCTAGATAGGAGCATCGGCGTCGGGTGTCCACAGCTGCCCTGTGGACTGAGCTGAGGGGTGGGACAGATGGATCAGGAAGGAAGCCAAGAGTTCTGCTTTCCTGGAAAACTGCAAATGAAAATCCATTAGAAGGGGAAACGGTAAAGGGTGGGGGAGAGGGGGCACAGAGTCCACAAAAACAGAACGCAGAAGTTAGGATAATAGGGTGGAAGGGTTTTCAGTGAAGTAAACAGGACTAGTCACAGAATTGCCTCAGAACTGCCTGGAGGCTTTCTTTGAGCAGAGACCGGAGGCTCCTTGCAGACAGGCATCTTTTCTAGCACTTTCTTCACCTGAAGAGTCCCAGCACTGGTGGCTACCAGGCTTCCCAAGGTGGAGTCCTGGGTCCCCCGAGGACCCAAGTGAGCAGGGTGGGGTGTGAAGGGGACTGGGGCCGGGTGGCCCATTCTGGAGGAAAAGAGGGGAGGGGGGAGGGAGATAAGGTGGCCATTCTGGAGGAAAAAGGGGAGGAGGAGGGAGATAAAGCCACAGGTGCAAAAATCGATCCACGAAAGTCCTGTTGTTTGCACCAGGTGACAGGCAAAAAGATGGTGGGGGAAATCTGTGTGGAAACAAAAAGAGTAAGGAGGAGGAGTCTGGGAGGGTGTGGAGAAGGTTCTTGAGCTCCTGGCCTCCTGTTTTGCTGCCAGGCTGAAGCCCCTTCCCGGCACTTCTCTTCCTTCTTCCCTCAAGAGGCATGCTGGGCAGGGATGGGTATGCTGGAGGGGCTGAGCCCTGGGAAGAGAGCCCCTGCCCAGCAATCAGGGTCAGGATTAGGTGGAGCCTGGAGGGAGAGCCTAAGAAATAGGTCTGTGGCTGGGATTCAGCCACACTCCAGGCTGAGGGGCCAGTGGGCTCTCTGGAGCTTCTAGGGCCTGCCCTGTCATCACTGTGGGGATGCCCACCCAGGTTCAGGGCTGTTCCTCTGGAAGGTATCTTAAGCCAGCTAGGTCAGTGGCCTGGGACAAAGAAGGAGCCCTTCGTCTGGGAATGGTTTGGGATGGGAAGGTGAGCTAGCAGTCACGTTTGCTGCCACCCTGTCACCATATATTCTCACCAAGAGTCAGCTGCGCTCGCTCCTTGGAGTGGCGTCGATGGGAATTAGCTATGGCTGGAAAGCGTTAGTTACCAAATCATTCTAAGATGTACTGCAAAACCACCTTTTAATGTTTTCCCCCTCTTTTCTGCCTTCAGTATGTGTGGATTCCTTAATCCCAACAAGCAGACACACAGAGAGACGGTGTCCCACATATGTGTGTGAGTACAGCCACAAGATCGAATAGATACACACAACACACACACACACACCCCCGCTCTCCTGACCTGAGTTACCCTTGCCCAGCGGGGGCTCCCCCAGACACGGGCCCAGCCATTCCACACAGCAAGCATACTTCTCCTCCAGATCTGAGTGGGCTGGGGAATGCCCGGGCCTGTCTGGACCCTTCAACACCCGTGGACAGTCAAAGAGGCCAGGAATGAGCAGCCCCAGCCGCCTTCCCAGGCCACGGCCAGATCCCGGAGCTGCTGCTGAGACGTGGGGGAGAGCAGACACACTGCTTCCACCCTCCCCCCGCCATGCACACACATACACTCGAGCACACACACACACGCGCACACACACACCCCAGCTGGGGAAAATGCAGGCCGGGCGGCCAACGTCAGAGGCTGACCAGTCGTGTCCTGTCAGGAAGCCGGCAGCCTCTGAACTCACCCGACCAAAGGCACTACTGTATTGTTCTGGACACAATCAGGATAGACTGTGCGCCAGCCCCAAGTCTGGGCAAGGGGCGGTGGGGAAACGGTCGCCACCGGGGTCAGGAAGACAGGAAAGGGCAAGCGCTCGCAGGTTGGATCCGGGACAGGAAAGGCACGGGTCGCCGCTCGGGCCGGACCCTCCACTCCACGGCGTGCGTGGAGCTGGGAGCACGTGGTGCGAGCAGGAAACCGCCGCGGCGGGCTGGGGTCGCGAATTCTCCTGCGGCGGTGGGGGGGCTTCGGACCTCCATTGAGGAGGCGTGGGGTCGGTGCGCGGCCGCCACGGGCCGCGCTCGCAGGCGGCAGAGTGAGGGCTCGGTAGGGCCCTGGCTGAGAAAGGAAACGGGAGGACGGAAGGAGGCTGGGAGGCAGCCGCCTCCCCTTCAGCCGGGTTTCTTTCTTCGCAGTCTTGGAGCGAAGGAGTCAATCGATTAACAGCCAAAGCTCGGGTTATACCCAGGGGAGGCAAAGAAGAGGGCGGGGTGCAGGACCCGGCGCAAGGCTCACTTCGCAGACGCGCGGAGGGAGAGGGGCCCGAGACGAACCCGGACACCGGGTCTCCTTCAGGCCAGAAGCGCCGCAATCCCAAGGACAGATTTTCCGACATCCTCCCCCCTCCGCCTGCCCTATGGAGACGCGCTGGAAGCTGGGCTGGCAGGCTGGGCGGGGCGGGGGGGGGGGGGCGCAGATGGGGCGCCCCCCACTGGAGGAGCCAGGCCCGCGGGGTGAACCTGGAAGACTCCTCCAGTCCGGCCAAGGACGCGTCCGCGGGGGTAACGACCTCAGCCACCTTTGAGGCCGCGGGCGCCGATCTTTCCCGAGCCTCCCCCCAGCCCACCCACCTCACGTCCCCGAAGTCTGCAACACCAGCCCAGGCTGGAAAGTCAAGGGGCGTGGGCGCCCCGCCAGCGCGCATTCCCTTCACCTGTGCAGGTGAGTGGGCGCCCGCGGTGCCCCTCCCTCGGGCGCAGCCGCCCCCCCAAGTCCCCTCCTCCCTCCACACCCCTGGAGCCCTAATCCTCCCCGTACTTCTCCAAGCCTCCCTGCTCGGCGCCCGGACTCAGGCGTGTCCCAGAGTCTCTGAAGTGGCGGCAATGTCCCCGTCCCCCTCCTCCCGCCCCTCCCGTCCTGTCTCCGTTCGCCCCCTCGTCGGGGCTCGCGCCGGGCCGGGCCGACTAGGGTACTCACAGGGTCACGGTGCCGTTAGGCAGAAGGCCGGGCTCGGGAGGCTCCGGGAGGTCCCCGCCGCCGCACACCACTCTCCTGCGCGCCGGGTTGGGGGCGCCGCCGCTCAGCCCCTTGGGCCGCTCCCCCGAGCATTTGCAGCTGCGAATGGGGACGGGGCAGCCGGGCGCGCCCCGGGTCTCGGGCGCCAGGAGCAGTAGCCACGGCAGCAGCGGCAGCAGCAGGCGCGCTGGCGCCCCCCGCATCCTGCGTCCCGCGGCGCCCATCAGCCCATCGCCCCGCGGGCACCCACAGCGCTGGGGCCCGTCTGCGCGCCGGCCAGAGGGACCTGGGCTTGCGGGAGGCGTGCTCAGCGGGGGCCCGGGGCGTCCGAGGGCGGGGCGGGGGGCCCTGGGCGGAGGCAAGCCCCGGGGTCCCCGCCGCCGCGCCCCGGGGGCATGTCCGGCGAGCGCCCCGGCGGGGAGGACGCGGGCGCGGCTGTCAGCGCGGCGCGGGCGGCCCCCGGCGGCGCGGCCCGACTCTCCGCGCCGTGCTCCCGGGCCGCCTGAGGCCGGGCCCCTCCGCGTCGCCTGCTCGCTCCGCGCTGGGCTGGGACCTAGCGGATCGCGCCGGGCTCCTCCTGCTGCCGCCGCCGCCGCCGCCGCGCCGTGCCATGGATGGAGGCAGCTCGGCGCGGCGCCGCTCCCGCCGCCGCCAGCCCCCGCCCGCCCTCCCGAGAGGGCGCCCTCCCCTCGCCAGCTCGCCCGTCCGCGAGGCCCTAGCGCCTCCCGCTACGCAGCCCGGCCGCTGCCCTCCTTGGAGCGAGAGCGGGCCAGGCTGCTGGAGGCCGCGCGTGTCCCCGAACCCGCCCTGGGCCGGGACTCCTTCTCCCTCCCGCCCCCCTCCCCCCGGGGCCAGGACTCTTCCTCTCCACAACCCATCCCAGCCCTCAAAGCCAACCACCATCACTTTCCACAAAACCCTCCCTCGCTCCTGCTCATCCAGCCCGCACCCCCTTGTTCTGGGTCTTTCATTGACCTGCGGGTTCGGCCAAAGATGGTTGGTGCTCCTTGTTTGGGGTTGAGATTGAACTTTGTTCACCGCCCTGGCGTTGCTGACACTCGGCTTCCCTTGGCCCCTGACCTGATGGGCCAGTCTGGAAGCCGGCTCTCCCTCCCGCAGCCCTGCTCCAGCCACTGCAGGATACAAACCAGAGACTTAGGAAGGCTCAGACCCTCCTCTGCTGCCAGTGACCTCACCCAGCGGGGGGTGCATGTCACTCGGCCACGGAGGGGTCAAAGGCCAAGGCAACAGGCTAGATCTGGCCTCCTACCTTTTCCATATCCCAGAGTGTGTGTGTGTGTGTATGTGTGTGTGTGTGTGTTCCGGGGGCAGTAGGAATGAGAGAAATGGGAAGAAAAGCAGGGATCTGGGCCGGGGTGTGGAAAGAGCACAGCACTGTGAGCCAGTCAGGAGAGCTTCATTCTAGATGGCTCTATTTGACTTTGGATACGGCCTCTAACGTCCTGGAGTATCTAATCTCTGGGGTCAGCATGGGGCTCTTCGTGGTTCCTAGTTGGTGAAGGTCAGTTGTGGCATTTGAATGAGCGAGTTCAAGAGAGGGGGCACTCAGTTTCCAGAGACACAGGGCTGGTGGCTTTGGGTGGTGTCTGACCTTGACAAAGGGGGATGGGAGTGAAAGTTGCCTGAGAATCCTAGATGGACTGTGATGCAAGCTGGGAATGGGGCTGGGGACAGACGGAAAAGGAAGTGTGGCCTAGTGTGTCTGCTCCCTCAGTTTCCCCACAAACGCTGCCTTTTCTGACACTTAATAGACCCTTCGCTGCTGAGGGGCAGGCTGCCTGGGTTGGGGGATCCCTGGTCAGAACTCCTATTCCTCATTTTTCACTGTATCGGCAAAGAAGGTCGCCGCCACCTCCTTTCTGTGGTTTGGCCCTGCTGGTGTGTGTGGCACCTTTTCCAGCCCCGTGGCCTTTCCGTCCAGTCTCCCACCCCCCTCTGCAGGGAAGCGCCTTCCCTCCCTGGCCCTTCAGAGGCAGACCCTGGGCCCAGACACTGGCTTCTTCACTTTCCCTCTCTGGCTCCACCAGTCTCTCCCGGCTGCAGGCTCTGGTGCCTTCAACTTCCAAAGATAAATAAATAGTGATTGCAAATGGAGTAAGAGAGAAGGGGAGTGGACTCCCCAGCAGGAGCCCTCCGCACGCGGCGGGCAGGCTGAGACTGCATTCCTTTGGCAGGGTCGAGATGGAGCCTTGGCCACAGGCAGGGTCTGCCAGTCAACTCTCCTGCTCCCGGGCAGGGGAAACTTCGAGAGGAGGAGGAGAGGCCTCTGGTCCAGGTCACACAGGTTTTTTATTTGTTAATTCTTTTTGCCAAATAAGTAAAAATCTTAAAAAAAGAAAAAAAAAAAAGAATGAAACGCTGTCCTGTCCTGTATGTCATTATGTTTGGCTTCTCTACCCTCCCTCCCAGAGAGGTGAATGGGGCAGAAGTTACTTTCCCATCTTACAAGTGTGGATGAGGAAACTGAATCATGAGCAGTTAAAGAGCCAGGGGTGGGGATTTACCCTCGGGTTGCTTTTCAAGTGCTCTTTCCTCTGAGCCCCTCAAAGCTTTTCCTACAGGAAGCTGGCTTATCTGTCCTCAGAGGAGCAGGGTGGGATGGATGAGTGGCCCACATGAACATCTTTTTTGTTTTGAGGTTTGTTTGAGTCGGAAGGAGAACTCAAATTTAGTCCCAATCTCAAGAAATCTGGCTACGGAGTTTGGCCAATTAAATACATACACCCTGATAGTGTGATAAGCTTTTTAACAGACTAAGGATAAGGTACCATGATAATAGAGAGGAGGCTGAATTGATCCTATTGAAGCAAGAGAGAGGGAGCTTACCAAAAGTTTTAGTCCAGTTTAGGGCAGAAGTGTAAGCCACCTGACTCTACTAAACCATCATTATTCCCTTAAGTATCTGGGGCTCACGTCCGCTCTGCCTCTCTCAAAAGAAGTTTGCCTTTGCTGGGTTCTAGCTGCTAGCCAACCTCTCTCTGTCCTCAGCTTCAATGCTGATCCAGTCCTCCTTGTCAAGGAGGAACTGGGGCCTCTTACCACCTGGTAGACTAGCCCCTCCACTAGGAGCGGCTGAGGGTGGAAGGTGGGGGTAATGGTCAGTGTCCCCTCCCTCCGAGCTCAGAGCAGACCACGAGAGCTAACATCTACTGAGTGCTTATCATGTGCCAGACATTTGTTGACTACATTTTATAAGAATTCGCTCATTGAGTCCTCCCAACAGGATGAGGATGACTGTTTTAGCAGACTGGGAACTGAGGCTTGAAGAGGCACCTTAGTAGTCCAAGGACACAAGCTGGTAAGTAATAGAACCAGGATTTGAACCCAGTCACTCTGGGCTCCAGAGTCCAAATTTTTAACCACCGTGCTCTGTAATTTGTAGGGAGGAGAAGGGGCTCTCAACAATTCCCCCCAAAGTTTACTTCTCCTTGAGGTTTTCTCATTTTGATTCCCTGGCCCTTTCTGAGCAGAACCTCTAGAGATGTCCACCTCCAAACTATAGCTGGTAGCAGAGCCAGGCCCCCCTCCCCTAGTCTAATAGAATCGAGGACGGAAGGAACTTTCCAAAGTAGCCTTGCTGCTCAGCTAGAAGAAAGGAAGGGGTGACTAAAGACTCTGAGCCGGCAGGAGTCCCAGCCGCATGTGCTACTCTCTCCCCCCAGCTGTCAGGGGGCCCCATCCTGGATGTTCACCTTTGAAATCTTAGGTTTTCTTTTTTTTTAAGTTTTTATTTATTTATTTGAGATAGAGAGTGAGCAAGAGAGAGCATGAGCAAGGGGAGAGGCAGCGGAAGGAGACGCAGACTCCCTGCTGGGCAGGGAGCCCGATGTGGGGCTCGATCCCAGGACCCCGGGATCATGACCTGAGCTGAAGGCAGATGCTTAATCGACTGAGCCACCCAGGCGCCCCATGAATTCTTAGGTTTTCTAACTCCCTTGTGGCCTTTCAGAAGTAGGATCCTAATACAGACCCAGGACTACAATAGAGGAGATAATGGCCCATAATTGGGTTGGTAAAGCAAATATGACATTTCTCTAGGGCTCCATTAGCTTAGACAGACACTGTGGAGGCACAGAGCCTGTGACACCCACCCCCACCCCTCAGCCCCATTCCCCTACCTGCCTCCCAGAATGGCTGTGCTGGGCAGTCCTGGGAGCTTCTCTGTCCTCTTCCCTGTCCTGTCAATGCTGAGCTGCCTGTCCTGTTGGAACATTCACACTGGGTATTCATGAGGGAGAAATGCTCGTGCCTCAACCAGAAGGAATGAAGAAGAATTGTGAGAAGCTGGGGCGCCTGGGTGGCTCAGTCGGTTAAGCATCCGCCTTCGGCTCAGGTCATGATCCCAGGGTCCTGGGATCGAGCCCCATATGGGGCTCCCTGCTCAGCAGGGATCCTGCTTCTCCCTCTCCCTCTGCCCCTCCCCCTGCTTGTACACACTCTCTCTTGCTCTATATCTCAGATAAATGAAATCCTAAAAAAAAAAAAAAAAAAAAAAAAAAGAATTGTGAGAAGCTACCCAGGTAAATATTTGGGCCTGCAAGGGCTTCTCTTTGGTGATCAGATTTTACCACATGTTAGGTACCTGGGTATAATTTAGGCACTCCCACAGGAAGTGGTCATGATCTCTGTGTCTATTAAATTGGACTCACCCTTGGGCACCTGGCTGGCTCAGTTGGTTAAGCGACTGCCTTCAGCTCAGGTCATGATCCTGCAGTCCCAGGATTGAGTCCCGCGTCGGGCTCCCTGCTCAGCAGGGAGTCTGCTTCTCCCTCTCACCCTCCCCCCTCTCATGCTCTCTCTCTCTCTCTCAAATAAATAAATAAAATCTTTAAATAAATAAATAAATAAATTGGACTCACCCTTAAAGTGAAATCTACTCACATTCCCTCAGATGTTGGACTACCTCCTGCACTTTAAGTTTAGTGACTAAGGGCATGGACTCTGCAGCTGGATCCAAATCCTGGCTCTCTAGCTTACGGATTTTGTGACTTTGGGCAAATCACTTAATTTACCAAAGTCTCAGTTTTCTCACCTGTGAAATGGGGGATAAAAAATAACATTTACTTCCGAGAATTGTGTGAGTTGTATATAAATGATGCCTGTGTGGTTCATCCTGGTTCCTGACCTGGAGCTCCTCAAACCCTTGGCATTTCCTGAGTGACTGGAGTGTCTTTTGTTAATCATAAGGAGCTTCTTTGATCACACCTGAGTTTATGCTAATGATTGAGGGTGGGACTCTTAGGTAGCCTCAGGATGGGGCTGGTCACCAGAAAGACCTAGTGATTAGTGGGGGTTGGAACTTTCGTTGCCACTGGCCTCTGCCTCTGGGAAAGGGATGGGGGCACAGGAGATTGAGGTCTATAAAAACTCCAACAGTGAGATTCAGAGTGCTTCCTGGTTGGTGAGCACATCAAGGTGCTCGGAGGGCCACACACCTGCAGAGGGCATGGGAGCTCCGTCTCCTCTCCCCATACCTTGTCCTAGGCATCTCTTCCATTTGGCTGTTCCTGAGTTGAATCCTTAAAAATAAACCCGCTAGTGTAAGTAAGTGTTTTCCTGGGTCCTGTGAGCCATACTGTCAAGTTACCAAAACCGAAGAAGGGATCATGGGAGGCTCGGATTGACAGCCAGTCAGTCAGAAGTATGGGTGGCCCAAGACTCCCAACTCGCATCTGAAGTGGGGGGACTGAGCCCTTAACCTGTGGGGTTTGCACTATCTCTTGTTTTTTTTTTTTTTTTTTTTAAAGAATTTATTTATTTGAGACAGAGAGAATGAGAGACAGAGAGCATGAGAGGGAGGAGGGTCAGAGGGAGAAGCAGACTCCCTGCCGAGCAGGGAGCCCGATGCGGGACTCGATCCCGGGACTCCAGGATCATGACCTGAGCCGAAGGCAGTCGCTTAACCAACTGAGCCACCCAGGCGCCCTTGCACTATCTCTGAGTGGAACTGCACTGTAGGATACTCAGTGGAGAATTGATTGGTGTCAGAGAACACCCCAGCCTTGCACACACAAGTACTCAGTAAATGTTAGCTAGGCTCCTCCCCTAGGCTTGTTGCTGTTTTTCTTATTGGTACTGTTGAAAAAGAAACAACAGATGCAAAATGGAGTCACTTGTGCTAAGCCCCACATCAGCAAACCAAGACTTAATACCTAGCCTAATTTTAGTCTTAGCCCTCCCAGAAATCTGACCTTTAACCAGTCAGTCTGGAATTACCTTGTCAGCACTAGTGAGGTAATCTGCCCGATAGACCCAAGCCTTTTCCCAAAGGAAGGAGATCTTGCCTGAACCAATCCACTCTTTGCTAGAAACTTCCTTTTCCCACCCCCTTCTGCCTATAAAAGCCTTCAGTTTAGTACAGCTTCAAGGAGCCCCGTTCTACTTGCTAGATGGGATGCGGCCTGACTCATGAATCAGTGAGTAAAGCCAATTAGATCCTCAAATGGAGTCAGTTGAATTTCATTTTTTTTTTTTTTCAGTTCTGTCCTCTCTTAGAGTTCACTATTTACGTGTCTGATTCTTCCATTAGCCTATAACGTCCCCGAGGAGGGAATTCTCTTCTTTATTTCTATGATTTCCAGCCTGTTCTAGTGCCCAACAAATAGAAGACACATTTATTTAATTTGTTCAACAAAGTGTTATGGAAGTCTTAGTCATTCATTTAAGCAACATTTATGGAGCATCTACTATATGCCAGATACTGTTTCTGGCACTGAAGATACAGCGATAAACCAAAAGAAAGTCTGTGGTTTCATGACACTAACCTTATAGCAGAGGGAGACAGATAATATGTAAATAAACAAATACATATAATCTAGTAGGTGGGGATAAGATCATGAAGCCAAATTAAGCTGCTTAAGGAAATAAAGTGTAAGGAGGAAGACCCCTCTGACGAGGTGATCTTCGAGCGGAGTTAGGAAGGAAGCAGGTCACATGGGTCTGGGGGGACAGGGCATTCCACGCAGACCACAGCGGCAGCAAGGTGGGTGGGCACTCACGGTGCTCACTCAAGGAAGAGTTGGGGACCAGGCGGCTGGAGCAGAGCGAGAGGTGTGGTCACAGTGCCCTTTGACCTCATGTCCCCATCACCCACGGTACTGAAGACCCTGGGCAGGACGTTGAATTTTATTCTGAATGTGAGGAGAAGCCTAGAGGGTTTGAAAAGAGGTGTTACCTGAATTAGACTTTTAAATCTCCCGTCTGTCTGGCGCGTGGAGGATGACAGGTGTGGGGTGCAGGAGACCAGTTAGGAGGCCCGTCCAGTGGAAGTGCCACGGCACCTTGGACAGAGGGGGTGGTGAAGGAGGCGGAAAGAGGTTGGATCCTGGGTGTGGGCAGAAAGCGAGTCCAGCAGGATCCCCTGACACACTAAAGTGGGGTGTGAGAAACACTTGTCAAGAATGACCCCTAGTACTATGTAATGTATAAAACTGTCAAATCACTGTGTTGTACACCCGAAACCCAAAAGGATTGGCCCCCTAGGTGTTTGGCTTCAGCTGTGAGAAGAATGGAGTCGCCATTCTGGAGAAGACTCTGGAGAAGGATAAAATTGGGGAGAAAATCAAGAGTTTGGCCCATCACTGGGGGCCTTGGTGCTGGGTATCCAATGGTTAAAAAAAACAAACAAAAAAAAGCTATGGTTGCCGCCCTCAGGGAATTGAGAGTCTAGTAGGAGAGGCTGTGATTGAACAGAGAAGGGCACAAATGATTCCATAATTACCAACTGTGATATGGGTGATGTGTGTGAAGGGAAGGGGGCTGTTAGAATAAGGGGGGGCACAGAGAGCCTGTAAATGTCCACTGGGGACCAGAAAGTCCTCTCGGAGGGAGATTGGCTAGGCTAACCTGGAGGATAAACAGGCATCAGCCAGGCGAGGAGGAGGCCAGGAGCTTCCCTAACCCTGGGCAGGGAAAAGCTTGGTGCCTTAGGAGGGAATCCGTGTTGTGTGAGGGAGTGAAGGGGGCTGGTGGCGGAGGGGTGAGGGCTCCCCTCCTCCCCCCTTCCTCTCCGCGGTGGGCCCCAGGCACCTCTGCAGGCTCCTAGGCTGCTCAGAGCTCAGGGGATAGAGTGTGTCTCTCCTGCTCAGGATCCTACAGATGCATCAGGACTCAGGAAGCCTCTCCATTCACAGCCTTTTTTTTTTTTTTTTTTTAAAGATTTTATTTATTTGAGAGAGAGAGACACAGCGAGAGAGGGAACACAAGCAGGGGGAGTGGGAGAGGGAGAAGCAGGCTTCCTGCGGAGCGGGGAGCCCGATGCGGGGCTCCATCCCAGGACCCTGGGATCATGACCTGAGCCGAAGGCAGACGCTTAACGACTGAGCCACCCAGGCGCCCCTCGATTCACAGCCTTATCAAGGAAGGCCTTTTCTGGTGAGCTGAGGTAGCCCAGCCCATCAGGGCCTGGCTTCCCATCTGGCTTCGTGGCTCCTTGGGGATCTGTGACCTGTTTCTTCTAGGCCCCCCACTCCGAGGAACTGCTCCATCCATTGCCTTCTCTCCCCAGAGGCCGTCGAGAGGATGAGGCCGGTGACAGGGTGACACCCCTCTCTCCCTGAGCCCTGCTGGGGTCGGACTATCCCAGAAGGAGGACAAGCAACACTGGCCGGAAGAGCCCGTGTGAGTGTGTGTGGATGGGGGTGGGATGGGCTGAGGTGGCTGTGGAGGAGAGAGCATGTGGCAGGGGGCCACGTTTTTACGAAGGTGTGTGGACATGTGGCGTCAAATGTGTAGAGAAAGAAGTGGGAAGAGGAAAACAAGAGTGACATTAACTGAGGTGTTGAGGCCCCGAGGGTGCCATGTGCCTACAGCCGACCCTTGAACCACCCGGGTTGGAACTATGCAGGCCCGCTTCTCTCTGGGTTTTTTATAGTACGATAAATGTCTTTTCTCTTTTTTATGACTTTTTTTTTTTAAGAATTTGTTTATTTGAGAAAGAGAAAGAGCACAAGCAGCAGCAGAGGGAGAGGGAGAAGCAGGCTCGATCCCAGGACCCTGGGACCATGACCTGAGCCGAAGGCAGACGCTTAACGACTGAGCCACCCAGGTACCCCCCCCTTTTTTTTATGACTTTCTTAATAACTTTTTCTTTCTTCTAGCATACTTTATTGTAAGAATACAGTACATACTACACATAACACACAGTATGTGCTCAGTGACTGTTGACGTTATCAGTGACCAGAAGGTCAGCAGCAGGCTAGTAGTGGTTAAGGGTTTGGGGGATCCAAAGTTGTACTCAGATTTCTGACTATGCAGAGGGTTCGGTGCCCCTAACCCCCCATGTTGTTCAAGGGTCAACTGTATTTCATTTAATCCTTACCAGTGCCCCATATTGGGTTGCTATCCTCTCTTACAGATGAGGACATTGGACCTCAGACACGTTAAGTGACGTGCATGTGTGCGTGTGTGTGTATGCGTGCAGATGTGTGTTGAGGCTGGAGAGGGCTCATTTGGCCTCACTCCTCTCTGTGCTCTGACAGGGTGACTCAGTGGAGCAGCTGGGTAGGGCCCCGGCTTTCTCAACACCCCTCCCATTCCACCTGCTACCTGGCACATGAGGGGCGAGTGTGGGTAGGGTGAATCTCTGGTCTCCCTGATGACCCAGCGCTGAGCCTCACACATCTGGGCCCCTCTCACCCCAGGGGAGGCCTGAGGCAGCACTAAAGAAAACAGAAGAGGAGCAAAAAGCTACTTAGTGGCTTTTCGTGTTATTCTGGGCAGGAGGAGAGGCCCAGACAAGCCTGGAGTGTTGGGGGCCCCCCGGTTCAGGGAGACGGGGTCAGCTGGGAGCTGGTGAGATTGAAGACTGGGCTCTCCCTTTGCAAGGCACATGGCAAGGGGCCCCGGTCGAGGCCGACCTCAAACTTTGTCTAGAGTTAAGCCTGCTTCCAGCCCTCACCACTATTTAGAAAAATTATTTTTATCGAAGTAGTACACATACATGGTTAGAAATGAAATAGCATGGAAGCAACATTCGCCTCCGGAACCAGCTCTCCAGAGGCGGCTCTCACCTGGTCTGCTTTTAGTTCTGTACTTCGTGGATTTGTGGACGCAGCCGCTGAAGGGGCCTTAGTACCGAGAGGACGTCCCTGTCTGAGGGCGGCTGTACAGGTCCAAATTCGAGAAGCGCCCCCTCCAGCTCCCCACCGGTCTGGCGTGGCCTTCAGGGCGGTGGCTCTCCATAGATTTTCAAGCCTGATTCTCTGGGTCACTGTTACCTTCTCCCTGTCCCCACAGGGCACTCTGGCCCACTTGGAGCGTTTGAGAAGCCCCTCCGGTCATGGGGAGCCTCATTAACACCCAGCTGAGGCTGATCAGCAGCCTGGCAAGTTGGATTTGTAATTTGCGCGGAACCCCAATGCCCCGAAGCCACAGTGCTCTGGACGCCTAGCTGGCCATGGGGCGTTTCTGGGCTGGCCCTTTGGCCTTTGTCTCCCTTATCTCCCTCGGCTTCTTTCCCTCTCTCTGTCTTTTCTTTCTCCTTTCCTCTCCTGTCCACCCCCCTCCCCTGACAACCTCACTGGAAGGTCAAGGTCAGACTTCTGGGCAGGAGGTTGGGTTCTATTACCTAAGACCTGGCTGGCTGCCTTGGGGCCCTGGCAGGACTGTGGTCGTGGATGGGGACGTTGGGAGAAATGCAGAAACAGGAGCCCCCTCCCTGGGCCTCCCTCCCGGGGACTGCACCCGGGGAGTTTGGGTGTGTCACCAGAGTCTTGGCGTCCAGGGTATGTGAGCCAGAGTGTCTAGTTTTGGTTTCACTCTGGGCTGATTTCGCTGTTTTTATGCCCCGGTCCCCAGCTAGGTCTTTAGTTAAAAGCTGTGGGGACAGGAAGGGAAGGCCTGGGCGTCCACATTTGGGCAGCACGTTAAGGGGACGTGGGGCCTTCCCACCTCTCTGCGTCCAGCCTCGTTATGTGCCCAGTGAGGTGCCCGCGAGGAGAGCTTGTCGTGGGCACTCAGAGCTTTAGCTGCCTCTCGGACCGTCACCCTTCCTCCTCGGCCTCAGAGGATCATGTTTCATCTGTGAAGGAAGGCCCCAGCTTTCCCGACAGTGCTTATCTGCTCGGTCCATCAGAGCTCCACCCGGTTTCTCCATGGAGACTCGAGCGGACTGCAAAGCCCAACCAGGCTGGGTCCGGCGCAGAGGCACCAACGTTTACTGAGCTGCTATTATGTGCCCGCTTCTGTGCACAGCGCTTTACCTGCTTTGTCCCATTAAAAGAAAATGTGTCCTTGACTTTGAATGTTTAAGTCATCTCTACACATCACGTGGGGCTCGAACTTGAGACCCTGAGATCAAGAGTTGCGGACTCTTACTGACTGAGCCAGCCTGGGGGCCCCACGCTTTGTCACATTTAAGTTTTGCACCACCACCAGGGGGCAGTCACTCTTGATAACCCCCTATTTACCGACGAGGAAACTGAGGCACCAAGGAGCTTAAGTCTTTGGCCCAGGGTGATTTGACTGGTGAGGAACAGATGTGGGGCGTCAGACCCAGACAGACTGGTGCCAGGGTCTCGGAGCAAGCATTTTGGCTGTGCGTGTGCGTGTGCGTGTGCGTGCGCGTGCGCGCGTGCGTGCGCGCGTGTGCGCGCGGGCGTGCCTGCCCGCAGCAGCAGCTCCTCAGCCCTAGTGTGGGCCATCTGCTTTTACTCCTGCCGCTCCTCTCCCTGTGAGCATGTTGCCAAACTGACTGCATAAAGTCCTCTTGATGCCTGGGCCCCTTGAAGCTGACACAGTGAGAGCCCTGTTCATCCCTCCCGCAGCCCCCCACCCCCATGCTCTGGGCCCCGGTTCAGGGCTCCCAGTGGCACGGTGGCTGCCAAGGTGGGCCTGGGCCCCACAGGTGAGCAGAGCCAACTGGGGACGGACGACAGCACGGCCTGGGCGCACACTCAGCCCTGGAGAGGGCCCGTGACCCGTCCCAGAGACGCACACCCAGGCAGGGCAAGAAAGTGGTTCTCCAACCTGGAAGAGAGCCATAGCCGGGCAGAGGGGCTGCCCTCTCCGGCCCGTGCAGACCCCAAGTCCCCATACCCTCAGCGGCAGGGTCCTGCTCCTGGTGGGTCAAGCAGGACAGTCCTTATCCGCGTCTGCGGCGAGAGTCTGCGGGGGACTCCTCGAGATCTCAGCTTCGAGGTTCTAACTGCCCCCGTGGTTTGTCGGGGGAGGCTTATGAGAGGGCTCAGAGGGAAAGGTGGAGAGAAAGAGGATAGAGAGAGGGGGGAAAAGGAAGAGAGGGAGATGGCTGGGCTCCCCCCCCCCAGAGGCCCCCAGTTGGAGGGCCACCCTCGCCCTTTCTCCATGTCCCTCTCTGGAAGCCAGCGGGGGGCAGGGAGGCCGGGCTGACTGTGCGGGGAGGTGTCCGTGGGGAGCCCTGGGGGATCAGCAGCAGCTCCTTGAGCCTGAGGGCCAGCTGGTAATCCCCTCCCCAGCTGAGGAAAGCTGTTGGCAGGGGCCGCCTCTGCACATCCTGGCTTTATCTTGCCCACACATTGCAACCATCAGGCCGGGCCCTGCGACTGCAGCCCGCCTGGCTCTGTCAGCTAGAGACAGTGCTCTTTCATCCAAACCAGGCCTGCCCTCCTCGGGGTCCCCACGCGGAAAGGGCGGGGGGCGGTGAGCACAGCCTCACTGGCGCCCCCCTGGGGCCGGTCTCCGAACTTCTTAACTTTTGTCCCCTATTTTGCTCTCCAAAGCGTTTCTGAGGCCACCTTCCACGCGGGGGCCCCTTGCTCCGCCCTCATCCTCCAAAGGGAATTCTAGTCAAAGCTGCAGAAAGTGGGAGTTCTGGGGGCCCCGGAGCACCGAGCTACTCCCTGAAAGCAGCGAGCACTCTCTTTTCGGGGCTGCATGTTCTGGGAAAGCCAAATCAGAGGCAAACCCTGAATTCCTCTTGCTCATGGCCAATAAAAACCTAGCTCTTGGTGCCTGCTTCCTCTGCTGCAATCAGATATCCTAGTCATAAACAAGTCCGAAAGGCGGGGGAAAGCTCTTGCTTCTTTCTTCTGATTAGTTTTTCTTCCCTTAAAAAAAAGTTTTCTCCTCTAACAGGACGCCGGCCCCAGAAACTTGAGCCCAGAACTGTGCCCTCTCCTGGCCTGTATCCCCGGTATCCCCCGCCCCCTGGTCCTTACCCTCTGGGCTCCTGCAGACCCGGGGGATGAGGGGCTGCCTTCCCCAACCCTAGGAGACTTGGCTCAAAGGCAGTTCAAAGGGTCTTGGGGAGAAGGGTCTTTGCTGCCTGGGGACCTGGCTGCCAGCTTACGGGGAGAGCTAGGTCCTCGGCCTTCTGCTGCTGCTGGGGGCTGGTCAGCAATGGGAAAGTGAGGACAGGGGACCCTTTTTTTTTCCCTAAGACAGTCCTTCTGAATCCCTCTTGGGGGATTCAGTAGAGAGCCCAGCACTGTGGGTTTTGGTGTTGAGTGCACAGTGAGAAAGCCAGACAGAGTGTACCTCAGCTGCGAGGGGGGCTCGTGGGGCAGAGGACTTGGGAGCTTCGCTTCCTGGGCTGCCCTTGCCTGGGCTCCCTGTCCTGTCCTTGTCCCATCCCAGGGTAAGTGCGTCTCCACACGTGGCCCACTGTGGAGTGCCTTCCCCCCCCCCGCCCCCCACCCCCCGCCGTGCTGACATCTCTTTTCTCCCCTCCCTCCCCCAAATAGGGTTTTAAGTGACTTTGCTGTCAGATGCTATTCTGTTTGTTTTTCCTTCTGACACTATCTCTCTGGAGAGTTTCTGGTCAAGAGAATTATGTCGAGGCTGCAGATTGCAAGAGAGTTGCGCCTAATGGGGAACAGACAGACAAGACACCTTTCAAGTCCAGCCAAGTTATCCCCCCTCTTTCTCTCTCTCTCCCAACTTCTCATCTTCCCTTCTTGGCTTCAAAGTTGGGCCTAGTTTATGCTAGTTTCTTCAGTACAGCTGGTGAGTAAGGTCACACATTGATCTTATTTGGGAGATTGGCAGCTGGGTCAGGCTTTGCTCTGGAGCCCGAGAGCCGGGGAGCTGGGCTGGGGCACGGGTGTGGCAGGGAGTGCGTGGGGAGCCCCCGGAGCCCCAGATTGAAGACACGCAGGCCCCCAAGGGGTGGCTTCTGCTCCTTTGTGAGCTCGGAAAACGTCTTAAATACAAGAAAGGTGCCCAAAGCCCCCTCCCCTTTGTCCCTAGCATATTCCATTTCAGCTCATCTGTGCTGGACTTCACGGGGAAAGGAGTGTTAGCTCTGAGGTCCCTTGGGCCCTTGAAGGGGTTTTAGGAGAGGAGCTGAAGGTTAGGGGTCCCCTACGCTGTGACTAGCCACCCAACCCCACACAGCTACGGCGGATGCCCGGTGATGCAGACTCTGTGGGAAAGGAAGCCGTTTTCTTTCTTTCTTTTTTTTTTTTAAGATTTTATTTATTTATCTGACAGAGAGACACAGCCAGAGAGGGAACACAAGCAGGGGGAGTGGGAGAGGGAGAAGCAGGCCTCTCGCTGAGCGGGGAGCCCGATGTGGGGCTCGATTCCAGGACCCTGGGATCATGACTTGAGCCTAAGGCAGACGCTTCACGACTGAGCCACCCAGGCGTCCTGGAAGCCGTTTTCTTCACCTATGTGCTTCTTGAGGGGAGAGAGGGCAGATTAGTAAAGCTTCTCGGTGGACAGTTTGGATTCTTTTGCCCTTAGTCATGAGGCTGATGTAATAGCATTCAAATGATTTCATGGTAAAGACGGTCACAGTTCCCAGAGCAAATCGGTTCCAATTGCACGGCTGGCGACACCCCCTCTTAGCGCAGCCCTTCAAATTGGTGGGCGCGTCGTTCCTGTCCAGAGCTTTGGGGGAAAGCACAGGGCCGCTTCCTTTCAGAAAGACAGGGGTGTCTTGGGTTTTACGAACGTCCCATTTGACCTCATTTCTCCCCTGTAGCCGTGGGGAACAGAATCGTCTGTCAGTCTGGCTCTGGGGGGAAAAGGGCACAGCTCTGCATGATCGGGGCCTCGCAGCCTGTGGGATAGTTTGAATCCGGGGGAGGAATGTGTGTGTTAGGGAAACAGGATGACAGAAGGGGGAGGCTAATTCCACTCAGGCTGGGCTTAATTCTCTCCTCCCTGCTCATCCCCAGGGCCTGAGGTTTCAAAGTTTGTTCTGCATTAAAGATGTGTCAGTTCTCAACAATTACAATAGACTAAAAACATACACTTCTTTTATGGTAATATGCTTCTCTTAACTTTAAACCTATAAATCTAAGAATATGCCACTTACTGATTGTTATAAGCCCGAGACAACAGAAGATACCGGTGTGGTGTAGTGAACTTCTGGACCAGGAATGAAGAGCCTTGAGCTTATTTCTCGTTCTGCCACCAACCCACTGGGACCTCAGAAAAGGAGAACAGGATCTTCTCTGGGACACCATGTCACCGAAATTATCCTGTCAGCTCTTGTGAGGGCAAAATGAGAGAATATAGGGGAGAGTGCTTTATGGGCCCGGAATTTAAAAAAGGGAGGGGGGAGAGTTAATTTGAGTACTTAAGAGATGTAATGGTTGGAATCTCTGAGGAAGTTTGCAAGGACAAAGCCTTGCTGGATTATCGGGAGCCTTTGAGCATCAGAACCTTCTGAGGCTGACACCAGGCAGACAAGGGCCCGGGCTGGGGGCAGGGAGAGAATGCTAGGCCGCATGGTGGGTCTGTCCCAGAACAGCATGCTGTTGTGACTCAGGAAACTTGCTGTGGATGCTATCACCGATCTGATGAAAATCTGGGAGGATTCGGACCTGCTGCCTATCACGTGTACCCAAATCAAAGTCACCGTTTTGCTCGCTTTTCTCTCTGCCAAAGGTCCTGGCCTGCTGTGGGTACACTGGACAGACCTACTTTAGTTTCCTTTTCTTATCTGGTTTTGACTCAGCCTCCCCTGGCTTGCCTCCTTCATTGTTCTCAATCTCAAGGCACAATCCAGAGTTCTTTATTAAAAAGCTTAGACCAGGTCACCTTTCCCAAAGTGTTCTGCAGCCCCCCTTGGACCCCTAGTCCAGTTAGCAAAATGAGATATCTGGAAGAACCTAGTGGCTTTGCAAGAGTCAGCCCTGTCACTTGGAAAAATCATGTTCTCTTTGGCCTCCTTTCCTGCCCCCTGAAGGGGTGAGACTCAGGGTGAGGGGGGCCCCTCCCAGGAAATTTGCGGCCGGTGGAGCCCCAGTGCTTGCCCCAAGCTTAGCCCATGTCGCCACCTAGAGGCCACTTAAAATAGAGGTTCTTGCGGCAAGAGGTAACCTCTTTCCTTCATAATTCCTGAAAGGCTGGATTTCATTTTCTTGCCTTTAGAAGTTCAGAATTCCTCTCTCATCTACGGTGTGGCTCTGGCTGCATCTCTGACCCAGGGGAAGTCCTCCGCTAAAGCCGGGCTGGCACGGTGTCAAGCGATGGGCACAGCTGCTTCCCGTCGGCCCCGACGCCCCGCTCCTGTTAGACTCACTCATTACACCAGGTCTTAAAAAATAAATCTTTTAATTGCTTTGTAATTGGCACAGGTGGTATAATTCAAACTCACATTTTTATTTAACACACTCTGAAACATCATTTTATAGCTCTGACTGAAAGAATACAGGAATCATCATGGTTTTAAGTTTTACAAAATTACATTCAGCAGCAACAACAGGTTCTGAAAGTTATTTCATGAAATTAAAGACCAGGGCTTGAAAAAATAAGGAAAAAAATATCCAGAAAATAAACAATGCGGACCGAAGTCACCTGTTATGAATATTTGAGAATTGTGCTTTCTGGTTTTTGAAGACCTTGCTACTTTATTAACAACCAAGAAGTTGTAAAATTCTGCCTTATCAGGATAGCAGGGGAGGGGAGGCTACAGATGTGCCTGGAAAATGCTCTGCATGGGCGGGAACCTCAAAGCCAGGCCTCATCGAACGTGTGAGCCTGAACTGGCTTTGAAGGAATTTCTGGGAAGCGATGAGATTCACAGGTCTTTGAAAAGAAATTACCATTAAGAGGATTATGGTGGTGAAGACATCACAGCATTCAATTCTCCTCACTGGAGAGCCCAAGGGGAAAAAGCTCAAAGACCTGTCTCTAGAGGAGGATGTTAGAAAGGTCCAAACCCATTTACGTTACCTCTGTCATTTTCAGGGTCAATACCACACGGTGGCGAGTGCCATAAACTCTCAGGAGCCCCGATTTGGGTCTGGAGCACTGCCTTGAGCCCGTTCCTGAAGGTATGCGTATTGCCGGTCCAGAGCAGAGAGGAATATCTACTGGGCGGGGTGGGAAATGGGGGCTGCAATCGCCTCGCTCCAGAGCAGCAAAGACAGTTACTCAGGAGGGGTCTGTCCTACGATAATTTTCCATGAAAGGGGACGACAAACGTGAATCCCTCTCAGTTTGGTGATTATAGGCATCAGTGGCCACATTTTAACCTGGGGCAGGCATTCATGGGCTGCTTGGTATTCCCGGGCAGGACTGGAAACGGAACTCAATCCCTGGCTGCTGACTTACATCCATTCTGCGGAAATGTCTGATCTCTCAGCTCCAATCCACAGCCACTACCTGAAGCGAACTTCTTGGGTCAGACCCTAAGTACAGATGCCTTCCATCAACACACGTCATCATCAGCACGCTCTCTGCAGGTCACAAGGAGAGCACGGCTGTGGCTGTGGCTGTGACACAGGGACCATCAAGAGGGAAGTCCAGCTGAGTGCAGAGCTCGTCCTCCTGGACGGGCCCTGGCCTCAGTGTCCCTGTGCCACCTCCACCGGCGCCTTCAGGTCGGCTGCCGACTTGTCCAGGGCAGGTTTCTTGGAGTAATCTCGCTCTCCAAAAATGGTGCTTCCTACTCGGACATTCGTAGATCCCGCTTCAATCTGCGGGAAAGAAGAGAGAGTACCGGGGCCCGAGCTGAAATAAGGCAGCGACCGCGGAAGCTGTGTTAGTCACTGTGGCTCTAGAGGGCCTTCTACGAAGGGCGACGATAAGGCAGCTGAAGAGGGCCACGGGGCAGTGGTTAACCTTGGGTGTGTCTGAGAAATCGGTACGCGTGTCCCTGGCCGTCACCATGATTAGGGAAGACGACCGCCGCTTATCTGGGGCCGGGGATATGAGAGGTCACGCTGTGTGACTGAGACGCGGTGGCACAATGGAGAGGTCTCACAGCCCCCGGCCCTTCCTAATGCTCCATGATTAGGCAGGTGAAAAAACCTCCTCCTGATTGTTTGAGCACAGGATCAAATGCCATCGTACTTATAAACAAAGTATTTTTGCACTGTTCTGATTTATGTGACTTTCTAAGAATGCAACTACTGGATGCACGGTGAAGTTTGTATTTTGATTTTTAGCACTTGATGTCAAGTTATTTCCAGAAAAGCATATATGATAAATAACCTTAAAAAAATGATAGTTTAGGGGCACCTGGGTGGTTCAGATGGTTGAGCATCTGCCTTCGGCTCAGGTCATGATCCCAGGGTCCTGGGATCAAGTCCCGCATCGGGCTCCCTGCTCGGCGGGGAGCCTGCTTCTCCCTCTGCCTCTGCCTCTGCCTCTCTGACTCTCATGAATAAATAAATAAAACATTTAAAAAAATTAGTTTAATTTTTTTATTTTTAAGTAATCTCTATATCCACCGTGGGGCTTGACCTCACGACCCCGAGATCAAGAGTCGCGTGCTCTACCGACTGGGCCAACCAGGCATCCCTTCTTAGTTCTTTAGAATCCACTTAGGGAATTATATTGAGTTTTAAAAAGTTATGTGTCAGGCTATAATTTCTATACATTTCATTTCAAAAGAGAAGGGGGTGGGGGATGCTGGAACAGTTGAGAACCACTGTGATTTGGGGCCCTATTGCTACAATGAGGCATTTTCAAAGATTTCTCTGGCAAAAACCGCTTCCTGCTGTGGCCTTTTGGACCCTCCCCTTGAGGCAGATAAGGGCCCCCAGGAGGACACTCACTGCATGTTGGAAGTCCATGGACATGCCCATGCTCAGCTCAACCTGCTCAGTGGGGATGTTCAGCTTTTTACACAGCTCCTCTCGGAGGGACAGTAACACCTGACAGAAAGACAAGTGTGACATTTATTTAACTCCTGCCTTCTCTAAGGATGCCTGAAAGTGGCTGGATCTGAAGACCTCTGCCAAAGATTATTGATTCCTCGTGGTTTCAAGGCCTGTCAAAATTTCCAGAAGTTAGTGAGTTTTTTTTTTAGCAAATGCTCCTACTTTCAAAAAAAAAACGATCAGCCATTGGAAAAGGAAGAAAAGAACTCGTGTTTTAGCCAGGTTCAAGTGGGGTTGAGAAAGGTCTGTGGGGTTTTGGAAACCTATTTTCTCCTTTCCTTATGAGAAGAGTTCAGAAGACGGCTATAACCCCGAGGCAATGTCTGGGATGTCTCTGAAGTTTATTATGACAGCCAGTCCTGTGACAGCATTTCGCTAAGATGCTTCCTTAGCATGCGAGCAATCCGCGCCCCCGGCCCCATCCTTGGCCCCCAGTACCTGGAAGTCCGGATTTGGTCCTTGACTGAAATCATGGCCAAAGCTTCCTATGGTCATCAGCCCCACGAATTCCAGGCTGGGGCAGTTGGCATTTATGTGTTCCACCACGGCTACTGTCTCTGAAGGCAGAAGGCCGTGTTTACCTTCACAAAAAGGAACAGAAGACACTTGTACCAACATGTTAGAAGTAGCCAGAGAAAGGCTTCATTTTCATCCCTTCCTTATAACAAAGGAGGTGACTTTCGGGCTAGAGGACTTCTTGAAAGAAATGTATCCTCAAGTCCTAAGGAGTAACTTTATTTTTGAGGTCTTTGTCTATGTTGCTTCCCTTCTGGTTATGAAATGAGCAATAATCATCTGAATCTCAGTGATCTGAGCTGAGAACAGCTAGAGCAGAGGGAAGAGAAAAAAACACTGCTTTTCTTGGGACACCAAGAAGACTCATATTGTCAAAATGCCAGACTCAGCAGAGAGTTCTTTTCCTAGCTCTGGTACGTCTATAGTTTCATTAATTTATTAGAGAACTGTAAACATTTTAAAATAAAGTATACATCACAGTGTTCACTATGTATCTGTAAAATTTAATGGAACTTGCTAATTAACTGGAGGAGGAATCTGCTGCAAATGATTATTTGCTATGCAGTTATAAGCAATATGGATATTCTCTTTCCCTCATTTATCAAATGGAGATGCTATGAATGTTCTCTTTAATCTTTAGTTACAGCAAATTATAGCTAATTATCAAGAAGAAATGATGTCACAGACTCAACCTGGAGTTAATTTCAGATGTACCTGTATTGATAACGTATTATATAATCTAGGTGCATGTAGAAATAATAATTGTTACAATTTACAGAACACTTACGTGTCAGGCACATGTGCCAAGTCCTAAGAGCTTTTCACTTAATATAATAACGATGCAGTAAGTACTCTTTCTATCTCCACTCTAAAAATGAGGAAACTGAGGCATAGGGAGGCTCAGTACTTTGTCCAAGGTCACACAACTAGAAACTACGCAACTGAGATTTAAAGTCAGGACACCTGGCCTGAGGGTCTATCTGGAAAACAGCCTGCACTGTGTTCCTTCATGTTACAGTTTGGTGAATACTGGGGTTCTGCTGGTCGTAAGCAAATGACTGGTCTGTGAACACTTACTCTTAACAAGTGCTAACAAGTAAGATGTACAGGGTTGCCTGCCAACAGCTCTGCCCATATTACCACTTTCAATCCTCACAACACCCTCTGACGTAGGCACCATTATGATTATCACTGTCTGCCAAGGAAACTGAGGTACAGAGAGCTCAGGTAACTTGCCCGAGGTTACAATGCTGGGAAGTGTGGGGGCTCAAATCTGAGCTCTGATTTCAAAGCTCCTGCTCTGTTCACTAGGTTACCCTGTCAACCCAAGCCCCTTAAAGATATTCATTAACTGGTGACTTTCTTCTATTCTCTCCCAATGTAACACTAAGTAATTTTTTTAACACCTGAGTGTTACACATGTAACTATGCCATCTCTTTCAGGAGTGATGGACTTCTAGGAATTTTCAGGAGATCAGTTACAGTCCCCCTTCCTGACTTTCCTATTCTGGGCCACCAAAAAATTAAGAATTACCAAACCACAATGTATGAAAGAATTATACATGGACTGGCTTAGATGTCATTGTGCCATCTAGATCCTACAGAAAACAGCTTACTTAAAGGTCTGTGATTTCCTTCTAGAACCTTAGCTATCAGATACTTAGGCCTGCCATTCTTCCTGACCTTCAACCATCCTAAAGGAAGAAAAATCTACAATTCAGGTCGCGTCACTTACTCTCCTCTCCACTGGTGTTAACCTGGACCATAACCTTTAACCTTTCAGGAGAACCTTTTTTCTGCCACGAACTGTTCACTTTGTCTGCCAACTTCACAGAATCCACTGTTTCCAGCATGAAGAGATTGGGGACAGCTGTAACAAGAAAGAGGCAAGGTAATTCTTCACTCACCCTACTGCAGCAAGCAACATACAACCAATCTTTTTGACTTGGTGGATGGAAGAACTATTTCCCAGAAAAAGACAAGACAGTGAAGTATCAGTTCTGTTCAGACTTATGTGACGGTTTTACTAGATGTCAGTTTGAATGTCGGCCCACTGCTATCTCATCAGAAAGGACCAATCAGGGAAATAGTGTCTACTGCAACCAGGTGGCACACGCATTCAAGAGGGCTGGAAATTGTGCAGATTCCCAAGAGCAGGCTCGATGGGACTACATCTCAGTTCACACTGTGAGAACTGGGTCAAGATGACCATAAAAAAAGGATAACTATGGAGGCCAAAGTGCTTCCCTGGCATGAAAACGCCATGTTCTTAAACTGTGGGACGGGGGTGCTCTGATTCAGCAAGGATATCAGAATGACAGCTAAGGGAGATGCTGACGTCATCAAAACCATCTCCTTTTCCAAAGAAGCATGTGACATGAGGTATCATCACTCTTGCCTCAGATACATAACAACAAACACATCAGCAACATGAGCAGCTTGCTCTTGTCAAACAGGCAATTTTACTGCTTTTTCATCTTTACCATGGTTCATGAAGCACTATTATTACCTCCACCTTACAGATAGGGAAACTGAGGCTCAGAAAGAAAGGATAAAGTTTATTCAAGTTTACAAAACTAACAAATATTAGAGCTGTGATTTAAATGATGGCAAACTCCTATTTTTAAAAAGATTTTATTTGTTTGAGAGAGAGAGAGTGAGAGTTGGGGGGGGAGGGGCAAGAGGAGAGGGGCAAGCAGACTCCCTGCTGAGCAGGGAGCCCAACATGGAGCTTCATCCCAGGACCCTAAGATCATGACCTGAGTCAAAGGCAGATGCTTAACCATCTGAGCCACCCAGGAGCCCCATGACTCCATATTCTTTTTTTTTTTTTTTTAAGATTTTTCATTTATTTATTTATGTATGTGTGAGAGGGAAAGAGAGAGACCAAGAAAGCACAAGCAGGGGGAGCAGCAGGCAGAGAGAGAAGCAGGTTCCCTGCTGAGCAAGGAGCCTGATGTGGGACCCTGGGATCATGACCTGAGCCGAAGGCAGACGCTCAACCGACTGAGCCATCCAGGTGTCCCATGACTCCATATTCTTAATGCTGAATTTGAGCTCAGGCTACTTCACTTGAAAAAATATGTATTTAAAAGGGGCGCCTGGGTGGCTCAGTCGTTAAGTGTCTGCCTTCGGCTCAGGTCATGATCCTAGGGTCCTGGGATCGAGCCCCACATCGAGCTCCCTGCTTGGTGGGAAGCCTGCTTCTCCCTCTCCCTCTCCCCCT